>NC_134355.1:548856263-549211263 GCF_048569485.1 Anomaloglossus baeobatrachus | reverse complement strand
AATGTTCAAGTGCAGACAATGCAAGAATATAATACTAATGCAGAGGTAGTGAGGAGTATTGAGACCTCGACGTAAGGATATCTAGGCGAATTGTAAATCCAGGAATATGGACTTTTGAATAGGTGCAGTATAAATCTGAGACTTCAGTAACATTGAATTAGTACTCCCTGTGCTGTAAAACAAGAGGCTGACAGAGCTGTGCTACATTATAATAGAATGAACACTTACTAAGAGTCCCCGCACTGTGGCCGGAAGTCTGACAGCTCTGAGATACATGCAATATCTACCCACATGTAACTTAGTAGGGAGTAATCAGAACTGTACAGTGCACCGCAGCATTTAACGCTAGGCAATGATCCATTTACTCAGCATGCGCGCTTCAAGAAGTCAGCCGCGCTGCCTATGACTCACTGCTTAGGAGGGGTATATGCAGACTAAGGCTAGTTTCACACATACGCCTTTTCGTCGGAATGGCGGTTCCGGCGCACTCCAGTACAGTGTATACAGCACAATGGCAGCGCGGCAACTTCCGGGTCACGTGCTCCGGTCACATGACAGCATGTACAATAGGATAAACAGTTGCCTACAAGTCACAGTGTATATGGGAATGATGAAAAGCAAAACTGCTATGGGAATACTTGACTGAAAAATACAATGAACTATCTGAAAAAAAGTGAAAAACATGAAAAATGGAATATGCATAACTGCTATGAATAATAGGAATATAGGGCTATGTGCCCACGGGACTCTGTATCTGCGGATTTTTCTGCATCAAAATCCGCAGCTTTAATTGAATAGGCAAAATCCGCACGAAATTCCGCAACAATAATTGACATGCTGCAGATTTTTCCGCACGAAAATCCGCACAAATTCCGCTGCAGAAAAATCCGCAGCGTGGGCACAGCATTTCCCAAATGCCATAGAAATGACTGGGGAGTAGCTGTGCTGCAGATTTCTGGAAAATCCGCGGCTTTTCCGCGAGAAATCCGTGGCAAAATCAGCGCATTTTCCGCAGCGTGGGCACATAGCCTAAGGCTATGTGCCCACGCTGCGGAAAATGCGCGGGTTTTGCCGCGGATTTCTCGCGGAAAAGCCGCAGATTTCCCGAAAATCTGCAGCTCAGGCACTTCCCAGCCATTTCGGAAATGCTGTGCCCATGCTGCAGATTTTTCCGCAGCGGATTTCGTGCGGATTTTGATCCGGAAAAATCTGCACCATGTCAATTATTGTTGCGGATTTTCATCCGGATTTTGGCTTTAAAATTGGGGGAAAAAAAAAAAGAAAAAAAAAATCCACACCAAAATCCGCGGCAAATCAGCACCTTCGAAAAGGTGCGGATTTTGCGGGAAAGCTGCGGATTTTGATGCAGAAAAATCCGCAGCTACATTCTCCCGTGGACACATAGCCTAAGAGATGTTTAGCTAAGAGATGTTTAGCCATTTTATTGATCAATGCAAAAACAGGCCCAAAAGCAACGCCAAGGTAATCTGAGATTTTCAGATAGTTCATTGTATTTTTCAGTCTAGTATTCCCATAGCAGTTTTGCTTTTCATCAATCCCATATACACTGTGACTTGTGTGCAACTCTTTATCCTATTGTATAGTTATGTTTTTGAGTCTTGTACCATGTTCACACCATTGGTGTTCCAGACATACATTCTTTAGATAGTTTACATGACAGCAAATGACCGGAGCTTGTCACGCTGCCATTGTACTGTATACACTGTACTGAAGTGCGCCGGAATCGCCAATCCGGTGAAAAGACGCATGTGTGAAACTAGCCTAAGGGCTCTTCTCCACTGGCGTTTTTTTCTCCAAAACCCATCGCCTGGAAAAACGGATTGCAATCTGTCCAAGGGTTTCATATGATGCAGTCTCCATCTCCCCGTTTTTTTTCAGACTCTACACGGGCTCTCCTTGAAAATTGCAGCATGCTGAGATTTGATGCGATTCTCAGCTCTCTCACTCCCATGCAATCCTATGGGGGTGAGAAAAAAGTCAGAATCCGGGTGGCATGCGCATGTCACACGGATCCTGACACTTGCATACCGCGTCAGACTGGCTACCGGAGAAATCTCCAGTAAAACCAGTCCTGGCCGCGGTTACCTGCACTGAACCCCGGAGCTGTCCCCTGAGCTCCAGAGTGCAGCCTGAACAGCGAGCGCCAAGTGATTGATTCCCCGGTGACTGCTGTTCAGGTCAGCACAGCTGCAAACAGATCAGGCAGAAGACTGGAGCTCAGGTTACAGCTCTGGAGCTCAGTGCAGGTAACCGCAGCCAGGACTGGTTTTACAGGAAATGTCTCCCGTAGCTAGTCCTACGCTGCTTACCTAAAAACTCACATGATGCTCACATGTCATACGGATACTATGTGAGGAAAAAAAAAAAACAAAAACACACACCATACGCAGATCACACACAGGATACTCGACTCACATTTTGAGCCGAGTATCAAAGAGTCCCTTCACTGTAAACAGGAGTCCAACAGGTCTGTGTCACATACAAGTGCCATATCGCAGTACCCAGTGGTGAATTAACAGAACAGTACAGCGCACTGCAAGCTATAACAAGCATCACAATCCCAGTGATGAATTACAAATAGATAAGTGGAAATTATCCTGGATTGCGATCTACAGAGCAGTCACCAATGATTTAGCAGAAAGCAGGAGCTTCACAGCGGTGTGAATTGAACAGTTCTATGAGTCCCTGTTCGTCCAGGCTGCAGTCCAGCAGTTATAAATAGCTGATATATATGATGCAGGTAAGATTAAAGGAATCTGAAGGATTAGACAAAGATTTAATCCAAAATATGACAAT
The DNA here is from genome assembly GCF_048569485.1 of Anomaloglossus baeobatrachus. Classification (NCBI taxonomy): domain Eukaryota; kingdom Metazoa; phylum Chordata; class Amphibia; order Anura; family Aromobatidae; genus Anomaloglossus; species Anomaloglossus baeobatrachus. Next base: position 549,208,446 of record NC_134355.1, on the reverse strand, counting down.
CCAGGCAAGTGACTAAACAGTAGATGTGTAATATCAGGAGTCCCTGCATAAACAGGAGTCCAGTAATGCTGTGTCACTTCAAATAATGTAGTGTAAAGCTCGATGATTCAAGCAAGGAGAGTGCTTGCTATGATGAGTCCCTGCGCTGTAACCAAGAGTCTGACAGTTCTGTGACACTCAAAAGTGCCACAGTGAGATTCAGCGAGAAAAAAAAACAAAAAACAAAAAAAAACAGTAGTACTGGGCACCACACTGAAGGGAACTGTACTGGGCGTCCCTGCACTTGCAGGTTAGAGTCCAGCAATACTGATATACACTTCAATCTATGCCTTCTCCCAGCGCAGTCACCACAATTAGTAAACTGTACCGTCAAGGACTCACTAGTGATGAGTATTACTGAAGAGATATAACCTTATTTGTTGAATACAAGATATGAAATATCACAAGAGTTATGCGATTCTCTGTAATAGGCAGTAATGAAGGGAATTTTGTTTACTTACCGTAAATTCGTTTTCTTCTAGCTCCTATTGGGAGACCCAGACAATTTGGTGTATAGCTTCTGCCTCCGGAGGCCACACAAAATATTACACTTTAAAAAGTGTAACCCCTCCCCTCTGCCTATACACCCTCCCGTGCATCACGGGCTCCTCAGTTTTGGTGCAAAAGCAGGAAGGAGGAAACTTATAAATTGGTCTAAGGTAAATTCAATCCGAAGGATGTTCGGAGAACTGAAACTATGAACCAAAGGAACAATTCAACATGAACAACATGTGTACACAACAGAACAGCCCGAAGGGAACAGGGGCGGGTGCTGGGTCTCCCAATAGGAGCTAGAAGAAAAGGAATTTACGGTAAGTAAACAAAATTCCCTTCTTTGTCGCTCCATTGGGAGACCCAGACAATTGGGACGTCCAAAAGCAGTCCCTGGGTGGGTAAAAGAATACCTCGGTAAAAGAGCCGTAAGACGGCCCCTTCCTACAGGTGGGCAACCGCCGCCTGAAGGACTCGCCTACCTAGGCTGGCATCTGCCGAAGCATAGGTATGCACCTGATAGTGTTTCGTGAAAGTGTGCAGGCTCGACCAGGTAGCTGCCTGACACACCTGCTGAGCCGTAGCCTGGTGCCGCAATGCCCAGGACACACCCACGGCTCTGGTAGAATGGGCTTTCAGCCCTGAAGGAACCGGAAGCCCAGAAGAACGGTAGGCTTCAAGAATCAGTTCCTTGATCCACCGAGCCAAGGTTGACTTGGACGCCTGCGACCCTTTACGCTGGCCAGCGACAAGGACAAAGAGCGCATCTGAACGGCGCAGGGGCGCCGTGCGAGACACGTAGAGCCAGAGTACCCTCACTAGATCTAACAAGTGCAAATCCTTTTCACACTGATGAACTGGATGAGGGCAAAATGAAGGTAAGGAAATATTCTGATTGAGATGAAACGGGGATACCACCTTAGGGAGGAATTCCGGGACCGGACGCAGAACCACCTTATCCTGGTGAAAAACCAGGAAGGGGGCATTGCATGACAACGCTGCTAGCTCCGACACGCTACGGAGCGATGTAACCGCCACTAGAAAAGCCACCTTCTGCGAAAGACGTGATAGAGAGACATCCCGCAGCGGCTCGAAAGGTGGTTTCTGAAGAGCCCTTAGCACTCTGTTAAGATCCCAAGGTTCCAGCGGCCGCTTGTAAGGTGGGACTATGTGGCAAACTCCCTGCAGGAACGTGCGGACCTGTGGAAGTCTGGCTAGACGCTTTTGAAAAAACCCGGAAAGCGCCGAAACTTGTCCCTTGAGAGAGCCGAGAGACAAACCCTTGTCCATTCCGGATTGAAGGAAGGAAAGAAAGGTGGGTAAGGCAAATGGCCAGGGGGTAAAACCCTTATCAGAGCACCAGGATAAGAAGATCCTCCAAGCCCTGTGATAGATCTTGGCGGACGTTGGTTTCCTGGCCTGTCTCATAGTGGCAATGACATCTTGAGATAACCCTGAGGATGCTAGGATCCAGGACTCAATGGCCACACAGTCAGGTTGAGGGCCGCAGAATTCAGATGGAAAAATGGCCCTTGAGACAGCAAGTCTGGTCGGTCTGGGAGTGCCCACGGTTGACCCACCGTGAGGTGCCACAGATCCGGGTACCACGACCTCCTCGGCCAGTCTGGAGCGACGAGGATGGCGCGGCGGCAGTCGGACCTGATCTTGCGTAACACTCTGGGCAGCATTGCCAGAGGAGGAAACACATAAGGTAGTCGAAACTGCGACCAATCCTGAACTAATGCGTCCGCCGCCAGAGCTCTGTGATCTTGAGACCGTGCCATGAATGCCGGGACTTTGTTGTTGTGCCGAGACGCCATGAGATCGACGTCCGGCGTTCCCCAGCGGCAACAGATCTCTTGAAACACGTCCGGGTGAAGAGACCATTCCCCTGCGTCCATGCCCTGGCGACTGAGGAAGTCTGCTTCCCAGTTTTCTACTCCCGGGATGTGAACTGCGGAGATGGTGGATGCTGTGGCCTCCGCCCACAGCAGAATCCGCCAAACTTCCTGGAAGGCTTGACGGCTGCGCGTGCCGCCCCGATGGTTGATGTACGCGACCGCCGTGGCGTTGTCTGACTGTATGCGGATCTGCCTGCCCTCCAGCCAGCGATGAAACGCCTTCAGGGCTAGATACACTGCCCTTATCTCGAGAACATTGATCTGAAGGGAGGACTCTGTCGGAGTCCAGGTTCCCTGAGCTCTGTGGTGGAGAAAAACCGCTCCCCACCCTGACAGACTCGCATCCGTCGTGACCACAGCCCAGGATGGGGGCAGGAAGGATTTTCCCTTCGACAGAGAAGTGGGAAGGAGCCACCACTGAAGAGAGGTTTTGGCTGCCAGGGAAAGACGTTCCTGTCCAGGGACGTCGACCTCCTGTCCCATTTGCGGAGAATGTCCCATTGGAGTGGGCGCAGATGAAACTGCGCAAAGGGGACTGCCTCCATTGCTGCCACCATCTTCCCCAGGAAGTGCATGAGGCGCCTCAAGGGGTGTGACTGGGCCTGAAGAAGAGAGTGCACCCCTGTCTGCAGCGAACGCTGTTTGTCAAGCGGTAGCTTGACTATCGCTGAGTGAGTATGAAACTCCATCCCGAGGTAAGTCAGTGATTGGGTCGGTGTCAGTTTTGACTTTGGGAAATTGATGATCCACCCGAATCTCTGGAGAGTCTCTCTGTGATGACATGCCACCCAGGAGGGTGCTTTGACTAGTAGATCGTCCAAGTAAGGGATCACCGAGTGGCCTTGAGAGTGTAGGACCGCCACAACGGATGCCATGACCTTGGTGAAGACCCGTGGGGCTGTCGCCAGGCCGAACGGCAGTGCCACAAACTGAAGGTGTTCGTCCCCGATGGCGACACGCAGGAAGCGTTGATGCTCTGGTGCGATCGGCACATGGAGATAAGCATCCCTGATGTCGATTGATGCTAGGAAGTCTCCTTGGGACATCGAAGCGATGACCGAGCGGAGAGATTCCATGCGAAACCGTCTGGTTCTCACATGTCTGTTGAGCAGTTTGAGGTCCAGAACGGGACGGAATGATCCGTCCTTTTTTGGCACCACGAACAAGTTGGAGTAAAACCCGCGACCACGTTCCTGAAGGGGTACGGGGATCACCACTCCTTCTGTCTTCAGAGTGTTCACCGCCTGAAAAAGTGCCTCGGCTCGCTCGGGGGGCGGAGATGTTCTGAAGAAACGAGTCGGGGGACGAGAGCTGAGCTCTATCCTGTAACCGTGAGACAGAATGTCTCTCACCCATCGGTCTTGGACATTTGGCCACCAGGCGTCGCAAAAGCGGGAGAGCCTGCCACCGACCGAGGATGCAGTTTGGGGAGGCCGAAAGTCATGAGGAGGCCGCCTTGGAGACGGTGCCTTCGGCGGCCTTTGGAGGACGTGACTTAGACCGCCATGAATAAGAGTTCCTCTGGCCCTTCTGTGGCCTGTTGGACGAGGAAGGTTGGGACCTGGCTGAGGGCCGAAAGGACCGAAACCTCGATTGAATTTTCCGTTGCTGAGGTCTGTTTGGCTTGGACTGGGGTAAGGACGAGTCCTTTCCCTTGGATTGCTTAATAATTTCATCCAATCGCTCGCCAAACAATCGGTCGCCGGAAAATGCCAAACCGGTTAAGAACTTCTTGGAAGCAGAGTCTGCCTTCCATTCGCGTAGCCACATGGCCCTGCGGACTGCCACCGAATTGGCGGACGCTACCGCTGTACGGCTAGCAGAGTCCAGGACGGCATTCATGGCGTAGGATGAAAATACCGACGCCTGAGAAGTCAAGGACGCAACTTGCGGAGCAGAGGTACGTGTGACCGCATTAATCTCAGACAGACAAGCTGAGATAGCTTGGAGTGCCTACACGGCTGCGAAGGCCGGGGCAAAAGACGCGCCTGTGGCTTCATAGATGGATTTCATCAGGAGCTCTGCCTGTCAGTGGCATCCTTGAGCGATGAACCATCTGCCACTGATACTACGGATCTAGCCACCAGCCTAGAGACTGGCGGATCCACCTTGGGACATTGAGCCCAACCCTTAACTACGTCAGAGGGGAAGGGGTAACGTGTGTCATTAAGGCGCTTATTAAAGCGCTTGTCCGGAAATGCTCTGTGCTTCTGGACAGCATCTTTGAAGTTAGAGTGATCGAAAAACGCACTCCGTGTACGTTTGGGAAACCTAAACTGGTGCTTTTCCTGCTGCGAATCCGACTCCTCTATAAGTGGAGTTGGGGGGAGAGAGATCTAGCACCTGGTTGATGGACGCTATAAGGTCATTTACTATGGCGTCCCCTTCAGGTGTATCAAGATTGAGAGCAACGTCAGGTTCAGAGCCCTGAGCTGCGACGTCCGCTTCATCCTCCAGAGAGTCATCAAGCTGAGACCCCGAACAGCGTGATGAAGTCGGGGGAAGATTCCCAGCGAGCCCGCTTAGCCGATCTGGGACTGCGGTCCGTGCCGGAGTCCTCCCCGTGAGACCTAGGGACCACCCCAGGAGCACGCTGCGGCGCAGCCCGAGAGGGGCCTGGGGGCGATGATCCTACAGTGCCCGGGGCCTGTGTAAGGACCGGTCTGGACTGCAAGGCTTCTAGTATCTTAGCAGACCATCTGTCCATAGACTGAGCCATGGATTGTGAAAGCGACTCAGTTTCTCAGCCAAAACTGCAAACTCTGTCCCTGCCACCTGGATAGGGGCAGCCGGCGGTTCTACCTGAGCCGAGGGTCCCACTAGTGCCCGAGGCTCCGGCTGAGCGAGTGCAACAGGGGCAGAGCATTGCTCACAGTGAGGGTAGGTGGAACCTGCAGGTAACATAGCCGCACAAGAGGTACAGGTTGCAAAATAACCCTGTGTCTTGGCACCCTTGCTCCTAGTGAACGACATGCTGTTGTCTCCTAGGAGAGTGATCACTGAGGGTATATAGCCAAAGCAAAAACAATGCGGCCGAACAGAGAAAATGTATATATATATATATATATATATATAAATATATACACTTCGGCACCCTGGGGGGACCAGCACCGGTGACCGGTGTGGCTTACCGACCGCCCAAAGCGGTTGTGTGCCCACCAGATTCCCTGCCTTGGGCCTCCCAGAGCTCGTTCCTGAAATCCTCCACCGGCAGAATGATTGTAAAAATGGCTGCCGGAGCTCTCAGGGGAGGAGGGGGCCATGGGCGGCGACTAATAAAGTGCGGGAATCTGGTGCCCCACAGTGATCAGTGAGGGGGGAGGAGGACACCTAAAGTATGCTCCAGCCCTCACTGTCGACGTCAGGTCGACCGTCCCGCCCTTACCCCTGACTGGCAGGCCCGGGGGCGGGAGTTATGGTACTAGGCCGCAGAAGCCGGGGACTAAATTTAATACCGCGGCCGACAAACAGGCACGGTCGGCGCGGTAGTCCCGGCCGTCATAAAAATACAGCAGCCGCTGCAGTGTCTGTGACAAGAGCGCTCCATACACTGTCCCCAAGGGGACACAGAGTACCTTTTGGATGCAGGGCCTGTCCCTGATGATATTAAGTCTCCTGTCCGGCAGATTCCCACAGGGGCTGCGGAGGGAGCCCGGTCCCAGTACCTGGATGACCGGTTAGGATCCCACTTCTCCCAGAGCCTCTAAGGGATGGGGAAGGAAAACGGCATGTGGCTCCAGCCTCTGTACCCGCAATGGGTACCTCAACCTTAACAGCACCGCCGACTTAGTGGGGTGAGAAGGGAGCATGCCGGGGGCCCTGGGGCCCTCTTTTCTTCCATCCGATATAATCAGCAGCTGCTGCTGACTAAAATGTGGAGCTTGAGTGAATGTGTGCCTCCTTCAACACAAAGCACAAAACTGAGGAGCCCGTGATGCACGGGAGGGTGTATAGGCAGAGGGGAGGGGTTACACTTTTTAAAGTGTAATACTTTGTGTGGCCTCCGGAGGCAGAAGCTATACACCCAATTGTCTGGGTCTCCCAATGGAGCGACAAAGAAAAGTGGTGTATGTGAGGATCTACAGAGCAGACTTCAGTGAGGCTGGTCTAGGAGTCCCTGCACAGAAGAGTAAGAGTCCAGCCGCACTGCTGCAGGTAACACACCGTGTGCAGGGCAAGTAAATACCAGCAGACAGGAGGTTATCCCAATATTATGTGATCCACTAGGCTCCAGATAGTAACCCTGAAATTAATCCCACCCCAACCTGTCCTATTGCTAATTCTGGAGACTCTTTCACAGCCCAGTTTCTGCTTGAGATCACGCTGGTCAGCGCTGAGATGTGGGATGTGTCTGCCACGATTCCAGCTTCAGATGGGAGACTCCGCACAGGGACCACAAATCCAAGGAGAGGATGCCAGAGGAAAAATCCTTAATACTGGTGAAGAAATAAAATCCAGGCTCTGAAAAAACAGAATACAAGCTTCTGTACTGAAGAGTAGATGACGAGCAGAGGAGTCCCTGCACTCAGCAGGGCGGGAAATATCGGTCTTCACTTATATCCATCTACTTCTACCAGTATTAGAGATCAAAATCATCCATCCTATTTTTATCAAAAATACCAAAATCTATTTTATTCTGCTGATTTTTATCTCATAGCTTCCTATCCATCCCTATCTACTAATATCAAATAATTTATCGCTAATTTCCTTTCTCCTCACTGCAGCCATCATGAGACTATTTTATAAAATGCCTTTGTTATAGCTTCCTATGATATTCTGTCAGGCATAATACAGATGTAACATGACGGGGCAGATATGTTCTTCTGAAGAGAAATCTTATGGGGTTGGGACAATAATTCATTTTGAAGCATTCCGTCAGCCCTGTACATTGGGCATGAGGTTATGTCCCTGTTTCAGGATTTTCTGCCTAGTTTTCGGTCATGGTATTAATTCATTGTTAATAATTCTTACAATAGACTTCATACAATTCCTGACAGACAGGTTTACTTCATTGTATATGGTCTAATAAACCAGAATTGGCTCTAGATGGGGGAGGGGGGTCAGTCGTTGATGCAATATGGAGTATTTTGGGTGTGACTGTTAGAAACTGACCTTGTTGCCCAACCAATCAGGGCTCAGCTATTATTTCTTAAGCTGCTGCGGAAAAATGAAAGTTGCACTGTGATTGGTCATTTTGGGCACAAGGTAATTTTGATAAGTGCCCCATATCTGATAAGATTGTGTTTGTACTGCCTGCACCACACAGGTAGCACCACATGTAACATGCTGGTATGGGTACACAGGACAGCCTCATATGTAGTAGTATGTAGAAGTAAAGCTACCTATGGATGACCGGTTTCGGGAGCAGCCAATAATGTATATTATGAGATAAATGCAGCAGGTGACAGGGCTGAGAGCAGGCTCTGAGGTAAATATCACTGGCTGTACACAACGCACGTCATGCGGGGTTAGAAGGGGATGCCACAGGGAAGGAGCCCACAGAACTCCCAGGGGACGGCCACTACACAGGAGTCACCAGCGCCATCCTCTCCGGTGCCAAATGACGATTGCCTAATAAACAGCGCACGCTCACTATGAAGAGACGTTGTTTAGCTGCTGCAAACATGACTGCAAATATACGAGCATCGCAATACAATAGTGGACAGGGTCCTGGGTTTTTTTTTCTAAAATAATGAAAAAGGTTCTGCAGCCACTGAGTTATTATAAACCGTAATGTATCTCCTCTCATAATTTAAACAATTCCTCAAAATGATCAAATACCATCATGTGGAGAAAGTATTCTGGATTAACACCTAACAGCTGTAGCCATGATGAACAATAACTTTTTTCATACCTGCCCTACAAAATGCACCAACTTTTATTGTTCCACTGATTTGGTTATATAGGTGCATGTTCACACAAAAGGAAAGTTTTGGGGTTTTTTTTTTTTTTTAGGTCCAGTCACAAAAAATGCTCAAAACAATTTCGATGTTAAAATGATTTGCTGTTCATAGGTTCAGGGTGTTGATGGTCTTAACTGCTTCAAGTGTCCACAACACTAAGTGGTTAAAAGAATTGACCTGACCAATCTTCAGGCATTTTCTGCTCTGAAGACGCTCTATACTTTACATACAAGACAATAGGAAAGCTCAAAAGATATCTAAAAGACTGCTGAGTGAGTTTTATCAACTTTTTCGCTTCAAAAACTAGCGGGAGGTTTTAGTTTTTTTTGTGGAATCAAGAGGGGAAAAAAACCAAAACATCTGGATAACGCCAGTACAAAAGACACCACACAACCCCTGGAAGAAGGGAATTTTGTTTACTTACCGTAAATTCCTTTTCTTCTAGCTCTAATTGGGAGACCCAGACAATTGGGTTGTATAGGCTATGCCTCCGGAGGCCGCACAAAGTATTACACTTAAAAGTGTTAAGCCCCTCCCCTTCTGCCTATACACCCCCCGTGCTCCCACGGGCTCCTCAGTTTTGGTGCAAAAGCAAGAAGGAGGAAAAAGAATTATAAACTGGTTTAAAGTAACTTCAATCCGAAGGAATATCGGAGAACTGAAACCATTCAACATGAACAACATGTGTACACACAAAAAAACAGGGGCGGGTGCTGGGTCTCCCAATTAGAGCTAGAAGAAAAGGAATTTACGGTAAGTAAACAAAATTCCCTTCTTCTTTGTCGCTCTATTGGGAGACCCAGACAATTGGGACGTCCAAAAGCAGTCCCTGGGTGGGTAAAATAATACCTCGTAAGAGAGCCGTAACAAGGCCTCTTCCTACAGGTGGGCAACCGCCGCCTGAAGGACTCGTCTACCTAGGCTGGCATCCGCCGAAGCATAGGTATGCACTTGATAGTGCTTCGTGAAAGTGTGCAGACTCGACCAGGTAGCCGCCTGACACACCTGCTGAGCCGTAGCCTGGTGCCTCAAAGCCCAGGACGCGCCCACGGCTCTGGTAGAATGGGCCTTCAGCCCTGAGGGAACCGGAAGCCCAGCCGAACGGTAAGCTTCGATAATTGGCTCCTTGATCCACCGAGCCAGGGTTGACTTGGAAGCCTGTGACCCTTTACGCTGGCCAGCGACAAGGACAAAGAGTGCATCCGAGCGGCGCAGGGGCGCCGTACGAGAAATGTAGATTCTGAGTGCTCTCACCAGATCTAACAAGTGCAAATCCTTTTCACATTGGTGAACTGGATGAGGACAAAAAGAAGGTAAGGAGATATCCTGATTGAGATGAAAGGGGGATACCACCTTAGGGAGAAATTCCGGAACCGGACGTAGAACCACCTTGTCCTGGTGAAACACCAGGAAAGGGGTTTTGCATGAAAGCGCTGCTAGCTCAGACACTCTCCGAAGTGAAGTGACTGCTACTAGAAAAACCACTTTCTGCGAAAGGCGTGAGAGAGAAATATCCCTCATTGGCTCGAATGGTGGTTTCTGAAGAGCCACCAGCACCCTGTTCAGATCCCAGGGTTCTAACGGCCGCTTGTAAGGAGGGACGATGTGACAAACCCCCTGCAGGAACGTGCGTACCTGTGGAAGTCTGGCTAGGCGCTTCTGGAAAAACACAGAGAGCGCTGAGACTTGTCCCTTAAGAGAGCCGAGCGACAAACCCTTTTCCAGTCCAGATTGAAGGAAGGACAGAAAAGTGGGCAAGGCAAAAGGCCAGGGAGAAATACCCTGAGCAGAACACCACGACAGGAAAATTTTCCACGTCCTGTGGTAGATTTTAGCGGACGTTGGTTTCCTAGCTTGTCTCATAGTGGCAATGACGTCTTGAGATAACCCTGAAGACGCTAGGATCCAGGACTCAATGGCCACACAGTCAGGTTGAGGGCCGCAGAATTCAGATGGAAAAACGGCCCTTGAGATAGCAAGTCTGGTCGGTCTGGTAGTGCCCACGGTTGGCCGACCGTGAGATGCCACAGATCCGGGTACCACGACCGCCTCGGCCAGTCTGGAGCGACGAGGATGACGCGGCGGCAGTCGGCCCTGATCTTGCGTAACACTCTGGGCAACAGTGCCAGCGGAGGAAACACATAAGGGAGCTGAAACTGCGACCAATCCTGAACTAAGGCGTCTGCCGCCAGAGCTCTGGGATCTTGAGACCGTGCCATTAACATTGGTACCTTGTTGTTGTGCCGGGACGCCATGAGGTCGACGTCCGGCACCCCCCAGCGGCAACAGATCTCCTGAAACACGTCCGGGTGAAGGGACCATTCCCCTGCGTCCATGCCCTGGCGACTGAGATAATCTGCTTCCCAGTTTTCCACGCCTGGGATGTGAACTGCGGATATGGTGGAGGCCGTGGCTTCCACCCACATCAAAATCCGCCGGACTTCCTGGAAGGCTTGCCGGCTGCGTGTGCCGCCTTGGTGGTTGATGTATGCCACCGCTGTGGAGTTGTCCGACTGAATTCGGATCTGCTTGCCCTTCAGCCACTGCTGGAACGCTTTCAGGGCAAGATACACTGCCCGTATTTCCAGAACATTGATCTGAAGCGAGGACTCTTGCTGGGTCCACGTACCCTGAGCCCTGTGGTGGAGAAAAACCGCTCCCCACCCTGACAGACTCGCGTCCGTCGTGACTACTTCCCAGGATGGGGGTAGGAAGGATTTCCCCTTCGATAATGAAGTGGGAAGGAGCCACCACCGAAGGGAAGCTTTGGTCGCCTGAGAGAGGGAGACGGTCCTGTCGAGGGACGTCGGCTTCCTGTCCCATTTGCGTAAGATGTCCCATTGAAGGGGACGCAGGTGAAACTGCGCGAAAGGGACTGCCTCCATTGCTGCCACCATCTTCCCCAGGAAGTGCATGAGGCGCCTCAAGGGGTGTGACTGGCCTTGAAGGAGAGATTGTACCCCTTTCTGTAGTGACTGCTGCTTGATCAGCGGAAGCTTCACTATCGCTGAGAGGGTATGAAACTCCATGCCAAGATATGTCAGCGATTGAGCCGGTGTCAGATTTGACTTTGGAAAATTGATGATCCACCCGAAACCCTGGAGAGTCTCCAGGGTAGCGTCGAGGCTGCGTTGGCATGCCTCTTGAGAGGGTGCCTTGATCAGCAGATCGTCCAAGTACGGGATCACCGAGTGACCCTGCGAGTGTAGGAGCGCTACTACAGTAGCCATAACCTTGGTAAAAACCCGTGGGGCTGTTGCCAGGCCGAACGGCAGTGCCACGAACTGCAGGTGTTCGTTTCCTATGGCGAAGCGCAAGAAGCGCTGGTGCTCTGGAGCAATCGGTACGTGGAGATAAGCATCTTTGATATCGATCGATGCAAGGAAATCTCCTTGGGACATTGAGGCGATGACGGAGCGGAGGGATTCCATCCTGAACCGTCGGGTTTTTACGTGTTTGTTGAGCAGTTTCAGGTCTAGGACCGGGCGGAAAGACCCGTCCTTCTTTGGGACCACAAACAAGTTGGAGTAAAAACCGTGGCTCTGTTGCTGAAGAGGAACAGGGACCACCACTCCTTCTGCCTTCAGAGTGCCCAGCGCCTGCAGAAGAGCCTCGGCTCGCTCGGGAGGCGGGGATGACCTGAAGAATCGAGTCGGGGGACGAGAGGTGAACTCTATCTTGTAACCGTGAGACAGAATGTCTCTCACCCAGCGGTCTTTTATTTGTGGCAGCCAGGTGTCGCAAAAGCGGGAGAGCCTGCCACCGACCGATGATGCTACTAGAGGAGGTCGAAAGTGATGAGGAAGCCGCTTTGTCAGCGGCGCCTCTAGTGGTCTTTTTAGGACGTGACTTAGACCGCCATGCATCAGAGTTCCCTTGTTCTTTCTGAGACCTTTTGGACGAGGAGAATTGGGACCTGCCCGCGCCCCGAAAGGACCGAAACCTCGACTGCCCTCTCCTCTGTTGGGGTATGTTCTGTTTGGGCTGGGGTAAGGATGTATCCTTTCCCTTGGATTGTTTGATGATTTCATCCAGACGCTCGCCAAACAGCCTGTCGCCAGAAATTGGCAAACTGGTTAAGCGCTTTTTGGAAGCAGAATCTGCCTTCCATTCCCGTAGCCACAAGGCCCTGCGGAGTACCACCGAATTGGCGGCCGCAACCGCCGTACGGCTCGCAGAGTCCAGGACCGCATTAATAGCGTAAGACGCAATTGCCGAGGTCTGGGTGGTAATGGATGCCACTTGTGGTGCGGCCGTGCATGTGGCTGCTTCAATTTGCGCTTGACCTGCTGAGATAGCTTGTAGCGCCCAAACGGCTGCGAATGCTGGGGCAAAAGAAGCTCCGATAGCTTCATAGATGGATTTCAACCAGAGCTCCATCTGCCTGTCAGTGGCATCTTTGAGCGAGGCCCCATCTTCCACTGCAAGTATGGATCTAGCCGCCAGTCTGGAGATTGGAGGGTCCACTTTGGGACACTGAGTCCAACCTTTAACCACGTCAGGGGGAAAAGGATAACGTGTATCCTTAAGGCGCTTAGAAAAACGCTTATCTGGACAAGCATGGTGATTCTGGACTGCCTCTCTCAAATCAGAGTGGTCTAGAAACATACTCTGTGTACGCTTGGGGAACCTGAAACGGAATTTCTCCTGCTGAGACGCTGACTCCTCCGCCGGAGGAGCTGAGGGAGAAATATCCAGCATTTGATTGATGGACGCAATAAGATCGTTCACTATGGCGTCCCCGTCTGGAGTATTAAGATTGAGAGCGCCCTCAGGATCAGAATCCTGATCAGCTGTCTCCGCATCATCAACCAGAGATTCCCCCCGCTGAGACCCTAAACAATATGATGTCGAGGGAAATTCTAAGCGAGCCCGCTTATTCGGTCTGGGGCTGGGGTCTAAGTCATAACCCTCAGCCTGGGATGTATGAGATACCCCGGGAGGACATTGTTGGACCAACTGAGGGGGGTCAGGGAACAATGATTCAACAGAGTCCCTTTGCTGAGATACCGGCCTGGACTGCAAGGCTTCTAGTATCTTAGCCATAGTCTCAGAGAGTTTTGCAAACTCAGTCCCCGTCACCTGGACAGTGTCAACAGGTGGCTCCCCCTGGGCCCCTCTTAGCAGAGGCTCTGGCTGAAGAAGTGTCACAGGGGCCGAACAGTGCACACAATGAGGGTCAGTGGAACCTGCCGGTAGCGGGGTCTTACATGCGGCGCAGGCAGCATAATAAGCCTGTGTTTTGGCACCCCTGCCTTTTGTGGGCGCCATGCTATTGTTTTCCCTGAGTAACACAATAGGGTATATAGCCAGAATGAACTGTGCTCATACAGTGTAGAGTATATACTATAAACAAATAATGTATCAATACACTACAGCACCATGGGGCTAGCACCACAGGTGCTGCTTACCCGCCGCCTAAAGCGGTTGTGAGGCCACCAGAGACCGTGTCTGGGTCTCCCAGAGTTTGTCCCTCTCTGCAGCGTCGGAGGAGCTGACAGGAATGGCTGCGGCGTCCTGACGAGAGGAGGGAGCCGTGGGCGTGGCCGAGAGTGCGGGAACTGGTGCTCACACTGTGCACAGTGAGGGGGGTGGAGTATGCAAATTTTACTCCAGCCCTCAGTGCTGCTCGTTCCGTGCAGCGTCCCGCCCTTCCCCTGCCTGTCAGGGCTGGGGGCAGGAGAAAAGGAAGCTAGGCCGCAAGAAAGCCGGGGACTCGAGTATAAGCATGGCCGCCGTAAAAGCGCGGCCAGCGCCGAAGTCCCCGGCGAACTACAAGTCCCAGCCGCGCCGCAGTTTCCCATGGCAGCGGCGGTTAGCGCGGTAGCCCCTACATATAAACACACTCAGTGACGCTGAGTGTGTAATGGCACAGTTAAACCCGGTCAGCGCCGCGGTCCCCGGTGCACTAGCACACCCAGCAAAGCTGAGGTGTTGCCGTGCGCGGTCCCCACAGGGATACAGAGTACCTTCCAGTAGCAGGGCCATGTCCCTGAACGGTACCCGGCTCCTATCCAGCAGGCTCCACAGGAGTTGTGGATGAAGCACGGTCTCAGTGCCTGGAGACCGATAGGATCCCACTTCACCCAGAGCCCTGAGGGGGATGGGGAAGGAAAGCAGCATGTGGGCTCCAGCCTCCGTACCCGCAATGGATACCTCAACCTTAACAACACCGCCGACAAGAGTGGGGTGAGAAGGGAGCATGCTGGGGGCCCTATATGGGCCCACTTTTCTTCCATCCGACATGGTCAGCAGCTGCTGCTGACCAATCTGTGGAGCTGTGCTGTGCGTGTCTGACCTCCTTCGCACAAAGCAAAAAACTGAGGAGCCCGTGGGAGCACGGGGGGTGTATAGGCAGAAGGGGAGGGGCTTAACACTTTTGAGTGTAATACTTTGTGCGGCCTCCGGACGCATAGCCTATACAACCCAATTGTCTGGGTCTCCCAATAGAGCGACAAAGAAAACGGCTTAAAAATAAAAGTTGTAAAAAAAACAAAAAAAGTCAAGACGAAAAAAAAAAACAAAAAAAAAACAAACAAACTGCTAAACGAGGGAGAAAAATAAATAGACATGATGCGTCCCGGACGGAGCATGTCCTCTCTACTGCGGGGCTGTGAGTGCTCTCTGTAGGAGACTGCAGTGTCCCATGATCAGGGTTCGGGCCGCTGTGGTCTGTTCTCCCTGCGGAGAAAACTTGCAGCTCTGCAGCAATAAAAACTTGACGTGCTGTGGCTCAGAAAGCCGCACCACGTGTCAGTTTATGCTGCGGGAAAAGAACAGCACAGTGGTCATGGGGTTTCTGGAAACTCCCTTCACTATGCTTGTACTGTACAACACAGCATTTTGGACACAGCGAAAACATGCTGCATCCAAAACGCTGCAAACCCTGATAGTGGGCACGTAGCCTTAGAGGTGCAGAGGCCGTAGATTTTAATTTTGGTTTCAATATTTTTTTTATAATTAACTACTCCATTATTTCTTGTATGATCTTACTATGTTGAAGGACATTAACTTTGTATGCCACTAAAAGGTATACAGTACAAATAAAAAAAAAAATCCAAAAATTATTTTTTGTGTCACCATCATCTGACTGCTATATGATTTTACAAGGACAACTGATTCCATAAATAAAAAAAAAAAAAAAAAAAAATAAAAAACTTATGCCCAGGGGAATTGATGTGTAAAAAAATAAACTAGAACAGTCAGTCACCCACTGCTGCATCCAATCACTGGCTACACTGGGCCAGGTTCTCATTCCTGCGCAGAACTCAAAACTAGCTTGCACTGAGGATGCAGGTCAACCCAGGTTGATCAAAATTACTGAGGGGCTTTTCTTTACATATTCAGTCCTATGGGACACAATTTTAGGGAGCAGATGGGATGCAGTATATAGTGTAAGCAATCAAACTGAAGGTTCAAGTGAACAAGTTTAAAAACAAAAAAAAATATAAATAAAAAATAAATAAATATATATCTATAAAATCAATTAACGTAAGCCATTATCCACAAATGGCGAAAACATGAAACAGTGGTGATCTTTCCCAGGAGTGGCCGTCCGACAAAATTACCCCAAAAGCACAGCGACAACTCAAAGGTCACAAAAGACCCCACAAAAGCATCCAAAGAACTGAAGGCCTCACTTGCCTCAGTTAAGGTCATTGTTCAGTATTCAATCATAAAAAAGAGAATTTTGTTTACTTACCGTAAATTCTTTTTCTTATAGTTCCGTCTTGGGAGACCCAGACCATGGGTGTTTAGCTTCTGCCTCCGGAGGACACACAAAGTACTACACTTAAAGTGTAGCTCCTCCCTCTGAGCTTATACACCCCCTGGTGAGCCAGTCCCAGCCAGTTTAGTGCAAAAGCTGAAGGAGAATAGCCACCCACAAGTAGAACAGAGCAAGAGCCGGAACAACCGGAGACTGTCCACGACAACAGCCGGTGATAACACGCGGAACAAGAAATTACCAACAGGCAACAGGGAGGGTGCTGGGTCTCCCAAGACGGAACTATAAGAAAAAGAATTTACGGTAAGTAAACAAAATTCTTTTTTTCTTTATCGTTCCTTTGGGAGACCCAGACCATGGGACGTTCCAAAGCAGTCCCTGGGTGGGAAATAAACAGAAAAACTAAGAAGTAGGCGGAACCTAACTTCACAAGTGGGCGACAGCCGCCTGAAGGATGCGTCTGCCCAAGCTCGCATCTGTCGAAGCATGAGCATGCACTTTGTAGTGCTTCGAGAAGGTATGCAGGCTAGTCCAAGTGGCAGCCCGACAGATTTGTTGAGCCATAGCCTGGTGCCTAAAAGCCCAAGAGGCACTGACAGCTCTGGTCGAGTGTGCCTTGATCCCCGGCGGGGGAGGCACCTGCGTTCTCTGGTAGGCGTCCGAAATGGTCGATCTAATCCAACGGGCTAAGGTCTGCTTAGAAGCAGGGAGGCCCTTGCGCCGACCTGTGGTTAGCACAAAAAGAGAGGTGCACCTCCTGAGCGCAGCGGTGCGAGATACATAGATCCGGAGAGCACGCACCAGATCTAGAGTATGTAGCGCTTTTTCAAAGCGATGAACAGGGGCCGGACAGAAGGAAGGTAAGGTAATGTCCTGGTTAAGGTGGA
This sequence comes from Anomaloglossus baeobatrachus, assembly GCF_048569485.1. Taxonomy (NCBI): domain Eukaryota; kingdom Metazoa; phylum Chordata; class Amphibia; order Anura; family Aromobatidae; genus Anomaloglossus; species Anomaloglossus baeobatrachus. The sequence goes on along the minus strand of NC_134355.1, from coordinate 549,191,498 downwards.
AGGGAGAGACCACCTCAGGAAGAAAGTCCGGAGTCGGACGGAGAACCACCTTGTCTTGATGAAAAACTAAAAAAGGTGACTCCGAGGAGAGCGCAGCCAAATCAGAGACTCTCCTGAGAAAAGTTACGGCAACTAGAAAGGCCACTTTCTGAGAAAGACGATACAAAGAAACCTCCCCAAGAGGCTCAAAAGGGGGTTTCTGCAATACCGTGAGGACCAAGTTACAGTCCCAGGGATCCAAGGGCCACCGATAGGGCGGAATGATGTGAGACGCGCCTTGCATGAAGGTGCGGACCTGAGCCAGCCGAGCGAGACGCCGCTGGAACAGTACAGACAGAGCTGAGACTTGTCCCTTGAGAGAGTTGAGGGACAGTCCTAGTTGCAGACCGGACTGTAGAAAAGACAGAGGGGTCGGCAAAGAGAATGGTCAAGGAGGATGGGCGGTAGAGCGACACCAGGACAGGAAAATCTTCCAAGTCCTGTGATAGATCTTAGCGGAGGAAGATTTACGGGCCCGAGTCATAGTGGAGATGACTTCAGGAGGAATACCAGAAGCAGTCAAAATCCAGGAGTCAAGAGCCACGCCGTCAATTTGAGGGCCACAGAATTCGGGCGGAAAAACGGACCTTGCGAGAGTAGATCTGGACGGTCCGGGAGATGCCACGGCACCTCTACGGACAGTTGGAGCAGGTCCGGATACCAAGCTCGCCTGGGCCAGTCCGGTGCAATGAGGATGACTCGACGGCCCTCCATTCTGATCTTGCGCAGGACTCTGGGCAAGAGAGCTATAGGGGGAAACACGTAGGACAGACGAAACTGGGACCAGTCTTGAACCAGAACGTCCGCGGCGAAGGCCTGAGGATCGTGGGAGCGAGCCACGTAAACAGGAACTTTGTTGTTGTGACAGAATGCCATTAGGTCCACGTCCGGAATGTCCCATTTGCGGCAGATTGACTGAAACACTGCCGGGTGCAGGGACCACTCGCCACCGTCCACGCTTTGACGGCTGAGAATCTGCCTCCCAGTTTTCCACGCCTGAGATGTGGACTGCGGATATGGTGGACTTGGAGTCCGACGCCCATTGAAGGATGCGTTGTACCTCCATCATTGCCAGGCGGCTGCGTGTCCCGCCTTGGTGATTGATGTAGGCAACCGCTGTCAAGTTGTCTGACTGGACTCGGATGTGCTTGCCCGCCAACAGGTGGTGAAAAGCTAGAGCTAGAAGCACGGCTCTGGTTTCCAGCACATTGATTGAAAGGGCTGACTCGGACGGAGTCCAAGTGCCCTGCGCTCTGTGGTGGAAACATACCGCTCCCCAGCCGGATAGGCTGGCATCCGTGGTGAGAATCACCCAGGACGGGGCCAGGAAGGAGTGCTCTTGGGACAGGGAGAGGGGCCGAAGCCACCACTGAAGAGAGCTCCTGGTCCGTGGCGACAGAGCCACTAACCTGTGTAAGGAGGAAGGCCGCTTGTCCCAACAGCGGAGAATGTCCAGCTGCAGGGGGCGCAGATGGAACTGGGCAAAGGGAACTGCCTCCATGGACGCCACCATTTGACCCAGCATCTGCATCAGGCGCCTGAGGGTATAACGGCGGGGCCTCAGCAGAGAGAGCACCGCTAGCTGGAGAGACTGCCGGCACTTGTGAAGTTGCCCTTAATCAAACAGCAAAGTCTCGAACTGCATCCCTAGGTATGTGAGACTCTGGGTCGGAGTCAGAGTGGATTTGGGAAGATTGACAAGCCACCCGAATTGGGCTAGAGTGGCGAGAGTGAGCGAGACACTCCGCTGACAGTCTGCGCTGGATGGAGCCTTGACTAGAAGGTCGTCCAGGTAAGGGAGCACTGCCAACCCCTGGAGGTGCAGAACCGCAATCACTGCTGCCATTACCTTGGTGAATACCCGAGGGGCCGAGGCTAGCCCGAAGGGGAGAGCCACGAATTGGAAATGATCCTCTCCTATTGCAAAACGTAACCAACGCTGGTGTGAAACTACAATTGGCATATGTAGATAGGCATCTCTGATGTCGATGGACGCCAGGAAATTCCCTTGGGTCATTGAGGCAATGACTGATCGCAGAGAGTCCATGCGAAAATGCCGCACCCGAACATGCTTGTTGAGAAGCTTGAGATCCAGGATGGGCCGGAAGGTACCGTCCTTTTTGGGAACTAGGAAGAGGTTTGAGTAAAAACCTCTGAACCGTTCCCGAGCGGGAACTTGTACAATTACTCAGTTTGCCTGCAAGGATGCCACGGCCTGTGAGAAGGCGGCGGCCTTGGAGCAGGGGGGAGATGAGAGAAAAAATCTGTTTGGCGGGCTGGAAGAAAATTCTATCCTGTAGCCGTGAGATATGATGATATCTCTCACCCACTGATCGGAGATTTGTTTTAACCAAGCGTCGCCAAAGTGGGAGAGTCTGCCACCGACTAAGGACGTTGCTGGAGCGGGTAGAGAGTCATGAGGAGGCTGCCTTAGTGGCAGAACCTCCTGCGGTCTTCTGCGGACGCGCTTTTGGGCGCCAGTTGGATTTCTGGTCCTTAGCTGAGTTAGCGGACGAGGCGGAGGGCTTAGAGGACGACCAGTTGGAGGAACGAAAGCTCGACTGATTCCTACCCTGGGCGGGTTTCCTGGTCTTTGTTTGTGGCATGGAAGTACTCTTCCCGCCAGTAGCTTCCTTAATTTCATCCAGCTGTTCACCGAACAGCCGGGAACCAGCAAAAGGGAGCCCAGCAAGGTACTTCTTTGAAGAAGCATCTGCCTTCCACTCTCGAAGCCACAAGATCCTGCGGATAACAAGGGAATTAGCCGAAGCCACCGCAGTGCGGTGAGAAGCCTCTAGCATGGCAGACATGGCATAAGATGAAAAAGCTGAAGCTTGAGAAGTTAAGGCAACCATCTCAGGCATAGATTCCTTGGTGAGGGAATGCATCTCCTCTAGAGAAGCAGAGATGGCTTTGAGAGCCCACACTGCTGCAAAAGTCGGGGAAAACGCGGCCCCCGCCGCTTCATACACAGATTTGGCCAGAAGGTCAATTTGACGGTCAGTGGAATCCTTAAGTGAGGTGCCGTCAGCCACCGACACAACGGTCCGGGCTGAGAGCCTAGACACCTGGGGGTCTACCTATGGTGAGTGAGACCACTCCTTGACCACCTCAGGTGGAAAGGGAAAACGGTCATCAGAACCACGCTTTGGGAAGCATTTGTCAGGACAGGCCCTGGGTTTGGTCACAGCGGTCTGAAAACTGGAGTGGTTAAAGAACACACACTCTTTACTCTCTTAGGCGAGGTAAACTGGTGCTTTTCTGCCAGAGAGTGTTGCTCCTCTGATACTGGCGGATTGAGATCTAGTACAGAATTAATAGAAGCAATCAAGTCACTAAGATCTGAGTCACCCTCGGAAAGATCGATGGGGTACATGGAGTTAGCCTCCGAGCCCCCCGTAAGCCGCGGGATGAGGAGGGGGAGGAAACCCTGCGCCTTCTCTTAGGAGGACGGGGTCTGGGACCTGATGATGAATCCTCTGTGAGCTCCGATGGACGGAGGTCAGAGGATAGGGCTCCTAAAGGACCCTTAGCAAGAGCATTAGAGGCACCCTGTGAGGAGGGCTGATGCATATTCATTCATCAAAGTCCTGGACAAAAGTCCCATGGACTCAGCAAATGACTGGGAGATAGACCTAGAAAAGGACTCTACCCAGGCCGGGTGTTCAGCCACAAGTGCAGAGGCAGCCGGAGAGACCACTGGGGGTGAGACTCCAGGCTGTGGCACCGCCAAGTTAGAGCAGACATCACAATGTGGATAGGTGCTCGGCTCAGGCAGCAGGAGCTTACATGCAGCGCATACAGTATAAAGCTTTGGAGCCTTGCTCCTCGTGTGATACATGCTGCTGGAGTGGTGGATCTGCAAGAGAATGAACCCCAGGGAGAATATACAGAGGTCCACAACCAGAGACCGGCTGTGGCTTACCAGACCGCTGGAAGCGGTGTTGTGTGCCCTCCAGATCCCGAAGCCCGGACCCCCAATGCACAGCACCTCAGCAGGGATGCAGAGTGCAGAAAGGCCCAGCGCAGAGTGAACTCTGCCTGAGAAATGGCCGCCGGAGCGAAGAGAGGGGGCGGGACTTGGGGGCGTTCCTGTAGGAGAGCAGGAACTGGAGGGCCATAGAGACCTGCAGGGGAGGAGACACGCCCCAGCAGTGGGGAGTGTCTCTCCCCTGTGCAGGACGGCCGCCGGGAGGAGCCGTGCCTGTCCCTCTCTGCATGAGTGACATGCGAGGGTAGTTAACAGAAACTAGGCCTCCGGCAAAGCCCGGGCCTAAATTTAAGCGGCGAGGCCGACGCGCAGGCACCATCGGCGCGGTTCTCGGGCGGAAGCTAGAGAACCCGCCGGAAATGCCAAAACAAACACATTCAGCATACTCTCCCCATACAATAAATACAGGGACCTTCAACACATAAACGTCTCAGGTACTTAGCTGCTGAGACGCAGGGCCAGGTCCCTGGGGATGAGTGCTCCGGTCCAGCAGAATCCTCAAGGGGCTGTGGATGGAGACCGATCTCCTGCCAGGCATGGAGACCGTGCTGGCTCCCACTTCAAGCCAGAGCCCAGGAGGGATGGTGAAAGAGCACGGCATGTAAGGCTCCAACCTTGGAAATCAACCTTACAACACCGCCGACACAGTGGGGTGAGAAGGGACATGCCGGGGGTCCAGACGTGGACCCGCACTTCTTCAATGTCTTCCAAAGAAAAAAAATCATGAGAATGCATGTGTGGATGCATGCCTCCTGAACACAAAGCGATAAACTGGCTGGGACTGGCTCACCAGGGGGTGTATAAGCTCAGAGGGAGGAGCTACACTTTTAAGTGTAGTACTTTGTGTGTCCTCCGGAGGCAGAAGCTAAACACCCATGGTCTGGGTCTCCCAAAGGAACGATAAAGAAAGACTGGTTAAATATGGACTGCATGGCAAAGTTCTAAGAAGTAAACCACTGCAGAGCAAAAAACAAATGCTTGTCTTCGTTTTGCCAGAAAATCTCTATGATCCTTAAGATTTTTGGGAGAATACTCAGTGGACTGGCAAAAAGTTTTGCAAGATGTATGTCCCATTACATCTGGTGTAGAAATAACAAAAGTTCAGAAAACAAACATCATACCAATAGTAAAATATGGTGGTGATTGTGTGATGGTCTGGGGCTGTTTTGTTGCTCCAGGAACTACAAGACTTGCTGTGATGAAACCATGAATTCTGCTGTCTACCAAAAAAGTCTGAAAGAAAATATCTGGCCAGCTGTTCGTCACCTCAAGATGAAGTGCATTTCGGTTATGCAGCAGGACAATGATCTAAAAACACACCAGCAAGTTCACCTCTGAATGGCTTAAGAATACAAAATTAAAGACTTTGGAGTGGTCTAGTGAACGTTCTGAAATGGTTCCTCGGTCATTTTCATGTTCCCTGGTGATGGCCTTTTCATGGTGTTGCCCATGTGGTCACCAAACAAATCTCCAGGTATCACTGCTTCCAAGGCGCACATCCGGCGTCATTAACGATATCACAGCTTATGACACATTTGTGCGACCCAAAACGATCGCAAAAGCGGCCAAAATAGTTTGCTGCGGAGAGGTCGACCTAAAACCAAAAATAGTTAATGTTGTTCCTCGTTCCTGCGGCAGCACACATCGCTCCACCCCTCCGCTTCTATTGGACGCCTGCCGTGTGATCGCCGGCCAGAGAGACGTCGCAGGGCAGGGAAGTATGTGTGACGGCGGTACGCGATTTTGTGTGCGACGGGCAGCGATATGCCAGTGTCGCACAAACGATGGGGGTGGGTACGCATGCTAGCGATATCGGCACGGATATCGTAGCGTGTAAAGCCCCCTTAAGACTCATCACTATGGAAGACAGACCTTCGTTACAGCCTCCATTGCCAGCAGGCTCTTCTCCATGATGGCTTGAATAGAAAACTTAAAACTGGAAGATTGAGCTTCCTAATCTTGAAAAACTTTCTGAACTAAGTCACTGACTTAAAATGAATTAGCGGCCTTGCCAACATGCGTGCCATAAGGCCTATGGTAACTGCACAAAAAGCATGAATTTGAAATGCACACATGTTACTGCAACCGAGTATTCCTGGTCTGAGTCACATTACGGACGGCCAACAACAGGCCAAGACCTGTTTCACTGGTACTAGAACGCGCAAGCCAATTATACAACTTGGACTGAATTTGCACCAGATCATTATTACTGCCACTTGACATTTCCTAGTTTTATCAGATTGCTCGATCTGTTCTCTGTAGTAACTGGCTGCACACTTAATTATTGAAGAAATAAAAATGTTACTTTTCCCATGTGACCCAGCACTATGTGTCTAACTAGAGCAGTGTTTCTCAACTCCAGTCCTCAGGACCCACCAACAGATCAGGTTTTCCTCAATGTTACACAGGGAATAATTCCATCACCTGGGCAACATTAAGGAAATCCTGCTGAGGAAAACCTGAAAACATGATCTGTTGATGTGTCTTGAGGACTGGAGTTGAGAAACACTGAACTAGAGGAAGGTGGTTTGAGGACTGCTCGGTTTATCGTTTCACTTATGGAATTTTGTGGCAATGTGGCTTGGATCTGACTGTTACCAAGCCTTCAATTTAAGCAGACAGTAAAACTGCAAAAGTTGGCTAGAGCTTTTATTTTTTTTTTAAGCTTTTATAGTTCAACAAAATTGATGACGAAAACTGAAGATTTTCAAAGTGTATATCAGTTTGGCCATCCAATGGCCCAGATGGTAGGCACCTGGAATGTTGATGTGTACATCTGGGTTTGCCAGCGAACAAAGGAACAGGATCGCCAGTGTTAAATCCTTGCAGTCATCTTTTGGACGGCATTGTGCAAGCTGGTTTGTGCAAAACTCAATTAGATACTCCTTAAGTGGGTCAAATATTACATCTTTCATGTAGCCAAAAATTTGGTTTTATCCAGTTGATTCAATGCAGTTGAAAATCTCAAACAACTATCTTTGGATCTGTTGATGCCGGCCACAATTTATCAAACATGCTTGCAATAATTTGCTTGTGAACATAATGCATATGCGATAAACTCTGCACTTTTTTCTGCAGTGTCTGAGGATGAATGCAGCAGCTTTTACACCAGTGTTACTACTGGTCATGTCAAATGACAAACTTCACTTTATCCAGGAGCTGCCAATCTTGCAGTACCTTGAATACGGCCTTAGTTTGTGCTGTTAGGTGTCTCAGACTGTTAACTTCTCAGTTCCTCCTCCTGACACTAGTACTGCCAATCACTCAGCAGTTTCACTGCGGGTCTGGCTTGGAAAATCTTCTCCCATCCCAGTGTACAGTCAGCGGACCACTGCTATCCAACAAAGCTTTGACAGCATTTGCTGCACTCTCTCGATGACAAGTCTGTCTGGTAGATTCCCTGTTCAACGTGAGACTGTCTGGATCATGACAAAGAGTCTGATAAAGCAGCAGCAAGCAGGTAGGACACTTTTGTATCACTGGTATTAGTTCTGTCTAGAGCTGCAGCCACTTCCTGAGTCAATGATGACTGGTCTTCACAACCTACGTTTCTTGGGACTAAAATGTCCTTCACCCTCATCACCACCGTTGTCGGAAGCGCCATGGTCGCCGAAACTGCTACTAATACTGTAAAGTTCAGTTGATGCTGTCGATTGATGAATTCCCTGTTTTCTTTTCTCTTAGTTTCTCTGTCTGTAATTCTTCTTTCCACCACCTTGTCCAGCTTTCTGTCTAACAGTTCTCTGCTTCCGCCACAACCTCTCTTTGAGCAAGCAAGAAGTTACGGTCTTCCTGAAGTTTTATAAGTTTTATGGCATCAGCATGAGTGACAAAGAAACCAAGTTTATTAAACTTCTTCTCCTTGGAGTCTTGTATTTTGGCTTGCCATTTAGCATTCTTCTTGAGACTCTGTTATTGACCAAACAGACTTCACCTTACTGATCCCATGATATTGTTGCCTTGTCAGGCTTCTTGCTGTTCCCCAGAAACAAAGTACTTTGTTGGCTGCGATGGTGGCGATTCTGTACAGTGCAGGAAATAAAACCTGGCCAACACCTGCCGATTTTACGGCAGCTTACACCAGTAATAGTGCCTACTGGCCTTCCAATTAACCATATTCCACCAACACTGGAATTTGAAAACGACATTTTTTCTAACAATGCCTAAACCTTTGTATTTCAGTAAACACTGAAAATGAGCTGTTATGATCTCACAGGCCGACCAAAATAGCAGCGTCTGTACTGTGAAGTGTCCGTGAAGCAGAAAGATTGGCAATCAGCGTGATACACATGCACGTTACATCCGTTGTGTACATGTTAGGAAAGGGTTAAATAAAAAAAATTAAAACTGAGGGTGAGATTTTTTTCCCCCTTTAACTTCTGGATTATGTACTTGTAAGTTAAAAAACAAGAAGATAGAAGGAACATTCTGTACACAGGGGAAAAAAGCAAAACATTGTAAAGTGACATCTTCTCGCAAGACTAATAAACAAGGCTTTTGTTTTCTTTGCTGTAAATTAGAAAGGTCCTGAAACGAAAAAATTTTAACAACTCACCTCAAACGTATACTTTTCTCTGTTGTTGAAGAGCATTAGTATTGTCATTTGGAAAGTGGAGACTTGCAGTATGTGTTTTCTTGTGTTAGAACCAGTAACCTGTGCTCCTCCAACACCGACCTCTGAGCCGTCCTCCTAGGACAAAAGCAAAAAAACACTATAAAACCTAAATAAGGCCCTTGTGACATTGAGGTGTGTGCCACATTCCCGTAACTTTACATAGAGCAATTATGAAGTTTACCTTTTTTACAGGCCCATAGAAGGTGGCATTGAGATCTGCTGAACCCATGTGGTGCTGCAATGTGAGCTGCCGTCCACTGTGCTTAGCAAGGTAAAACCTTTATAGGCAAAGAAGAGAAATTATTTACAGCAATAATAAATAGACCATAATATATAGTTATGCGAGACATATTGACAAGCAGAAATGGGAAGGAAGATATTTGACCTTGCGTAAAAATTTGCAATTGATGTATAAATGGTTTTAACCCCTTCAGCCCCGGGGCACTTTCCGTTTTTGCGTTTTTGTTTTTTGCTCCCCTTCTTCCGAGAGCCGTAACTTTTTTATTTTTCCGTCAATCTTGCCATATGAGGGCTTGTTTTTTGCGGGACAAGTTGTACTTTTAAATGAAACCATAAGTTTTACCATATGGTGTACTGGAAAGCAGCAAAACAATTCCAAGTGTGGAAAAATTGCAAAAAAAGTGTGATGGCACAATAGTTTTTGGGATGTTTTATTCACGGTGTTCACTATATGGTAAAACTGATGTGTGGGTATGATACCTGAGGTCGGTGCGAGTTTGTAGACACCAAACATGTATAGGTTTACTTGTATCTAAGGGGTTAAAAAAAATTCACAAGTTTGTCCAATAAAAGTGGCGCACGTTTTGCGCCATTTTCCGAAACACGTAGCGTTTTTATTTTTTGGGATCTGTGGCTCAGTGACGGCTTATTTTTTGCGTCTCGAGCTGATGTTTCTAATGGTAGCATTTTTGCGCAGATGCTACGTTTTGATCGCCTGTTATTGCATTTTGCGTAAAACTTGCGGCGACCAAAAAACGTAATTTTGGCGTTTGGAATTTTTTTGCCACTACGCCGTTTACCAATCAGATTAATTGATTTTATATTTTGATAGATCGGGCATTTCTGAACGCGGCGATACCAAATATGTGTATATTTATTTATTTTTTAACCCTTTAATTTTCAATGGGGAGAAAGGGGGGTGATTTGAACTTTTAGGTTTTTTTATTTTTTTTTAATTTTTTAAAACTTTTTTTTTTACTTTTTTTATTTTATTTTACTAGTCCCCCTAGGGGGCTATAGCGATCAGCAATCCGATTGCTGATCGCTATCTGCTGATCACAGCTATTCCGCTGTAAACAGCAGAAATAGTCACTTTCTTTCTTCCTCTGCTCCGTGCCGAGGAAGAATGAAAGTGAAACTTCTTAGCACCAGGCGTCATCACATGACCCTGTGCTACGATCGCAACCACCGAACGTCACGTGATCACTCACGTGACGTCCGGAGGGGGCGGCGGTAAGAAAAAAAGATGGCCGCGCGCATATAGATCTCGCTGCCAGACTTTGGCAGCGAGATCTAAGGGGTTAATGTTCCGGGTGGAATGCGATTCCACTCGGAACATGTAGGCACACATGTCAGCTGTTGAAAACAGCTGATATGTGTGCCGATCCACGCCGCCTGCCCGCGGCAGGGGGCGGGGATTACCGGGACACGATCCATGACGGAAAGATCCGTCCATGGTCGTAAAGGGGTTAAGGGAAGAAATTACATGTTAATATAAATTTTATTCTATTTTTTCATGTCCTAGTATTTCGGTGACATGTGAGACTATTTTATGCCTGTACAAACTGTTTTCCAGGAACAAAAAGGATTTTTTTCACTCAAACACTGGAATTAAAGGATCTGTCATTGACCCCCCCTCTGGTTCAGCGCTGCCTCTTTTCCGCTGCTCTGACGATCAATTAGTCTGTAGTGGTGACGTCACAACTATAGCAGCCTGTGCAGATTAAATAGAGCCTAGTAATTGGCTGCAACAGTCGTGCTAATGTCAAGACATCAAAACTGCAGGCTGTAAACAAGGAGAGAGTTGGTCCCAGGGACGGCGAGTAACAACTTATTTTATTTTGGCCGATGGGCTACTCCCTTTCGTATAACCAAACATAGAAGTCTTAGGCTATGTACCCGCGGATACATCCGCAGGTTTCCCGCAGCTGATCCCCGGAATCCGCAGCTATACATTGCTGCAGGATTCCAGCGAAATAGCTGTGGTAAACCTGCGGACATTCGTGCGACTTACCTGCGGAAGTCCCGGCCTCTATCTGCATAGGGAAGGGCCAGAAATTACGCAGGTATTTTCACAGGAATAATTGACATGCAATTACGTGCGGCTGCGGGAAATCTGCAGCATGTTCCGCAGCCGCACATACCGCAGCATGGACACAGACACTCCACTCCCCCATGTCCCATAGGATAACATGGGGACTGTCTGTACTTGCTCAAGCCTACAGATTTATCTAGAAAATCTAGATAAATGCGCTGTTTTACCGCGGCAAAATAAAAGTCCCGTGGGCATATACCATATTTTTAGGACTATAAGACGCACCTGACCATAAGACGCACCCTGGTTTTAGAGGAGGAAAAAAGAGAATTTTGTTTACTTACCGTAAATTCTTTTTCTTATAGTTCCGTATTGGGAGACCCAGACATTGGGTGTATAGCTTCTGCCTCCGGAGGACACACAAAGTACTACACTAAAAAGTGTAGCTCCTCCCTCTGAGCATATACACCCCCTGGATAACCAGATCTAGCCAGTTTAGTGGAAAAGCTGAAGGAGAATAGCCACCCACAAGTAAAGACAGAGCAAGAACCGGAACAACCGGAGCCTCTGTCTACAACAACAGCCGGTGATAACACGTGGAACAAGAAACTGCCAACAGGCAACAGGGAGGGTGCTGGGTCTCCCAATACGGAACTATAAGAAAAAGAATTTACGGTAAGTAAACAAAATTCTCTTTTTCTTTATCGTTCCTATGGGAGACCCAGACATTGGGACGTCTCAAAGCAGTCCATGGGTGGGAATAAACAGAAAACTGAGAAGTAGGCAGAGCCTAACTTCACAAATGGGCGACAGCCGCCTGAAGGATGCGTCTGCCCAAGCTCGCATCTGCCGAAGCATGAGCATGCACTTGGTAGTGCTTTGAAAAGGTATGCAGGCTAGTCCAAGTGGCAGCCTGACAGACCTGCTGAGCCGTAGCCTGGTGCCTGAAAGCCCAAGAGGCACCGACAGCTCTGGTAGAGTCTGCCTTGATCCCCGGCGGGGGAGACACCTGAGTACACTGGTAGGCATCGGATATGGCCGACCTAATCCAACGAGCTAAGGTCGGCTTAGAAGCCGAGAGGCCCTTACGCCGACCTGTGGTTAGCACAAAAAGAGAGGTGTACCGCCTAAGAACAGCGGTGCGAGACACATAGATCCGGAGCGCCCGCACCAGATCCAGAGTATGCAACGCTTTTTCAAAGCGATGAACAGGAGCTGGACAAAAGGAAGGCAGGGAAATGTCCTGGTTAAGGTGGAAAGGAGAAACCACCTTAGGGAGAAAATCCGGAGTCGGACGGAGAACCACCTTGTCTTGATGAAAAAGCAAAAAAGGTGACTCCGAAGAGAGCGCAGCCAAATCAGAGACTCTCCTGAGGGAAGTTATGGCCACTAGAAAGACCACTTTCTGTGAAAGACGAGACAAAGAAACCTCCCCAAGAGGCTCAAAGGGGGGTTTCTGCAAGGCCGTGAGGACCAGATTGAGGTCCCAGGGATCCAAGGGCCGCCGGTATGGCGGAATGATGTGAGACGCGCTCTGCATGAAGGTGTGCACCCGAGCCAGCCGGGCGATACGCCGCTGGAACAGCACTGACAGAGCCAAGACTTGTCCCTTGAGGGAAGTGAGGGATAGTCCTAGCTGCAGACCGGACTGTAGAAAGGACAGAAGGGTCGGCAAGGAAAAAGGCCAAGGAGCATGGCCGGAAGAGCGACACCAGGACAGGAAAATTCTCCAGGTCCTGTGATAGATTTTGGCCGAGGAAGACTTCCGAGCCAGAGTCATAGTGGAGATGACTTCAAGAGGAATACCAGAAGCCGTCAAGATCCAGGACTCAAGAGCCACGCCGTCAATCAGAGCCGCAGAATTCTGGCGGAAAAACGGACCTTGTGAGAGAAGGTCTGGACGGTCTGGAAGATGCCACGGCACCTCTACGGACAGATGGAGCAGGTCTGGGTACCAAGCTCGCCTGGGCCAGTCCGGTGCAATGAGGATAACCCGACGGCCCTCCATTCTGATCTTGCGCAGAACTCTGGGCAAGAGAGCTAGAGGGGGAAACACGTAGGACAGACGAAACTGGGACCAATCTTGAACCAGAGAGTCCGCTGAAAGGGCCTGAGGATCGTGGGAGCGAGCCACGTAAACCGGAACCTTGTTGTTGTGCCGGGATGCCATTAGATCCACTTCCGGAGTGCCCCACTTGCGGCAGATTGACTGAAACACTGCCGGATGCAGGGACCACTCGCCAATGTCCACGGTTTGACGGCTGAGATAATCTGCCTCCCAGTTTTCCACGCCTGGGATGTGGACTGCGGATATGGTGGACTTGGAGTCCGCCGCCCATTGAAGGATGCGTTGAACCTCCAACATTGCCAGGCGGCTGCGTGTCCCGCCTTGGTGATTGATGTAGGCAACCGCTGTCAAGTTGTCTGACTGGACTCGGATGTGCTTGCCCGCCAACAGGTGGTGAAAGGCTAGGAGAGCCAGAAGCACAGCTCTGGTTTCCAGCACATTGATCGAGAGGGCTGACTCGGACGGAGTCCAAGTGCCCTGTGCTCGGTGGTGGAGACATACTGCTCCCCAGCCGGATAGACTGGCATCCGTGGTGAGGATCACCCAAGACGGGGCCAGGAAGGAGCGTCCCTGAGACAGAGAGAGGGGCCGAAGCCACCACTGAAGGGAGCCCCTGGTCTGTGGCGACAGAGCCACTAGCCTGTGCAAGGAGGAAGTCAGCTTGTCCCAACAGCAGAGAATGTCCAGCTGCAGAGGACGAAGATGGAACTGGGCAAAGGGAACAGCCTCCATGGACGCCACCATCTGACCCAGCACCTGCATCAGGTGCCTGATGGAATGACGGCGGGTCCTCAGCAGAGAGCGCACCGCCAGATGGAGGGACTGCTGTTTGACTAAGGGCAGCTTCACAAGTGCCGGCAAAGTCTCGAACTGCATCCCTAGGTACGTGAGACTCTGGGTCGGAGTCAGAGTGGATTTGGGCAGATTGACAAGCCACCCGAATTGGGTTAGAGTGGAGAGTGAGCGAGACACTCCGCTGACAGTCTGCGCTGGATGAAGCCTTGACTAGGTCGTCCAGGTAAGGAATCACTGCCAACCCCTGGAGGTGCAGAACCGCAACCACTGCTGCCATGACCTTGGTGAATACTCGAGGGGCCATGGCTAACCCGAAGGGGAGAGCCACGAATTGGAAATGTTCCTCTCAGATTGCAAAACGTAGCCAACGCTGGTGTGAAACTGCAATTGGCACATGCAGATAGGCATCTCTGATGTCGATGGATGCCAGGAAATCTCCTTGGGTCATTGAGGCAATGACTGATCGCAGAGACTCCATGCGAAAATGCCGCACCTGAACATGCTTGTTGAGAAGCTTGAGATCCAGGATGGGCCGGAAGGAACCGTCCTTTTTGGGGACTAGGAAGAGATTTGAGTAGAAACCTCTGAACCATTCCCGGGCGGGAACCGGTACAATTACTCCGTTGGCCTGCAAGGATGCCACGGCCTGAGAGAAGGCGGCGGCCTTGGAGCAGGGGGGAGTTGACAGAAAAAATCTGTTTGGCGGGCTGGAAGAGAATTCTTATCCTGTAGCCGTGGGAGAGGATATCCCGCACCCACTGATCGGAGACGTGTTGAAACCACACGTCGCCAAAGTGGGAGAGCCTGACACCGACTAAGGACGTTGCTGGCGCGGCCAGATAGTCAAGAGGAGGCTGCCTTAGTGGCAGCAGCTCCTGCGGTCTTTTGTGGACGCGCCTTTGTGCGCCAGTTGGGTTTTTGGTCCTTGGCTGAGTTAGTGGACGAGGCGGAGGGCTTAGAGGATGACCAGTTGGAGGAACAAAAGGAACGAAACCTCGACTGGTTCCTACCCTGGGCAGGTTTCCTGGTTTTAGTTTGTGGCATGGAAGTACTCTTCCCGCCAGTAGCTTCCTTAATAATTTCATCCAGTTGTTCACCGAATAGCCTGGATCCAGCAAAAGGGAGCCCAGCAAGGTACTTCGAAGAAGCATCTGCCTTTCCACTCTCGAAGCCACAAGATCCTGCGGATAGCGAGGGAATTAGCCGAAGCCACTGCAGTGCGGTGAGAAGCCTCCAGCATGGCAGACATGGCATAGGATGAAAAAGCTGAAGCTTGGGAAGTTAAGGCAACCATTTCGGGCATAGATTCCCTGGTGAGGGAATGCATCTCCTCTAGAGAAGCAGAGATGGCCTTGAGAGCCCACACTGGTGCAAAAGATGGGGAGGCCCCAGCCGCCTCATATACAGATTTGGCCAGAAGGTCAACCTGGCGGTCAGTGGAATCCTTGAGAGGTGCCATCAGCCACTGAAACAACGGTCCGGGCTGAGAGTCTAGACACCTGGGGGTCTACCTTTGGGGAATGAGCCCACTCCTTGACCACCTCAGGTGGAAAGGGAAAACGGTCATCAGAACCACGCTTTGGGAAGCGTTTGTCAGGACAGGACCTAGGCTTGGTCACAGTGGCCTGAAAACTGGAGTGGTTAAAGAACACACTCCTTGTCCTCTTAGGCAAGGTAAACTGGTGCTTTTCTGCCAGAGAGGGTTGCTCCTCTGATACTGGCGGATTGAGGTCCAGTACAGAATTAATGGACGCAATCAAATCACTAACATCTGCGTCACTTTCGGACAGATCAATGGGGCACATGGAGGTAGCGTCCGAGCCCCCAGTAAAGGCATCCTCCTCGTCCTGCGAGTCAGCTTGTGAATCAGAGCAACGGGACGAGGAAGGAGAGGGGACCCTGCGTCTCCTTTTAGGAGGACGGGGTCTGGGACCAGATGAAGAATCCTCTGTGAGCTCTGCTGAGAGAGCCCTAGCAGCAGAGGCGCCCTGAGAAGGGAGCTGATGTATGTTCAGCAAAGTCCGGGACAGCTGTCCCATGGAGTCGGCAAAAGACTGGGAGATTGACCTAGAGAAGGATTCTACCCAAGCCGGGGGTTCAGCCACCGGAGCCGGAGCAGCCGGAGGGACCACTGTGGGTGCGATTCCAGGCTGAGGCATTGTCAGGTTAGAGCAGGCATCACAATGTGGATATGTGCTCGGTTCAGGCAGCACGAGCTTACATGCAGTGCATATTGAGTACAGCCTTGCAGCCTTGCTCCTCATGTGAGACATGCTGCTGAAGTGGGGGCTCTGAGCCAGAATGACCCCCAGAGAGTATATAAGAAGGTCCACAACCGGAGGTTGTGGCTTACCAGACAGTTTGTGTGCCCTCCAGATCCCACAGCCCGGACCCCCAAGCAGCTTAGCAGGGATGCTGCAGCCAGCGCTGATCCAGAGAAAAACGCTGAGAAAATGGCGCCGGAGCGAGGAGAGGGGGCGGGACCTGCTCTGAGAGCGGGATCTGGAGGGCCAAGGAGATTTACAGGGGAGGGGACATGTACTCAGAGAGGAGTGTCCCTCCCCTGTGTAGAACGGCCGCTGGGGCGGAGCCGCACTGTCCCTCTGCATGATTGACATGCGAGGGCAGTGAAATCGAAAGTAGGCCTCCGGCGAAGCCGGGGCCTAAATTTAAGCGATGCGGCCGGCGCGCAGGCACCATCGGCGCGGTTCTCAGGCGACAGCCAGAGAACCGGCCGGAAATGTCACAAAAGTTACACAGCACACTCTCCCACCATAATAAAGTACCGGGACCCCCGAATATAAAAGTCTCAGGTACTTAGCTTGCTGAGACGCAGGGTTCCAAGTCCCTGGGTATGAGTGCTCCGTCCAGCAGGATCCTGAAGGGCTGCGGATGGAGACCGGTCTCCTGCAAAGCAAGGAGAACCGTGCTGGCTCCCACTTCAAGCCAGAGCCCGAGGGATGGTGAAGGAGCGCGGCATGTAAGGCTCCAGCCTTGTAAATCAACCTTAACAGCACCGCCGACACAGTGGGGTGAGAAGGGACATGCCGGGAGTCCAGGCTTGGACCCGCTTTTCTTCAAAAACTTTCCAAAAATGAAAAATCAGATGAGAATGCATGTGTGGATGCATGCCTCCTGAACACAAAGCAATGAACTGGCTAGATCTGGTTATCCAGGGGGTGTATATGCTCAGAGGGAGGAGCTACACTTTTTAGTGTAGTACTTTGTGTGTCCTCCGGAGGCAGAAGCTATACACCCAATGTCTGGGTCTCCCATAGGAACGATAAAGAAATAGGAAAATAAAACTAAGCAAAAAAATGTGGTCATGACACACTTATGGGGTGAGGATCTGCTGCTGACACTGTTATGGGGGTAATGTCCCCAAATTCTCTACTAAAGGTAGCCCATCCTGGTAATGATCCTCCTGCCTTGTATATGATCCTGCTATAAACCCCCATCCTGCTCATATACCTCCATCCTGCTTATATACCAGCATCCTGCTCATAGTCCCCTCATAGTAATCCTGTTCATATACCCCCATCCTATTGATATACCCCCCATCCATCTTGCTCATATTCCCCCATCCATCCTGTTCATATACCCCCCCATCCATCCTGCTCCTATACCCCCATCCTGCTCATATACCCCCATCCTGTTCATATACCCCCATCCTGTTCATATACCCGCATCCTGTTCATATACCCGCATCCTGTTCATATACCCGCATCCTGTTCATATACCCGCATCCTGTTCATATACCCCCATCCTGTTCATATACCCCCATCCTGTTCATATACCCCCATCCTGTTCATATACCCCCATCCTGTTCATATACCCCCATCCTGTTCATATACCCCCATCCTGTTCATATACCCCCATCCTGTTCATATACCCCCATCCATCCTGCTCATATACTCCCATCCTGTTTATATACCCCCATCCTGTTCATATACTCCCATCCTGTTTATATTCCCCTATCCATCCTGCTCATATACTGCCATCCTGTTCATATACTCCCATCCTGTTTATATTCCCCCATCCTGTTCATATACCCCCATCCTGTTCATATACCCCATCCTGTTCATATACCCCCATCCATCCTGTTAATATACCCCCCATCCTGCTATATGCCCCCATCGTGCTCATATACCATCCTGGTACATAGCCTGTATCCTATAGCACAGAGGAAAAAAAAAAAATTTATACTCACCTTTTCCTCACTCCCAGCAGCCGATCATCTTCCTCTCTGCAGTGTGCAGCACGCGATGTCTTCCTGTCTGTGCCGATCAGCTGACCGGCACAGATCAGCTGACCGGCACAGACAGGAAGACATCGCGTGCTGCGGGGGAACGGCTCCACACACGGGGACGGGTGAGTGTACTGATTCACTGCACCCTGCGCTGATGATGACCGCGCGGGGAGCAGTGAATACAGCCGCACATGATCACTCCAGGCTGTAATTGCCAGGGGTGATCATGCGGCCGGCTCTTTACTATGCGCGCGTCCCCGCTCATCCTCCCGCCCACCTGTCAGTGCCGGCTTCAGCGCTGAGAGATGGGTGGGGGATGGGCGTGCATATGTAATGAGCGGGCCGACGTGGTCACAGCAGGCTGCTACAGCCTGCTCGTGCCCCCGATGACCCGCTCCACCGCAGCACCTCATTCCCCGCAGCCACAGTCAGACCATAAGACGCACCCCCAACTTTCCCCCAACATTTGGGGGGGAAAAAAAGTGCGTCTTATGGTCCGAAAAATACGGTAGCCTTAGGCTATGTGCGCACACAGCGTTTTTTTGACGCTGCGTTTGCTGCAAAAGCGCAGAAAACGCACCATAAAAAATGCATGCGTTTTTACAGTGTTTCGGTGAGTTTTTGATCACTGCGTTTTTACAATGCATTGCATGGGTGAAAAACGCAGGAAAGAATTGACTTTAGCTCAAAAACGCAGCTAAAAAAAAAAAAAAGTTACAAAGCAATTACACCGATATTTTGATATAACTGCACAGAAAAAAAAATGGTGTTGGAGAAAGAAAGCACACTGCACTACTATTTATCCTACATTACAGGGAATCTGTCTTCAGGTTTTTGCTGCCTCATCTGAGAGCTGCATAATGTAGGAAAAGAGGCCCTCATCCCAGAGAGGTGTCAGTCTTCTGGGTGCAGCAGTTGTGATGCAATCAAAGTTTTCTCTGCTGGAGATGTAAAACTAAAGAAATAAGCTGGAGGACAAGTTGGTGTACAAATAATGTGTATGAGCATGTTCACACTGTGGTCTTTAGACAGACAAAACCAAAGCTAGATACAAAATGAGCATAAACCCTGCAGTAATTAAATAGTATTAGTACATATAACATAAGGTAATACTATTATTGATCACAGAAGTGTAAAAGCCATCCCACCGCGAAAAGGTGCACCCCAGTTGGGACAGTCATCCTATAACATTTAACCTTACCTTTCGTCAACCGATCTTAATGTAGATGGGGCAGAATGTTAAACACCTGCCACTACGAAGCTATATAAATGAAATACAACAGCTTAAAGAGCTATCGAAACTAAAGCAAAACTAAAGAAGTGACCCGGAGTATAAGCTGGTATAGATGCAACATGTCTGGGCAGGATCACACTGTGGCCATTTAAAAGACAAATTGCTTTTTTGATTAAAAACAGTGCTAAGTAGCCTGTTATTTGCACCATTAGTACCATATTTTTCGGACTATAAGACGCACTTTTTTCCTCCCAAATGTTGGGGGAAAGTGGGGGGTGCGTCTTATGGTCTGAATGTAGGGCTGCGGGGAATGAGGGTGCTGCGATAGAGCGGGTCATCGGGGGCATGAGCAGGCTGTAGCAGCGCCTGCCGTGACCACATGGACCCGCTCCTTTAATATGCACGCCCATCCTCCCGCCCATCATCTCTCAGCGCTGAAGCAGGCACTGACAGGTGGGCGGGATGATGCGCGGGGGATAAACAGCCTGCTCACATGATCACCCCTGGCAACTGCAGCCTCGAGTGATCATGTGCGGCTGTATTCACTGCCCACCGCACATCAGTGCGGGGGGGGGGGGGGAGGGGAGGGGGGCAGTGAATCAGTACACATTACTCACCGTTCCCCTGCAGCACCGCGATCTTTTGTCTGTGCCGTGGAGACTAGCGGCGCACACAGCGATGACGTCATCGCTGTGCACACGTGTCCACACGCAGGCGCCAGCATAGACCGGAGGACATCGCGATGCTGCAGGGGAACGGGGACGGCTCCACACAGCGGCGCTGCCGCTGACACAGACGGTAAGAGGAGCAATGCTGAAGGGAGTGAGGTGAGGTAAAGTGAGTATGAACGTTTATTTTTTTTTTTTATCTGCCACAGGATGTGGCCATACACCAGGATGATGGGGGTATATGAGCAGGCTGGGGAGTATATGAGCAGGCCATAACCCCATAATAGTGTCAGCAGCACATCCTCTCCCCATAACAGTGACATGAGCAAATTTTTGCTTAAAATTTTATTTTCCTCCTCTAAAAGCAGGGTGCGTCTTATGGTCCGGTGCGTCCGAAAAATACGGTAATTACTTACTGCAGAGTATGTGCTCATTTTATTTCTCTAAGGTTTCGTCTGCTGTAGTTGAGGCACAGCTCAGAGAGTTAACCCCGCCAGCAAGTACCGATTAGCTGCTTCCTGTATATCTCTATCTACAGTAAGTACTGGAGGAGCAGTTCAACCAGAAGGCACAAGGACAATTATTCTGGCAGTGATTATCTCTTGCTGATAAAACAATGATTGTGTGGAAACAACAGCATGCATCATTAATAAGTGACAATCAATCACTGATCGGTGTTTCAGTCCCTGCCTCATGCTGCTCTCAGGTTACAAAGCAAAAACCTACTGACATTCATTTTAAAAGGAATTTCCAGTAGAAAACTGGTGATGAATAATGGCTGGAAAACCCTAGCATTGATCAGCAGTCTGTGCATAAATCTGGTGTACAGCTTTGTTCACGAACAGGCCAGGTAAATGTAAAATTATCAGTAATTGAGATGGTAATATGGTTAGGAATGTGACAAGAACTACTAAAAAGTGGGTGTGCCATATCTTTTATACCATGTAGACAGACAGCGCCCCAGTGGATGAAGATTTAGTCCATATTTTTAATCCATAAAGGTCAAACAATAGAGCAATGTTTCAACAGCCTCCCCCCCCGCCGACGCGCTGAGACTTGTATTTACACATGTACCTGACCATTCGCGCTGTAAGTCGTCTTTTCTATATCTTTTATACCAGTTGGCATATAAAATAACCATTAATTCAGCAAAACACTCATTAACGAGCAAAAGAAAGTGCTATAATAGTACACACCGCGGATTTGCCATGAGTGACTTGTTTTGCATAGCACTCACAAACGTAGTTTCCAGAATGCACTAGAAACATCAAATGAAGTCTGCTTTTTGATCGGCTGCTGTGGGTAATAAAGAGGACATCCACAGTAATGTATAGATACTCATTCCTGTTAAACATACCTTCTAAATATTTCAAAGGCGTGTCTAGGAGCTGGTGGGATGTTGCATTTTGGTGTAGCAGATTGTGTAGGCCAGTATCCAGTGGTAAGTACTCTGACTGTGAGATCTACACCCCCTAAGGAAACCTGAAATGTACAGAACACTGAAATGATGGCACAGTAGTGAGAGTAGCATAAACACAATGTTAACACAAATCTGTATATACGTAGAAACATTTCTTTTCATACCCCCGTGGTCTGTAAATGTTGCCGGAATTCATCCATAGTGGTGTTAGAGATGCTCATGTCTCGGAACATGCCTTCCAACTTTGATGTAAATTGGCAACCACACTCAGTCTATAAAAAAATGGAAAAGGGAAAAAAAAAAAAAAAAATTATATACATACCCATAGTAATAATCATTTCCAGTCAACATATTTCCCAGACAAGCTATTTTACACTGCTTTGTTTAGCCATTTAAAAAGGTGTCAAAAGAATGTGGCCTTTTAAAAAGGTACTCAAATTTTAGAAATGCTTATAAAAAAAAAAAAAAAAAAGACATTTTTAAAGTTGCTTTTCAATAGACTGATACTTCCTGTTGTATATAGATCCAGTCATATCATCACAGCCAGACTTACACTAAAAAAAAAAAAGTGTATTTGAACTGCAATATCACATAAGTGCTCCAGGAGCCAGTTTTCCAAACAAAAATAGACGCATTTTCAAAGGAAAAATGGGGGGGGGGGGGGGGTCACCGCCACGCTCATCACCAAAGCAGGCCAAGAATTATTAATCCAAGTCTTTTATTGCAGGCACATATACAAGTCAACGCGTTTCAGGGGTCTCTGCCCCCTTCTTCAGGACACTAGTAATGACAAGGATAGTGTACAGGAAAGCGGTGTGAGCAGGTGTGTGTATACTCCTGGATGTACAAGTCATTGGACCTCCCTCTAGTTAAAAAAAAAAAAAAGTGGTGGGATCCTTATCAGTCCACAGACCAGGAGATAACAGATATTACAATTTTCTTAGTTTTCTTTCATTTTCTTTAAAACATACATTAAGAAAATTGTAATGTCTTATCTCCTGCTCTGTGGACTAATAAGGATCCCACCATTTTTTTTTTTTTTTTAAACTGGGAGGTCAGATGACGTGTACATCCAGGAGTATATACACACCTGCTCACACCGCTTTCCTGTACACTATCCTTGTCATTACTATAGTGTCCTGAAGAAGTGGGCAGAGACCCCTGAAACGCGTTGACCTGTATATGTGCCTGCAATAAAACACTGATTAATAATTCCGGCCTGCATTGGTGATGAGCGTGGCGGTGACCCCAGTTTTTCCTTTGAAAATTTGTCCATTTCTGTGGGGCTGTGGCCATCTCCATGCATGATTATGCAATTGTAGGTGTTTGACTTTTTCACAACCCCCTACAGGTGATTGCACCTTTATTAACAATATCTGTTGTTTTTTTTTAATCTATGAGGTAAGACCCTATGTGCCTTCCTCCCCCCCCCCCCCCACAGTCTTTGAAACCTAAAGAAAAATAGTAAAGACCAATAAAAGCTGTGTTAATACCAGTACACAGTATATGCTCTCATACTTTTGGAGCAGCTACATCCATTCTTTGCCTCTCCTACTTGCATGCTTTGCAATCTGAGCTGATCTATAGTTCTTGGCAGTGGCCATCACACAGTGAACAGAAGTCTTCAGCTCTCGTGGCTGGATATAAACAGAGCTGACCAGAGGGTTGCTGGAGATGCGGATATTGAAAATTATGCAGATTTCTCATCAATATCATGAGACTGGAAAACCACTTTTAACTAAATGACAGTCGTCCACCACAATCCGTTCCTCTCACCTTCAGCTTAGAGATCATGTTCTTTTCCGAGTCGTCAGACACACTCTTGTTGGTGAGAAGTCTTCGGGCCAGATGTTGCTTGTAGTAACGCTCAAAAACATCTTTTTCTTGCATAAATCTAAACAGGACCATTGCTTTGTCCAGTATGGATTCTACCTCCTGTTCTGTCAGCTGTTAATAATACAAGGGTTATGTCAAGATATAGGAATGAAACGCAGATTGCCAACCCCCTCCCAACTGGGGCTCATCATCTACTAAGCCATTGCCTAAGAACACTTACTCCTTTGACTCCTTTTTTCAGTTTGTCATCGATAAATAAGGAAAGGTATTCAGGGGACCTGGAGTTCAGATTAAGAAAATACTCAAAGTCACCAGCAATGGTTTGCTTGAATAGACGGTCATTACTAAAAGATTCCTGAAGGAACCGGTCAAATCTGCTCTTCAGATCAAGAAGACCCTGTAAAAAGTGAAATTAAAAAAAAAAAAAAGAGGAAAGAAAATATAATGTATGAATACACAATTAGAATATAGAAACCACCATAGAGAAATGTTAAGGTGCATTCTTTAACCCCTTCATGACATGTGAAGTATATTTCCGTCATATGTCGTGTCACTTCCATTGATCTTTCCCCTTACCAGACAGCTGATTTAATCAGCTGCCACGTGCAGGATTTGATAGGCACCAGCAGAGTTGTGTGTCCCTATCTGCTCTCATTGGCACATCAGTGATGTGATTTTGAGGCGCCAATGGGTCGGCATGAAAGACAGGGGTCAGTTGATGACAGATTTGTGATTACGATCCTCTTGTCAATGCCGACTGAATAATAAAATACAATAAAAAAAGGCAAAATCAAGACATATCTACCCACCTACGTCAGCTTAGGACGCAAAAATAAGCCATCACTTAGTCCCAGATCCCCAACAATAAAAATGTTACAGTTTTCAGAATATGATGCCAAAAAAAGTTTGTTTTGTTTTTTTAAACAAACTTTGATTCCCCCCCCATACTTAAATGAAAGAAAACAAAACAAAAAACTACACGTTTGGTATCTACGTACTGACCTGGAGAAGTTTTACCATACAGTTACCCCGGTAAATAAGAAAACAATTGTAGAATTGCCCCTTTTTTTGTTATTCCACCACACCTGGAACTTTTTTCCCCCCATATTCCAGTACACTAAATGGTATAAAGAATGGTGTCATTTAAAAAGTACAACTCTTCCCGCAGAAAAAAAAAAAATAAAACTAACAAGCCCTCATAAGGCAATACTAACATGGGGAGAAAAAAAAAAAAAAAAAACAAGTTGTGGCTCTTGAAAGCAGGGGAGGAAACAGAAAATAGGCGTGGTGTGAAGGGGTTTTAAAGAGCCATGACAGAGCCTCCAATTATAAATCTTTTCAGTGCATGTGAAGATAGGAAGCTTCTAATACACAATACAGAGAAAAATAGTTCTTCCCTCCTACTCCGTGCCTTGGTATTAATCTGTTACCCTGCATATTATTCTCCGAAACACACCAGCATTTCAGAGAAAATAAACTTTAAAGGTCTGTCAAGAAACCACAGCCAAGTTTAGACTAGTATGGTTTTCCCCCGGCCGACTCTTACCAGCGCTGCTCCTGGTGACTGACAGGTCTCTCCTTCAAGAGCACATCTGGAGACCTGTCCATCACCTTCAGCAGAGAAGAACCGGCCAGGGACAGGGTTCGACTACTCTCCCCTCTGGCTATGACTAGTGACTGCATAATCAGGCACCATCACAGCCGCTCTCCAAGCCTTTGCAGAGAACTACAGCACAGGTCTATTCATGCAAATGGGGTTGGCTGTAGTTTCTTGGGTGACTAGTAGCATCGCTGTGCAGAGAAAAAAATAAACCCACAGCAGAATTAGTGCTGCCTTTCTTCATCTTAATGATCACTAGGGTTCCCGATCTTGAATCTCTCCTGAGCATACAGTGATGGGATAGCCAAATTATGTGCCACCACTTTATAGCATGTGAATACCCTAGAAGTCCCAGAGAGGGGTCATTTAACATTTCTACCATTGAAACCCTATGGGGCTCGAAATTCCAGGGACTTCTAGTGTTAAGATAAGCCATGCACGTTATACTTTTACTAGCAAACTGCACTAATAGAAGGTCTCTATGTAATTCATACCGACAGGTGGGGTGTCCAAGTTCATACAGAAAAGGTTCACCCATATTATAAAGAGAACTGCTCTAGTAGGAAAATCTGCTTCACATAAAATGAGAAAAAGAAGATTGTAGAGGAAAAGGCTAAAATGTCAGTTTCTGCAGACCGACCAATTATCACCAGGTATACCAACCTGTATATAATCAACAGGATTCTTTCCTTCCCCTTCTTCAGAGACCAGCGCTTTCCCCTGCTCTCGGAGGTATAGACTCATGCACTCACACATTGTCTTCAAGCCGTTTGGGACTCTACTGAACAACTTGTACATGCACGCTAGATCTGAAAGCAAACATCAAAGAGAAACACAATATAAGGGATGAAAAAGAAACAAATCTTTGTTTGCCCCCTAAAGGGAAAAGACTTTTACCCTACAAGTGGGTCACCATGAGAAGCCGCCTTTCAACCAGTGGTAGGAGAGAACTTCACCAGTCCTGCAATTTAACATCTCATCCAGCCCTGATGCCCATCACGGTTTGCTGGCAGAGACAACAGCTTCTAATGGGTGCTGACAATCAGGCACTGAAGGACATTTATGGGGGGTTGGGGAATAATCACTCCTGTTTTTGCTGTTGATACCATGGTGCATTCCTATAGGATGAGCAGTAGATGTGTCCAGCAGCTTCTGCACAGTTCTCAACCTCTAATTCTAATAATGTGTATTCGGTGTAATGACCACTAGAGGGCGCAGTCACACTTTTACAAACACTTATTCTTATTAATGTGATCTGCTCTCCTTCTAGCCAGTGCTAACCAGAAGAAAAAAAGGGAAACTATAACCTTTCAATTTCTCTGTATTCAAGTAATAAGTAAAATGGTCAGTGAATTGCTTTCCTCTCAATGTCATTTCTAGAGGCAGACTGGAAACTTGTAGAACAGGAGCTTTAATGCCGATAACTCCTTTCTCTGCTGTAGTTTCCATGTTAGGCTGTGTGTGCACGTTGCGTAATTACATGCAGTTACGCTGCGCTTTGTAGATGGAGATGGATGTATGGAGATTGTGCAGGAGCCGTGCGCACGTGGCGTCTTAGAGCGCAGCGCTTCTGCTGCTGCCTGAAGCGCGCGTTCTAGAAGTGACATGTCACTTCCAGGACCTTTGCCAGGAGCCCCTGCTCAGTCTATGGCACGAGCTGCAGGCAGAGCGCATGGAATCTGCTTTTTTTTTTCACTACGAACATTTTCTGCAGCGATTTGAAGGGCACGTGTGCTCTTCAGATCGCTGCAGAAATTTCTGCAGTGACTGTACGCAACGTGCGCACATAGCCTTATAGGTTCCTCACCTACACACTCTAGCTGTGGACAACCAGACACAACTAAGCCTCAGGAGAAAGCTTGTGAGCTGCTGAATCCATAAACTGCACCTATGTAACGAGCGAGCCAGAGGTGACCTATTATTTCCACCGGTGTGCTTGTTACATTTAAAGTACTAACCTTCACCTGACAAGTAGCAGATTACAAAAACTTTTGCTTTATTTTGCCTCAAGATGAAATAGGGGGGTCATAACATATGTAAACACAAGAAGGGCTGAGAAGCTGTGGTCTACTTAAGGTAGGAGTAATGGATCTCTTCTACATATGTGTGTTTATATGCTCTACAAGATAGATTATAAAATGCATGATCACTGATGGTCCGACCTGCACCAATCATAACAGTGTTCCCAGTCCTGTGAAAGGATCAGTAGTGTGTATGTGCGACTACCTCTCCTATTACTGTCCATAGGAGTCACACTTGCACACAATTGCTCCACTCATCGGTGGGGGGGAGGGGAGGGGGATCAGCCATCAGAACTAAAGTAATGCATCAGAAATTGATCAAGACATGTGACATACCCTCAGTCTTTCCATTCTTCAGCATATGAACTAGTCCAGAGTTCTCCATCTCCACAATAGTCTTCATGTGCTTGGAGATGAGCTCCCGCTCCACCACCTTCACAATGGGCTCTTCTGTGGATTTATCTAGGCAGTGCATGACTCGCTCGATTTCTTCATTAATTCTAGCCTCTACTTTCTTTATATACACTGAGGCACTATTTTCTGCTAAAAACTTCTGGCTTTCCATCTGAGGAGAAAAGATTGGGTCAGGATTTGGTGACTTTAAAGACGACTTGCCTAAAAGTGAAGATATTCTACAAATGGTTTCCATGAAGTGTGGCACAGAAGAAAAACGCTACAAACCTGAGCACAACATGTGCTGAAAGAAAGCAAGCATCATCGTAAGGCCATGTGCCCACAAGAGAAAGTAACCGCGGATTTTGCTGCGGAAAACCAGCGGATTTTCTAGATAAATCCGCGGGTTTACACAAGCAGAAACACTCCCCATGTTATCCCATGGGATTTGGGGAGTGCTGTATCAATGCTGCAGATTTCCCGCAGCAGCACGTAACATGTCAATTATTCATGCGGAATTTTCTGCGGAATTCCAGCTCCTCCACTATGGAGATACAGGGCGGGAAATCAGCAGGCATTTCGCACGAAATAATAATAATAATAATAATAATAATAATAATAATAATAATAATAATAATAATAATAATAATAATAATAATAATAATAATAATAAATAATTTTATTCATATATAGCGCTATTAATTCCACAGCGCTTTACATACATCAGGAACACTGTCCCCATTGGGGCTCACAATCTAAAGTCCCTATCTGTATGTCTTTGGAGTGTGGGAGGAAACCGGAGTACCCGGAGGAAACCCACGCAAACACGGGGAGAACATACAAACTCCTTGCAGATCGTGTCCTTGGTGGGATTTGAACCCAGGACCCCAGCGCTGCAAGACTGCAGTGCTAACCACTGAGCCACCGTGCCGCCCATAATCCGCACGGTTTCCACAGGTTTACTGCAACAACTTCACAGAAATACCGCAGCAATGGATAGCTGTAGATTCCAGGGAGTTGCTGCGTGAACCTGCAGAAAAGTCAGCAGGTAGGAGCTCCCATGGGCACATGGCCTTATATGTTCACGTCATTTTGCTTTACTCAACCAAACGCAACGACAGCTGAAACCTTTTACAGCCACCGCAAGTAGAGGCTATGTGAGATTAACGGAGTTTACTAAAACAGCAGGGATGTTCCGTTAGCCCTACATGACCACATACAGATAGGTGATGGAGGGACTTGCTCGGCTGAGGTGATTGTGTGGTCTTGAGAATGATTGAGGTGAGCAGTGCAGAGAAAAAACAGAAGAGGCTGCAGTTCATTCAGGCACCAATTGGCCATTTATGTTAGTAGAAGTCACTTTCTGCCTCTGGAATACCCTTTAACACATAAATAATTCTTGACATTTTAGGTAGTAATCCTGATCCTAAATTATATCTAAAAGTCCCAATAACTGGTGACAAAACGACTTGTCATTGCAATCTCAGGCTTCAAGATGAGCCCTGAAGGAGGACAGGAGGCATCTCCAAACCAGGCAGTTCTGACAAATCAAAATTGAAGTAAAAAAAAAAAAAAATATAATATGATTTTCTGCCAGTAATTGCATGAATTTTAATAGCACTTTGGCACAAGTCTTGCCAGTTACAGACATCCCTGCATGAAGCAGCTCGGGAGCCTTGGAGAAATGCTTCCATTGTGTAAGTTTCAGACTCCGGAGAGGAGCTCAGACCCCTTCTGTTTTTGTGGAGTGTCAGAAATCCACCAGTAAGGCCATCTGCACACAGAGTTTGGTAAGTATTTTACCTGAGTACTTGCAAGACAAAACCAGGAATGGGTTAAAAATACAGAAGTGGTGACTTTTAGCTATTAGGCTATGTGCGCACTAGAGATGTGAAGTTTCTCGAGAAAATCTTCGAGAAACTTCTGGGAGTGAAGATTTGCTGAACTCCGGAAAAAATCCGCGGCAAAACCGCATGCGGATTTGCCGCGGATTTGCCGCGGAATTGCCGCGAAATTGCCGCGATTTTCCCGCGGGTGGTTCCCTGCGGATTTTTGCAGGCTGTACTGCAGAAATCCGCGGGATACCTGCGGATTTAATGGACATGTTCATTTTCTCAAGAAAGTTTCTCGAGAAATTTCCGCACCAAAACTTTCTTGAGAAAAATCCGCACCAGTGCGCACAGCTTTTTTTTTTTCTCATAGAATTTCATGGGAAATGTCTGCACAAAGATTGCAGACATTTCTCAAGAAATTTCCGCGGCAAATCCGCGGGTAAATCCGCGGGTATTTTGCTCTAGTGCGCACATAGCCTTATACTTTTCCTGTGTCCCACACCTGGTTTTATCTTACAAAAGCTGGGGTAAAAAAACCTCACCAAATACTCTGCATGCACATGGCCTATAAGTAAAAATGTAGTAGTCTCCAAGCAAGGAATTAACCAGTGACCTGTACTGGGGTTCTGAGATGCAGCAAGAAATTTTTGTTTTTTCAAATCATACACACAACATATAAATTCATGTTACATGCACACTGCTTCTGTATCAAGAGAAACTCCAACCGCAGACGTAAAATATCTATAGGCCCCCACTTAGGTCATTGATGTCTGATCGGCCATGGTCAGACACCTTGCACCCCCGCCAATCAGCTCCTCTCGGTACTGGCTGCAGCAGGTGGCCGGAAATCCTCAGTTCCGGAGCTGCCCAGTCTTCTGATAGTGGCCACGGCTGGGAAGACAGGGCAGCTCCAGAACTGAGCATTTCTGGCAACCTGCTGCCGCTGACAGCAACAGCTGATCGGCAGGGCTCCACGGACAGACATTGAGGACCCGTCCTTAGGATAGGTGATCAGTGTATAAGTGGTGGACAAACTCTAATCTACTATTGGTCTTGTATACCGGACAAACCTAATTTCTACTGTACAATAAAGTGCTGTGGTCCACGATTTTCCTATATAGAGGCACCCTGCAAAACATGAATATCTTTAGGCAACACATGCCACTATATGCCATAACATTGGCCTAAGAGTAAACCATTGGAGGTATACGCAGGGAAAGCCTCCTGATGTACACCTCCAATGGAAGATGTGAACACAGCTTCTTAAAGGATGAAATGGTGCACATGACTGCATACCTGGAAGAACTCTGCAGACATTTCCAAAAATGGCGCTTCAAAATCTTCTTCGTACACAGACCTTCCTTCCAAACCAAGGATCATGAGCATCTGACAAGCATTTCTAATGGCTCCTCTGTAATATAAAAAAAATAAAATAAATATCTTAACGGCTGGTATGGAAGACTGAACTACAATAAAACCAACTCTATACAGGCCATAAAAGTGCAAAGGCTGATTGTAAGGCTGAGGACACAGCGAGTAAAACTAAGTGAGTGGAATGAGGAACAACAAAAAAATAAAAAAAAAACGCATTCCGCTTGGACTAATGTTACTCTAAAGGGTCGAGGTTTTTTCTCAACCTTAATCTGACTGAGAAAACAATCGTAGCATGCTGCGGGTGGAATCAGATTTGTTTTTTAGCACCCATACAAGTCTATGGAGAAACATGGCACTGCACTCCCATTACAGCCGAGTGTAGTGAGATATGCACCAGCTTACAATGGAGGAGATAGAGATTAGTCCATCCCCCTCCTCAGCAGTGTGCCCACCCTCTCCTCAGCGGCTGTGCTGTGATCACAACATCGCATCACACTGGCAGAGCGGGAGCTGAGTGTCCTGCGATGCACTCACAGGCTGGGGCCACACAAGCACTAAGAAGTCTGTGCAGTCCATGTCTCCCCCTATACACATGATCTACAAGAAGACACTCATGGAGCAATCAAATGTGGTCATTTCGGCCTGTTTATACACCACTAACAAGCAGTGATTATAAACATGTTACTAGGTCGAGAAACAAGAGTATGTACACAGCAGAGAATAGAGCAGCACACTATGCGCCAAGATACAAAATTATAAATGCCTATGAAGCAGTAAGCTAAGGGCAGAAGACCCGGTGATCAGGCAGGGTCTGCCATCTGAAGCGTGGACCACATTTCAGCTTTCAGCCTTAACACTAGAAGTCCCAGAAATTTCGAGCTCCATAGGGTTCCAATGGTAGAAATGTTAAATGACCCCTCTCTGGGACTTCTAGTGTTAAATCAACAACTGGGTGTTACCTTTCCCCTTATTAAAAGTGCGAATCCCTATACACAAGATTTACCTGTCCACAACTTCTCCTTTCCGTTCTCTTGCGATCATGTCTAATAACGTCTGCCGTAGATGATCTCTTATGCAGCCATAGCGTACAACTTGATCACGAAATATTATCAAGCCCAGGTTATAAACATTTTCAACATTGTTCTGCTGAACGTAGACTCGATCCTGAAAAAAATATCAGCAGCGTGACTCTAAATTCATTAACTAGGAGTAAACATCCCCATTCATTCCTACAGAATAATGCAGAAAGATGATGTTGTGGCCCTCTGTAGGGCATAGTATGTGGTAGATAGTCTCCCACAGAAGCATTCACACAGAATACAGCTGGGAACCGCCTCTGTGGGTCTACAAATGCAAACACAGACCTACTGAGGTACAGAGAGGCTAGTGCACTTCAGTGGGTAACCAAAGTATGACACCGCATGTGTTCGGAGGAGACACATTATCAGCATTTACCACAGACTAGACCCTTTAAGTCTTGTAAAATGCCGGTAAGCACAGTTACCCAAATATCCCTCTCAACCACCTGAAGCTTTTGACTGATTTAAAGGGTTACATTAGTTTTAGAGAAGTCATGCTGATTACTGCTGGTCTCCCCCTCCCCCCCAAAGATTCAGCAAGCTATGCATATTTGATCACTTCATAAGAGGTCACTATAGAGACCCCAAATCTAGGGATCCCTAGAGCAGGGTTCCCCAACTCCAGTCCTCAAGGCCCATCAACAGAGCATGTTTTCTAGATTTCCATAACATTGCACTGCTGTTGGAATCATCACCTGGGCAGGTAATTAACTTATCACCTGTGTAATACTAAGGAAATCCCAAAAACCTGCACTGTTGGTGGGCCTTGAGGACTGGAGTTGGGGAACACTGCCCTAGAGGATATATCTAATGCCACAATGGGCTCATAGACAGGACAACTCCCTTAAAATCATAATTGACGCACTAAAGCATTTTCTGATGCCACATTCCCTTTTTTTTTTTTTTTTTTTAAACCATTGGTTAAAAGGTAACTTGATAGCCGATACATGCCGCCCGATCTACAGGCATCAAGGAACTGGCCGTATGATTTCAGCCAGATATGTTGACTCTAAACGCTGCCGCATTTCACAGAAAACAACATTTAAAAGCCGCCAGGAACTGAATCGCACAGACTAGTCTGAACGGCGGGTCCCTGGCAGTTTTGCCCCTTCTGCTGCCAGTGACAGGTTGCTCTCTACACATGCACATAGAGACCTAAAACACCAGGGGAGCGGGCCAGAGGCAATGGGGAGACCCGCCTGTCAGAGAAGTCTCTTGTGCAGCTCGGACCACGGCAGCTTTTACAGTATGTTTTTCCGTCATCTGGACCTATAAATTAGGATCTTATGTGTATTATCACTCTTCATCTGTATGAGTAGATGAACAGACAAGCAGTTGGTCGAATAAGCATCCGATAAGTTTGACCGCAATAAGAAGGGAATGTTTCTATTTGGTACCTTAAGATAGGATATCCGCCTATATATAGAAACCTTCAGAACAACATGTCTCCTTCTAGTAATATATATTATGTACAAGTGCACGTTGTAGTACCCACTCCGCCGGGCTGGACACTTACCATGTACATGAGGATATCTCTAATCATTACCATGGCGGTCTGGTGGTCGTTCCAGGCCTGATTTAGAGTCTGCAGGAAGTTGTTATTTAAAGAATTTAAGACATCGTCCCGAACCTGCAAGAGGAGAAATGTACATTGTATGGACACTGGATTGCAATGCTTACTGTAATATACATAAATACACACTTTTTTCAAACTCAGGGTGTATTTATAGTCCACATGCAGTGAATGGTGCAGGGTTAAATTTAAGGAAGGGAGGGGAAATCTCACAAAATATATCTGCACAATATTTGCAAAGTGTAAAATCATACAACCATTTTCTTTTAAAAAGGTGTCTTACAGGCTAACATGATGTAGAAATAATATGGACAGTACATAGAGCTATAGAAGTGAGAAATAGATTACTGCAACAGTGCTATACCGGATTTTTCGGACTACAAAGAAATCGGCGGCAGGAGTGGGGCGAACACGTGTGCCCACCATTAAAGAAAATAAATATTCACCACTTTTCGCACCTATAATCCCAACCACCTCTTGGCACTGAAGCTGGTGCAGAGAGATGGGCGTGGAGAGCAGTGAATATTTTCTCTAACAGCGGACACAGTGACCAACCCAGAAACCGACTTACTGCATTAATTGGGACGATCCCATGTGTTTGTTTTACAGAAAATGAATATTCACTGCTTCCCATGTCCATAATCCCACACATGAGTAAAGCTGGCATCGGCATGTAACTAGGGGCATATGGCATTGACATCAAGCGCTGCCCCTCTTATACCCTGAAGTCAGTTACTGCGCGCCAGAGGAGGGAAGGGATAGTGAGAATAATACTTTGTTTGTGGCATAACGGGAGGCATATACACCAGGATGAGTGACATACCAGGATGAGGAACATGTATACCAGGAAGGGGCCCATGATGAGGGACATTACCCCATAACCTATAACAGTGTCAGCAGCAGATCCCCCTCATAACAGTGCTGCATGACCACATTTTAAATAAGAAACGACACAGGGAACTAGTATTATACACGCTTACTCAAATTTAACATTTCATACAAAAAACTGTTGGTGATGAAGTTTCAAGACTCCTCCTTTATGAAGAAACGAGTCGCATACATAGCTCAGGTGTGATTTTAGACCATTCTTTCACACAAAAACCTCAAATCCTGAAGGTCCCAATGGCTCCTGTGAACACAGCTTTAGTTCCTTTCATAAATTTTCTAGTGGATTAAAGTCAGGTGATTGGCTTGGCAATTCTAGCAGCCTTAGGCTGGTTTCACACTACGTCTTTTTAACATCCGTTGAAAACGTTATTTTAGCGGAAGTACGGATCCTGCTTTTACAGCAAATAACGTATGCAAACGCATGTGTTATTTTGCAGGATCCTGCACTGGATGTTTAGGGGCGGGCATTGGAGTCATGTGATCGGGAGTGAGGGAAACTAGACTGGGAGCCGGCTTCTGACAGCTGCAGACGCTGGTAACCAAGGTAAACATCGGCCTTGGATACCCGATATTTATCTTGGTTACGAGTGTCTGCAGCTGCTAGGAGCAGGGCTGCCTGCACGCGTAACCAACGTAAACATCGGGTAACTAAGAGAAGTGGTTACCCGATATTTACCTTGGTTACGAGTGTCCGCAGCTCTCAGGTGGGGGAGAGAGGGAGGGGAGGAAGGGGGAAAGACAGAGAGAGAGAGAGAGGGGGTGAGGGAGGGAGGAGGAGAGAGATAGACAGATCACGCGAGACTGGTTCTGGGCATGCTCAGTACTTTCTGGGCATGCTCAGTACAAAAGCAGGATCCTGTCTATCAGCACGCCAGCGTTCACCTGCGTTCGCATGCTGTTTAGTCAGGATCCGGTGACTTGCAGTATTTTGACGCAGCTCAAAAACGCTACAAGTAGCGTTTTTGAAACATGTTAAAAAACTGCAAGTCACCGGATCCACACTATAACGCACGCAAACGCAGGTGAACGGATGTTAACGCAAGTCCATTGCAAATGCATTGAAATGAAAACGCATTTGCACTGGATCCGTACTTCCGCTAAAATAACGTTTTCAACGGATGTTAAAAAGACGTAGTGTGAAACCAGCCTTACTTTCATTCTCTGAAACCAATTGAGAGTATCCTTGTGTGTTTGAGATTACTGCCTTAGGCCCCATGTGCATGCTGGGGATTTACCGCAGATTTGCTGCAGAAAATGTGTCTAACATTGCTGCAGTTATTGCCCAGCAAATCCTATGGGTTTTAAAAAATGCTGTGTGCATACAGACACACACACACACACACACACACACACACACTTTTTATACCCACGGATTTTCTGCTGCGGAATTAATGAGCATGTCACTTCCACAGGTACCTTCGTTTTTTGCCATTGATAATGGTAAAAATCCGCTGGGACCAACTTGCGGAAAATCCGCAGCAAATCCGCACAAAATCCACGGTAAAACCGCATGCGGATTTCGTTGCGCGGTTTTGGTGCGTTTTTTTACTGCGGGTGCGGGATTCTTTAAGAGGGTCCGTTTTTTTCTTAAGAAATAGTCACTTTCTAGTGCACACATGGCCTTACTGAAATGTGCCCCCTCTGTTCATCATCATCCTGGTAGCAGATTTTTATTTATTTATATTTTTTTTTTTTAATCAAGACTGTCTTGATACTTTTGTCCAGTCATACTTCCTTTAGCTGTATGACCTGCTGATTCTTTAGTTCTACAGGTGGTCATTGGCTCTTGGACAACTGTTCTGAATTCTTTCCACTCCTGTCTGAAATCTTGTGTGGAGCGCCTGGTTTGGCCACTTTATGGTGTTTTTTTTTTCCAGTTAAGGATTATGGCTTTATCAGTGCTCACCAAGTCCTTCAGTAGTTCAGAAATTCTGTAACAAAAGCCATTAGTATGTTTTGTACCAATAAGGTTGCAGAAGTCTTGAGACAGCTCACTGGTTTTACCCATCATGAGATAGTTTTGTATCAGACCCCTTTTTATAGGCCGTCAGTTGAACCGGTTGATATTTTTCACTGGCAGGATTGCTTTCTAACTACTGATAGATTTTGGCTAATGTAATGACTTTCCATTGCTTTTTGCAGCTCTGTTCATGTTTGACACATTTTAAGTTTTGTAATAATGAGAAATTATTATTAGGTAAAAAGTATGTACATCTATGGTTTGCTCTCTGCCTGTATAGATCGGATGGGTTGTTACTGACATCTGTTGAGAATTTCCCGTCAATAGCACCTTTACAAATATATTTACTTAGGAACTTGGTGACGTGTTCAATACTTATTTCACCTGCTGTATATAGAAAACCGCTCTCAGGATAGACAGTAGGTTTCATTCAACAAAAATAGTATACAAAGAAAAAAGACTCAATTGGGGGGGGGGGGGGATATCCCATTAGCTCATGAAAGGCTCATAAAACCACACTTCAGGTACCATCCTTTATTGCATCAAACTAAGGGTATGTCCGCACAGTGCTGTATTGTAGTCACCACAAAACTGCACCCTTTGGGCCACAGACGAATGTGTTTTCAATGTGTTTTTGACAATGCTTTTTTTGGTTAAATTTTAAATTAAATGGGTGAAAAAATTGTGATTAGCGGACCTGGACTGTAAAAGTCTGGATCCGCGTGGTTTCAAAATTATCCGGGCGCGGGTCTGGAGTTCTCAGGGAACTCAGTCTAATGATCTGGGTCTGGCAACTCTGCAATTATATATTATATAAATTAAAGGGTTAAAAAAACAAACAAATAAAACAGAAAAACATTTGGTATCGCTACGTTCAGAACTGCCCGATCAAAATATAAAATCAATTAATCTGATTGGTAAACAGCGTAGTGGCAAAAAAATTCCAAACGCCAAGATTACGTTTTTTGGTCGCCGCAAGTTTTACGCAAAATGCAATAACAAGCGATCAAAACGTAGCATCTGCGCAAAAATGGTACCATTAGAAACGTCAGCTCGAGATGCAAAAAAATAAGACGTCACAGCCATGGATCCCAAAAAGAAGGGAATTTTGTTACTTACCGTAAATTCCTTTTCTTCTAGCTCTTATTGGGAGACCCAGACGATTGGGGTATAGCTACTGCCCTCTGGAGGCCACACAAAGCACTACATTAAAAGTGCAAGGCCCCTCCCCCTCTGGCTATACCCCCCCGTGGTATCACGGGTTCTCCAGTTTTAGTGCCAAAGCAAGAAGGAGGAAGCCAATAACTGGTTTAAACAAATTAACTCCGAATAACATCGGAGAACTGAAAAACCGTTCAACATGAACAACATGTGTACCCGCAAACAACAAAAAAACATCCCGAAGGACAACAGGGCGGGTGCTGGGTCTCCCAATAAGAGCTAGAAGAAAAGGAATTTACGGTAAGTAACAAAATTCCCTTCTTCTTCAGCGCTCTATTGGGAGACCCAGACGATTGGGACGTCCAAAAGCTGTCCCTGGGTGGGTAAATAAATACCTCATGTTAGAGCTGCAAAACAGCCCTCCCCTACGGGGGTGTCACTGCCGCCTGCAGGACTCTTCTACCTAAGCTGGCATCCGCCGAAGCATAGGTATGCACCTGATAATGCTTGGTGAAAGTGTGCAGACTGGACCAGGTAGCTGCCTGGCACACCTGTTGAGCCGAAGCCTGGTGACGTAATGCCCAGGACGCACCCACGGCTCTGGTGGAGTGGGCTTTTAGCCCTGAAGGAACCGGAAGCCCCGCAGAACGGTAGGCCTCTAGAATTGGTTCTTTGATCCATCGAGCCAGGGTGGCTTTAGAAGCCTGCAACCCCTTGCGCGGACCAGCGACAAGGACGAAAAGTGCATCGGCACGGCGTATGGGCGCCGTGCGGGAAATGTAGATTCTGAGTGCTCTCACCAGATCTAGCAAACGTAAGGCCTTTTCATACCGGTGAACCGGATGAGGGCAAAAAGAAGGCAAGGAAATATCCTGATTAAGATGAAAAGAGGATACGACCTTAGGGAGAAACTCCGGAATGGGGCGCAGCACAACCTTGTCCTGGTGGAACACCAGGAAGGGGGCCTTAGATGACAGAGCTGCCAGCTCAGACACTCGCCGAAGCGATGTGATTGCAACAAGAAACGCCACTTTCTGCGACAGCCGAGAAAAGGAAACTTCCTTCAGAGGCTCGAAGGGCGGTTTCTGGAGAGCAACTAGTACCCTGTTCAGATCCCATGGATCTAACGGTCGCTTGTACGGGGGCACAATATGACAGACCCCCTGCAGGAACGTGCGCACCTTAGGAAGACGTGCTAGACGCTTCTGAAAAAACACGGATAGTGCCGAAACTTGCCCTTTAAGGGAGCTGAGCGACAAGCCCTTTTCTAACCCCGATTGCAGGAAGGAAAGAAACTTGGGCAATGCAAATGGCCAGGGAGACACTCCCTGAGCAGAGCACCAGGACAAGAAAATCTTCCACGTTCTGTGGTAGATCTTAGCCGAATTCGACTTTCTAGCTTGTCTCATTGTGGCAATGACTCCCTGAGATAATCCAGCAGATGCTAGGATCCAGGACTCAATGGCCACACAGTCAGGTTCAGGGCCGCAGAATTCTGATGGAAAAACGGCCCTTGGGACAGTAAGTCTGGTCGGTCTGGCAGTGACCACGGTCGACCGATCGTGAGATGCCACAGATCCGGATACCACGACCTCCTCGGCCAGTCTGGAGCGACGAGTATGACGCGGCTGCACTCGGATCTGATCTTGCGTAGCACTCTGGGCAAGAGCGCCAGAGGCGGAAACACGTATGGGAGCTGAAACTGCGACCAATCTTGAACCAAGGCGTCTGCCGCCAGAGCTCTTTGATCGCGCGACCTTGCCATGAATGCCGGGACCTTGTTGTTGTGCCGGGATGCCATTAGGTCGACGTCCGGCACTCCCCAGCGGCGACAGATTTCCTGAAACACGTCCGGGTGAAGGGACCATTCCCCTGCGTCCATGCCCTGGCGACTGAGGAAGTCTGCTTCCCAGTTTTCTACGCCTGGGATGTGAACCGCGGATATGGTGGATGCTCTGTCCTCCACCCACATTAGAATGCGCCGGACTTCTTGGAAGGCTTGCCGACTGCGCGTCCCTCCTTGGTGGTTGATGTATGCCACCGCTGTGGAGTTGTCCGATTGGATTCGGATCTGCTTTCCTTCCAGCCACTGTTGGAAGGCCAGTAGAGCAAGATACACTGCTCTGATCTCCAGAACATTGATCTGAAGGGTGGACTCCTGCGGAGTCCACGTCCCCTGAGCCCTGTGGTGGAGAAATACTGCTCCCCACCCTGACAGACTCGCATCTGTCGTGACTACTGCCCAGGATGGGGGCAGGAAGGATCTTCCCTGAGACAATGATGTGGGAAGGAGCCACCATTGTAGAGAGTCTTTGGCCGTCTGGGAAAGCGAGACTTTCCTGTCCAGGGACGTTGACTTCCCGTCCCATTGGCGGAGAATGTCCCATTGAAGTGGGCGCAGATGAAACTGCGCAAAGGGAACTGCTTCCATGGCTGCCACCATCTTCCCTAGGAAATGCATGAGGCGCCGCAAGGGATGCAACTGGCCCTGCAGGAGAGATTGCACCCCTGTCTGTAGTGACCGCTGCTTGTCCAGCGGAAGCTTCACTATCGCTGCTAGAGTATGAAACTCCATGCCAAGATACGTTAGTGACTGAGTCGGTGATAGGATCGACTTTGGAAAGTTGATGATCCATCCGAAAGACTGTAGAGTCTCCAGCGTAGCATTCAGGCTGAGTTGGCATGCCTCCTGAGAGGGAGCTTTGACCAATAAGTCGTCTAGGTAAGGAATCACCGAGTGTCCCTGAGAGTGCAAGACTGCTACCACCGCCGCCATGACCTTGGTGAAGACCCGTGGGGCTGTCGCCAGACCAAATGGAAGAGCTACGAACTGAAAATGGTCGTCTCCTATCACAAAACGTAGAAAACGTTGATGTTCTGTAGCAATTGGCACGTGGAGATAAGCATCTTTGATGTCTATTGAGGCAAGGAAGTCTCCTCTGGACATTGAGGCAATGACAGAGCGGAGGGTTTCCATCCGGAACCTCCTGGCGTGCACATGTTTGTTGAGCCGTTTTAGGTCCAGAACAGGACGGAACGAGCCGTCCTTTTTTGGAACCACAAAGAGATTGGAGTAAAACCCTTGCCCTTGTTCCTGAGGAGGGACTGGGATAACCACTCCTTCCGCTTTTAGGGAATCCACCGCCTGCAGCAGAGCATCTGCTCGGTCTGGACGTGGGGAGGTTCTGAAGAACCGAGCTGGAGGACGAGAATTGAACTCGATTCTGTACCCGCGAGACAAAATGTCCGTCACCCACCGGTCTTTGACCTGTGACATCCAAATGCCGGAAAAGCGGGAGAGCCTGCCCCCGACCGGCGATGCGGAGGGGGGGGGGCTGGAAGTCATGAGGTAGCCGCTTTGGAAGCGGTACCTCCATTTGCTTTCTTGGGGCGTGTGTGAGTCCGCCACGAATCTGAGTTTCTTTGCGTCCTCTGAGTCCCTTTGGACGAGGTAAATGGTGTCTTGCCCGAACCTCGAAAGGACTGAAACCTCTGCTGCCACTTTTTCTGCTGAGGTTTGGGTGTTCTGGGTTGTGGTAAAGAGGAGTCTTTACCCTTGGACTGCTTAATGATGTCAGCCAATGGCTCGCCAAACAGTCTCTCTCTAGACAAAGGCAAACTGGTTAAACATTTTTTGGAACCAGCATCTGCTTTCCAGTCCTTTAACCACAAGGCTCTGCGCAAAACTACCGAATTGGCGGACGCCATTGAGGTGCGACTGGTAGATTCTAGGACCGCATTGATAGCGTAAGACGCAAACGCCGACATCTGCGTGGTAAGGTGCGCCACTTGCGGCACTGCTGGATGCATGATAGCATCCACTTTTGCTAAGCCAGCTGAAATAGCCTGGAGTGCCCATACGGCTGCGAATGCCGGAGCAAACGACGCGCCTATAGCTTCATAGACAGATTTTAACCAAAGGTCCATCTGTCTGTCATTGGCATCTTTAAGTGAAGCGCCATCCTCCACTGCAACTATGGATCTAGCTGCAAGTTTGGAAATCGGGGGGTCTACCTTTGGACACTGTGTCCAGCGCTTGACCACCTCAGGGGGGAAAGGGAAACGCGTATCTTTAGATCGTTTAGAGAAACGCCTTTCTGGGTGAGCGTCGTGCTTCTGGATTGATTCTCTGAAGTCAGAGTGATCTAACAAAGCACTCAATTTACGCTTGGGATAAAGGAAACGAAACTTTTCCTGCTCCGCAGCCGCCTCTTCTGCTGAAGGGGCTGGGGGAGAAATATCCAACAGCCTATTGATGGCTGAGATAAGGTCGTCTACCATGGCATCCCCATCCGGGGTATCCAGGTTGAGAGGGGTTCCAGGAGTGGATTCCTGATCACTCTCATCAGACACATCACAGGGAGACTGATTGCGCTGAGACCCTGAGCAGTGTGAAGACGTCGAGGGTCTTTCCCAGCGAGCTCGCTTAGGGTGGCTGGGGCCATCATCTGAGTCATAATCCTCGGCCTGTGAAGCCGGGGACCCCCCTGTGGGCTGGATACATTCCAAGTAAGGGGGACCTGAGGACAGAGGCCTCGCCGTGCCCAGAGACTGAGCCCCATGCATAGATTGCAAGGTCTCAAGGATTTTTGCCATAGATACAGACATATTATCTGCAAAAACTGCAAAGTCCGTCCCTGTCACCGGGGCAGAACTTACAAGCGTCTCAGCCTGGGTCGCTACCTCTCCTGACTCCGGCTGGCGAAGCAGCACCGGGTCGGAGCATTGCACACAATGGGGTTCATCAGAGCCTGCTGGTAGATTAGCCCCACATGCAGCACACGCAGTATACACAGCCCTTTTTGCCTTGGCCGCCTTGCGTTTTGAGGATGACATGTTGCTGCTTCCACAGAGTGATCTGGGATATGCAGCCAGAAGCGCACCTCACAGTGCAAGAAATACAATATCTATATAACTGTATCCAGTACACTGATACACAGTGAGGCACTAGAGGGACCAGCACAGAAAAATCGCTTACCGCCCGCTTAAAAAGCGGGTGTGTGGTCGCCAGATAGCCCCTAGTCCAGGTCTCCCAGAGCCTTGCGTCCTTCCTCCAGCCAGGCATGCATGTAATGGCTGCCGGCGTCTCGAGAGAGGAAGGGGGGCGGGCCCTGGGCGTTCCTGGCCAAGAGCGGGAAGCCTGCTTCCCTCTGTGCCTAGTGAGAGGGCTGGAGCATGTAAATCAGGCTCCAGCCCTCGTCGCTGCTTGCGAACAGCGTCTCTCCCCTACCCTGAATGACAGGGTGGGGGCGGGAACGAAACGGAGCTGCCGGCGTCCTAGGCCCAAAAAGCCGGGGACTAAAGTTATAACCGCCGCCGCCGTAAAAGCGCGGACGGCGGATCCCCGGCGCACCACAAGTCACAGCAGCGCCGCCCGGTCCAGAGGGGGTCGGCGCTGCGTTCCCAAACACAAACAATCCCCCAGATATCTGTAGGGACACCAACTCCACGTTGCGGTCCCCGGCGCACTACAACACCCAGCCAGCCCGGAGTGTGTCTGTGCCTGCCGGGGACACAGAGTACCTGTAAGATGCAGGGCCTGTCCCGGATCGTACTCCTGCTCCGAATCCATCAGGTTCTAATGGGTCTGTGGATGGAGCCCGGCATCAGAGCTGAGAGGCCGGCAGGATCCCACTTCCACAGAGCCCTACAAGGGGATGTGGAAGGAAAACAGCATGTCAGGCTCCAGCCCTGTACCAGCAATAGGTACCTCAACCTTACAACACCATCCAGGGGTGAGAAGGGAGCATGCTGGGGACACTATATGTGTCCTCTTTTCTTCCATCCGAAACAGTCAGCAGCTACTGCTGACTAAAATCTGTGGAGCTATGCATGGAATGTCTGACCTCCTTCGCACACAAAGCTAAAACTGGAGAACCCGTGATACTACGGGGGGGTATAGCCAGAGGGGGAGGGGCCTTGCACTTTTAATGTAGTGCTTTGTGTGGCCTCCAGAGGGCAGTAGCTATACCCCAATCGTCTGGGTCTCCCAATAGAGCGCTGAA
Source organism: Anomaloglossus baeobatrachus (assembly GCF_048569485.1). Classification (NCBI taxonomy): domain Eukaryota; kingdom Metazoa; phylum Chordata; class Amphibia; order Anura; family Aromobatidae; genus Anomaloglossus; species Anomaloglossus baeobatrachus. The sequence goes on along the minus strand of NC_134355.1, from coordinate 549,148,422 downwards.
GAAATGAGAACTCTACGGATTTTGGAAAATGGCGCAAAACGTGCACCACTTTTATTGGACAAGCTTGTGAATTTTTTTTAACCCCTTAGATATAAAGTAAACCTATACATGTTTGGTGTCTACAAACTCGCACTGACCTCAGAGGCATCATACCCACACATCATTTTACCATATAGTGAACACCGTGAATAAAACATCCCAAAAACTATTGTGCCATCACACTTTTTATGCAGTTTTTCCCACACTTGGAATTTTTTTGCTGTTTTCCTTGTACACCATATGGTAAAACTTATGGTTTCATTTAAAAGTACAACTTGTCCCACAAAAAACAAGCCCTCATATGGAAAGATTGACGGAAAAATAAAAAAAAAGTTACGGCTCTCGGAAGAAGGGGAGCAAAAAACAAACGCAAAACTGGAAAGTGCCCGGGGGCTGAAGGGGTTAACCACCCATTACAGTGCCTAAAAAAAAATTACAAGCTGAGGATTTACCTCCTGGCATTTTCATATATATTTGGGCATGTCCCAAATAGAAGGTTTAATCGCAGATTGCATTTCTGCTTCACAGAGACAGACTGCTAGTAGAAAATAAAATTCTTCCAGCAGCAGTTTATGTGGACCCAAGTCATAAATTGGTACATTACCAACAGCTTACTAAAAGGAAAAGAAGCTCTGACAGAGGTAGCAGTTAGGATGAGTGGCTACAGGACTGCCAAGAGCAAGAGGACTTGGGTCCTACCAGTGCTACTGCTGTCATATCTTCAGTCTCAGATGAGAAGTTTAATTTTGAGAAGTATTTAGACATGGAGCAATCAGAGAAAAATATTAAACCCCCATAGAAAACAGATTGAACATATTTCAGAAACATTTTTATTTTGCTCTCAAAGAAGTAAAAAAGAGTTCAACTGTTCATCAAAACTGACTGAGGCAATTCCTTCATACCCCGAAATTGTTAGAGATGTTGCCCATGTGGTTACGGCTTTGCCACCAACCCAAGTTAGTCCAGAGTTGTTCTGCAGCCTTAAAATAATTAGGTCAGATTTGAGGACATCTATGAAGGAGGATCTGATGGAGGCGATACTATTTTTCAGAACAAATTCATAGACTGCACAAACGTTAATTCCATACATTTTTGTTGAAACCCCCCCCCACTTACTGCATAATGTATTGCAAATTTACAATTTATTTAAGTTTTATGTTCTAAAGTTGTATTGCTATAAATATATTTTATGTTTTATCTAAACAGCTTGATTATTGCATCATAATTAAAATTCTGATGTTACCATTTTACTACAGGAAATTTATCACCTAAACATGAGCCATGTATGAAGAAGTCGAAGTCAGGGAAATTAAGTTGGAGGTTTGGATTACAGACTCCACAACCCTGAACATAATGGGGGTTTACAAAGCCGTATACAAGATCCTCAAACATTAACAAGAGTTTGCTGGTCAGATGAGATACTATGATGGGCAAACACCACTTTATCACCCTAAAAAACACCCTTCCCACAGTGAAGAATGGTGGAGACCGCATGGTGTGGGAAGAGGCTTTGAAACTGGCAGCTTGTCACATCTCACATACAACCCCAGCTCTGCACAGATGACAGAGTAGCACCACCAGGAGTCAATGATCATCTCCAGACCAGAGATTTCTATGGCCATGTTGTAAACTGCTGAGCACAGCATCAGCTTAGGTGTAATCGGTTACAATTTGTTACTAAGAACACATTAAAACAAAAACAAAAAAAAAAAAAAGAAAAAACACGTATCTTGTAAAAACCTCAGCGTTAGATGGACCATGAGATCCTCATAACAGCGAGCTAAAGCTGCCGTCAATCAGTCCACAAGGATCAGAAACTTGTGGTATTTGAGCTGCTGTGAAACTACAACTCCCAGGATTCCCTGCCAGATGCACACAGCTATGAGATCTTACTTTTACATTAGCTGGAGTACCGCAGGTTGCTGATACCGGCTATATTGAACATGATAGGTTATTAAATTAGGCATTGGGCTAATATTTGGTTTTTGACATGAGTCAACTTTGTAAAGCTGGAGTCCTGCATTATGATTGGGGGAAGACACCTGTCTATTTAGAAACAAAACTCAGGACTCCCTTCAGTATTTTTTTTTATTATTTTGTAAAGTGGTTCTCACATCATCATGCAAAGAACTAAGGAAAGCATTAGGCTCCTTTCACTTTGCGTTTTTCTCTACGTCCACTGGTCCCGTCGGGGCATCCGTCCGGACCGCCCCTCCCCCACTCTGCAAAGCGTGCTCCGGACGCATGCGCCCGACAGGGCCATTCATGGTTATGGAGCGCACTGCGTTAGCGTGTGCTCTGTTTTGTGCCATTTTGTGCACATATACGTTTCTGCAGACAGACACCCAAACGTAGACCACCTACGTTTTGGACTTTAAGACATGCAACCCTGATTTCTCTATTTAAACCCTTGCAGCATGAGGTCTTCAGTTTACATAGCAAAAACCTGCTGACAGTTCCCATTAATAGCAATATACAGGGGTTGGTCAAAATAATGTAAACACCGGGAAACATCAACAAAAGTTAGTTTAATATGGTATAGGTCCACCTTTTGCGGCGATTACAGCCTCAATTCTCCGAGGTATGGATTCATACAAGGTGTGAATTGTTACCAAAGGAATTTTAGCCCATTCTGCAGTTAAAACACCGCCAGATCTTTGAGCGACGATGGTGGTGGAAAGCGACGTCAACTCAAATCTCTAAAAATCGACCATAAATGCTCAATAATGTTGAGGTCTGGGGATTGTGGGGGCCAGATGAGATGCTCACCTTCATTAGAATGTTCCTCGTGCCATGCTTTAACGATTCTATATGTATTAATTGGTGCATTATCATCCTGAAAGATGGCGTTCCCCTCCGGGAACAGCGCTTGAACCATGGGATGCACTTGGGTCGCCCAAAATACCTAAATAATCTCTGCTGTTAATTCTTCCATGAAGGGATATCATTGGCCCGGCGGATCTCGACGAAATAGCACCCCAGATCATCACAGAACCTCAGCCATGTTTTACGGTTGGGAGAAGGCAGTCTGGATGGAATGCTTCGTATGGCTGTCTCCAAACGTACACTCGGCCAGAGGTCAGAAATAGGGTAAACGATGATTCGTCTGAGAATATCAAGTTTCCACTGCTCGAGGGACCAATTCTGGAGGTTTCTACACCACTCTAAGGCTATGTGCGCACTTACCGGATTTTGCCGCGGATTTTCCGCAGATTTGCTGCATGTTTCGCTGCAGAAAATGTTCAGAACATCTCTGCAGTGAATCACCAGCAAATCCTATGGAGAAAAAAAATCCTGTGCGCACTGGGCGGAATTTGACAGCTGCATGTTTTGCTGCGGGAATCCCGCAGCAAAAACAAGTGCATGTCACTTCTTTTCCGCACATCGCTGCGGGATTTCACTCCATTGACTCAATGTTAATCATGAAATCCCGCAGGGAATAACGCAGGCAGCAAATTCTGTGCGGTTCACTGCGTTTTCCTGCGTTATTCCCTGCGGTATTTCGCGGTTTACCTCCGGTAATGTATATCGCTTGTCTGCGGTTTTGCAGGGAAGTGATGTCATTACAGGAAGAGGAAGCCGTTCAGAGAATAAACACACACAGACATCACAGACATAGAACACACATAGAAAGAAAACGGAAATATAGAAAAAAAAGAACGTGGGCTCCGCTGCATATTTACCTTCCAGCCGAGGTAAGCACACAGCGGCGGCCCGGTATTCTCGGGCTGGGGAGGGAGAGGGGCAGGGTTAATGTCCCCTGCCTCACTCCCCCTCCGGCAGCCGAGAAGATCAGCCGCAGCTGCCCCGGCACTGTCGCATGCATTATGCGGCACTACCGGAGTGTCCTCGGCTCTTCTTGCCACCGTGTAGCAGTGGTGGCAAGGTAATACAAGGGGTTAATGGTGGTGGATCACCGCCATTCACTCCAGGCTTGATCATGGCAGCGTCTATGTGACAGCTGACATGATCAACCCGTAAGTAAAGTGAATAAAACACACAGAAAAATCCTTTATTTTAAATAAAACCAACAAGCCTCGTTCACCATTTTATTAACCCCCCCCAAACAAAGCTCCGGCGTAATCCACAGGTCCGACATCCTGCGCTGCTTCCATCCAGCCGCGACTGTCACAGACACAGCGCTGAATGAAAGCAGCAGAGGTAATTACCGGTCATTTCCCACGGCCGGTAATGTGAACTCACTGCCGACCGTGGGAAATGCAGCGATCTGTCCTCTATCTATCCCTCTATCTATCTGTCTGTCTGTCTGTGTCTATCTATCCCTCTATCTATTCTTCTGTCTATCTACTATCAGAATTAAAAGTATTTTTTTTTTTTCTTCAATGTGCTTTATTGCATTGAATGCAATAAAGCACATCCCAACCCGCACGCGGCAAAACCGCGGCAATACCGCGAATAATAACGCGGTAAAAAGGCGGCAAACCGCATGCGGTTTTCGGGTGCGGTTTCCCGCGGTTTTTTACCGCAGGTGCGGTAATCTTTGAGAGGATGCGGAATTTTCTCAAGAAAATTCCATTTCCCAGTGCGCACATAGCCTAAACGCTTGGACACATTTGTCATTGAGAGCAGCGGTTTTCTAATTGCAGCTCTTCCGTGGAATCCAGATTTGTGCAGCTCCCAAACAGATTTCTTGGAACTAGGATTCTGTATGTGTTCATTGAGCTCAGCAGTGATTTTCGGAGCCGTGGTTTTGTAATACTCTCTCACAATTCGCTTTAGAATCAGACGGTCTCAGTCAACTTCGACTTTCGGCCGGACCTGTGCTTTGCTGCGGACGTTTTTTCCTTGTCTTTCAAACACAGTCATTACTTTGGAGACCGTACCTCTTGACACGCCAGGCATTTGGGCACTTTGTTACACTAGCGCCTGCCTTACGGCTCTTATGAGCACCAACTATTTGGCCTCTTTGAAAATCCGAGAGGTCTGCCATTGGTATCAGGTTCTCATCAATGTTCTTACAATTTTGCAAAGCAAACAGTTAATTTACATACACACATCACATAACACAAATATTCAACTACAAAACAAACATTAACATATGTCACGGTTTGCATGCTTATAACATGTTCAAAGATGATGCCAAAACGTTAGGAGTTTCCATTATTTTGTCCAACCCCTGTATCAGCGAGTCAAATAAATAGGTTTATTGTTCCTTTTAAGAACCTTATACAAGACTTTCACTACACAGGCTTCCAATATAAGAAAAATTAAATTATGTAATTCCATTATTTGTGGTTAGTGGCCAAATTACACACATTTTAAACCACAGGTTTTCGGTGCCTTTCCCCTTAATTTCACAGCATGTGGATTTTTTTTTCTCCCAGTACACTAGATTGTGAGCCCCAATGGGGACAGTATTGCCAATGTATGTAAAGCGCTTTGGAATTAATAGTGCTATATAAATGAATAAAATGATTATTATTATTACATTAGGTCAAAAGATCAAAAATACAACTGGTTCCAGAAAAAAAAAAACAAGTAGGAAAGTGCAAAAATGGAAATTGGTCCCATCAGGAAGGGGTGGATTTTATTTTGCAAATTGTTAAATTGTAAAATAGTTAAAAAATGTCTTATGTACATTTAACTGGATTCCCATATCTTGCCATCAGTGGAGAGATGGGTGGAATTTCCACTCACTTGTATAAGTATTCCACCGACCACAGCTCGTGATGTCTCCCTCTTTACAAAATCTATGTAGGTCCCATTTCTGTGACTTTGATTTACTATACATTTATAGAATATATTGTGGATATGTCATTAATCTAGAAGATGGGAGTTTCCTTTAGGCCAAGTCTCAGTGCATCTTTTGGTGCGTTTTTTTTTTTTTTTTTTTTTTTTTTTTTTTTTGAGTTCACAAAGATGCACCTACATGCATGGCATTTCCTTCCTCCAGAAAAGTCTATGAGATTTCTATTTTGCTGTCCACACTGGGCATCTTTTGTTGGCTGCATCTTTGCTGCATTTCTGAAGACGCAGCATGTCAAATTTTTTTGCGTTTTTCCAGCGTTTGAGCCCTTCCAGTCAATAGATTTGACTGAAAAGCACTGGTAAAAATGCGTCAAACCATTGAGTTTTTTGGTGCATTTTTTTGGGACAAATGCTGCATCTTTGTGGGGGGGGGGGAAAGATACCGCGTGTGAACATAGCCTTAAGCTACGACGTTAGGAGGATGTACCTTTGAAAGTATTTATTCTTGTGCCATGACCAATTCTTCAACTCCTGGTTTGCCTGTAGTATTTATTTGGTTTATTTATTCAAGTAACAGTTATTTTTCATAGATTTTCCACAATGTTTATTAACCAATAAATGTCAAGGAAAAAAAAAAACAAAAAACACACACCTGTATCCAATGAGCACGCAGCTTTCATTTTATTACAGTTCTAAGAAAAGAAATCTGATCTCTAATTGGTTGCACAAAGACAGTTATTATAAGCCTTTGATAAGTCGAGCCCATTAGGTGTTCTATTAACCCCCATATGAACTTGCCTTTTTCGGTTTTGTTATCCTTTTCTCCCCCCTTTCTTCCAAGAGTAACGTCTTTTTATTTTTAAGTCAATATAGCAGTAGGTCAGATTGATTGTTTTTAATGCAAAAAATGCAACTAGTCATGAAAAGAAAAAAAAAAACAAAACTGCAATTCAATTGTTCTTTGTTTTTTTTTTGTTTCTTTGTTTGGTTTTTTTATTTACCATATTCACTATAGGAAAACTGAGCTGGCAGTGTGATAATGTGGTGTGGGAAGAGATTTCCACTTTTGGAGAATTCACATGACACACAGACAGATTCATCACAACACTCCACTAAAGCGTGGTTAGGGTCTAGTACAGCCGGACTTGCATAGTGGTGAGCACTGTCCCTGACACCAGCCTGGGGTGGAGCTTAGTGGGTGAGGTGTCTGAGGTGAGTCGGCGGGAAGACCGTTCCAGTCAGAGCCGTTAGCTCCAGTCACAGCGAGTCAAAAGAAACCGTTGGCAGAGTCAGTCGAGTGAAGTGTGAGGGATCTTAAGTGAGGGTCGGACGTCAGGCGATACAGAAAAGGGGTGGAGGGACCAGTTCGATTCACCCCAGAAGAAGCAACCCGGATACCAGAGTCCGAGTCTGCACAGGTTCAGTCAGGCCCAGCAGAAAAGACCAGAGAGCGACAGGGACTTCAGTCTCCTGGCGCAGGAACACTCGTAGCACCACCATTAATAGCGCCAGGGACCGCAGCGGAGTTAGTGGTACCCAAGAGAACGGTTCACATCGCCTGCTATACAAGTGAGAGATACAAGAGAGGTCAGGGCCAGGTTTAGACAGCCCAGGACTTACAGTAACAAGGAGGCCTCATAACTCACAAATGTGGAAATCCTAACTGCCACCTGACCACCCAGATTGTACCCAGGACTTAAACTTTGCCAAGAACATCAGTAACGGTACAGAAAGAAAGGCCCGGTGTGTGTGTGACCGTTATTGTTATCACAGGTACAGCTCTCACTATGGACTTCATTTGCCTGAACATCGGGAGCCGCACATCAGTGGCCCTGAAGAAACCGGTATCAAGACTTGTGTGGTGAGCTGCCTCGCTGTGTGTAAAATCTTGATCCTTCCCAAGGAGCCCGGGGACATCGCTCCACCTACGGGGAGCGTGACAAACTAGCTGCTTTATCACCCGAAGGTCTGCAAGCAGCGCCGGTAATATTACCGGGAACCGTAGGTGGCGTCACAAGATACATTTATTTTTACCATTGTTTTTAACAGACTGCTTTTAACTGCCCCCAGGACCACATGACCGGCCACAACCACCTGTGATAATTCCGAGAACTAAAAGCCCGGGATCGGGCACCCCACGGCCCAGGGTCAGGCAATTACGTCAATACCTAATGGTACAGTTATGTTCATTTAAGTGATGGGGGGGGGGGAATCTAAAGTTTGGCGCCATTTTACAAGAACCGTAATGTTTTAAATTTTTAGCGATCAGATTAATTTTATATTTTGATATAGGGAAAGGTTTTGAATGCAGAGATCAAATGTGTGTAATTTTTAATGGGGAAAAAAGGTGGGGGGTTGAATTTCTTTTTAAGTATTTACTAGTCTACTTAAGTGACTTGAAGTTGGGATCATCCGATCGCTAACGCTTTACAGAGAAGCACACTCTTATCAGGTGAAATCGTGATGATCTATGACCGCCGTAAATATATATGAAAGGTCGTAAAGGGGTTAAGGGAAGATATTAGCACATTTTACTACACAGTAGGTGGTCTTGTAACATTTTATTTGCCGACATAGCAGCACGGGGCACCCCCCAAGGTTCACCAGTCCAATGCTGTATGTGAATCCTGAGTATGGCGTACTCCATTACTCCACGGGGCTGTATAGATTTAGGCTATGTGCGCACAGTGCGTTTTTCGAGCCGTTTTTGGCCTCAAAACTGCATGACTTTGCTTCCCCAGCAAAGTCTATGAGTTTTCATTTTTGCTGTCCGCACACAACTGTTTTTTTAAGCTGCGTTTTTGAGCTTGAGAAAAAAAAAAAAAAATGGACATGTCAATTCTTTCCTGCGTTTTCCGCACATGCAATGCATTGGAAAAACGCAGCAAAACGCAGAGATCAAAAACGCAGCAAACCGCAGCCAAAAACGCATGCGTTTTTTCGACGCAGGTGCGTTTTTAGCGGCCAAAAACGCAGCGTCAAAAAAACGCAGCGTGCGCACAGCCTTACTCTGTTCAGATAACCCATTATGTTAATTTTATGACAAATTGTGCACATACATTTAATTAAATGTATTTGCGCTATAAAGGCAGTTATGATAAACTATTGACTTTTAAATCAGGATTATGTCAAATTCAATTAACTTTTCTCACTGATCTTCTAAATGGAATTACACTGGTTCTTTATCATGCGTTTATTAAAAGCAAAAGTTAAATTAATTATGTATAACCCTTTATAAAAGGGCTACTTTTCACTCAGTTTTTTCCCCATTATGCACAATCCGGAAAAAAAAAAAAAAAAACAGATAAAACGCATCCGGCGCCGGATCAGTTTTATCCCCATTGATTTGTATTAGCGCCGGATTGTGCTGGATGGCATTGTGTTGCATCCGGCGTAATTGGCTAATGCGGCGGCCGGATGGAACGTCTCTTGTTCTTGTAACATTTTTTGTCTGACAAAAAAAAAAAAAAACAAAAAAAAAAAAACGCATTGCGCCGTATCCGGCATGACACGGCGTGATTTACAATGGAAACCTATGGACGCCGGATCAAAAACCGGATGCTGCCACCGGATCCATTTTTTTTTTTTTTTTTTTTTTCTTTTTTCTTTTAAACTGAGCATACTCCAATTTATTGTAAAAAATTGATCCAGCAAAAAATACAGACGAAACTGATGCAAAAACGGATTTGCCAGATCTGGTATGCCGGATCCGTCAAAAAAGCAGATCCAGCGCATCCGTTTTTGCATACTCTGCGCCAGATCCGTTGCATCAGGCACACGCCGGATTGTGTCTGATGCCAAAAAACTGACGTGTGAAAGTCACCTTAGGCAACAATTTATTCTCACTCTCTCTATAGGGGCACGGGGAGAAACCTCCACATACATGCACTTGATTTTTCTACATAAATCATGTTCTTCAAGGAGTGTCCCCACAAAATTAATGTTAATCAATAGATCTTGAAATATTAACTTCCACAATTGGATGGGTTTACCAAAAATGTCCCTGTGCTGAGATAAGATTATGTGTCCCTGTGTACTGTGTAATGGACGTGTCTGATCATACCACATCTCCTGGGCCGGGAAGGAAGTAAAAGTATATAGACAGGACAACACAGGATCACAAATAATTATTTGAGGTAAAAAAAAAAAAATTTCAAAACATGAAGGGAAATGTTTTACATCACAAAAAGAATCAGCTGTGATCATGTGCTGTTCTGTCTTTATGCTCTTTCCTTCCCTCGCCCAGGAGATGTGGTATGATCAGACCATGTCCCTGTACGGTCAGACACTGGCATTACACAGTACATAGCAGGGATACATATAAAATCTCAGCACAGGAATTTATTTATTTTTTTTAAATCCAATTGTGGAAATTATTATTTCAAGATCTATAGATTAAAAATGAACTTTAAAATTAACTTTGTTGGGGGGAAAATCCCTTTCAAAAGTGAACCTGTCAGGTGCAATATGCACCCAGAACCACAAGCAGTTCTAGGTGTATATTGCTAATCCCTGCCTAACTGTCCCTGTATACACTAGCATAGAGATCTTTAGAAAGTATTTCTAAATATATCTTTTATCGTATGCTAATGAGCGCGGGGACTAGTCCCAAGGGTATTATATCCCCATAGGTGCGTACTAACATGCTATTCAATTCCACATCACCAGTGGTGCCGAGCGTACCTGTTTCTCCGCTTCTGAATGCCCAGCACTTCAAGTCATGACGAGCAGACCTATCTGAAGCCGGGACGCGTACACCCGACTTCATACTGCACATGACCGGTAGTGCTTGGCATTCAGAAGAGCGGTCACAGAACACAGGTACGCACGTCACGGCTGGTGATGGGGGATTGAATAGCATGATAGTATGTTCCTGTGGGCGAGCTAACATGCCAAGAGTGCATCTAGCCGGGGTACATAATGGGACTAGTCCCCAAGCTCATTAGCATAAGATAAAAGATCTTTAGAAAAACTTTTATGCTAGTGCATACAGGGACGGTTAGGCAGGGATTAGAAATATGCTCGTGGTTCTGGGTGCATATTGCACCTGACAGGTTCACTTTAATATTACTTCCACTGAAGCTTAACCCATGACAAAACTGGGATGGACCAAAAAAAAAAGTTTGCATTTTTTGCATATTGTGCCAAGGGCATTTTTACAATACGGTTCCAACATTAGACCTGCAGACGCACACAAAAAAGTGCAAGCTATATAGGCAGAAGAGGCAAACAACTGAGGTCACGGCAATCCTTTACATCAGTGTTGAGGAGACGAAAACTAAGACAAGGACCCTCCCCATACAGCTCTCCGGGAATGAGCCTAAAGCTACGGCATATCCAATCACTTACAGCTGTCTACACCGAGATAACCTGTGCTTTGAATTTCACAGCAGGATACAAAAAAGTACTTTTACTCCAGAAATGTTTCACAGCATATCTGCAGGAAGTACTCAGAAAAATCCCCGGTGACAGCCGATCCGCACTAAGGCCTAAGTCACACGGCATGAAAATTGGAGCGAGTGGAATGCAATGTTTTATCGCATTCCACTCGGACCAATATTATAATGCCTGTGTGTCAGCACACGAGCGATTATTTACTGTGCCTTAATCGGACCGAGAAAACAATGGCAGCATGCTGTGACTAATGCGAGTCTGGTTTCTCTCGCACCCATTCAAGTCTATGGGGAGAGAAAAAAAAAAAAAAAAAAAAAAAAAAAAAAAAAAAAAAAAAAATCGCACTGCACTCGCAGTACACCGGTGTATTACGAGTGCAGGACAAGAATAGCAATAGCTGGCTACGGAGGCGATAAATCACTCCCTCAGTGCCTGTCCGCCCCTCCGCAAAGCTAGCCCACCGCTCCGCAGAGCCGGCCCGCCCCCCGCATCTGAGGTCCAATAAAATGATCAGACCTCAGGTCGCAGTGACACTAGCATGACACTCTGCTCCTGCTGTGCTGCCAGCATAAGCCAAGTGTCATGCGAGGATTGCATTAGATCCCAGTGTGGCCCCGGCCTAAGGACCCGATTCAAAGCAATTTAAAATCAATTCTGGTGTAAATTGCTTTGAAAAGTCGCAAAATTTGGACACAACTTGGCAATGCACAAAAATTTCGAGACTTCACGTTTCATACCAGTTTCTCCCAGCTACACGAAAGTGGTCTGAGTTGGGTAGGACGGGGCGTAACGTCACAGCGCGTCTAATTTATGACAAGCTGTTGTGCTCCTTAATCACATGAAGGTGTACGCCACTCACTGAATGCGCAGATGAATGACTATCACACTCCCTCATTAAGACCAGCAAGAAAATTGTACAAGTTTTGGTGCAAATTTAAACATTATCGGCTAAAATAAGACCCTTCCAAATTTTCTGCCTTTCCCATAGTGACACCTGCCTGGTTCCCACCGATCTCTGTATGGACATATAGGAATCCTGCAGCAATATAGACCGCTGTAAGGTGAGCATCTCCAATGGACTGAAATGACTAATGATCACCTTCCTTATGGAGAATTCTGCAGCTTGTGGAGGAGGTTTGTTTCTAGTTTAGTCACCTTCAGATTTTTTTATTCTAAAAATCTGGACAAATCTGAAGCATTTCCATCCTGTGTAAATCCACCCCTCATAGTTGAGGTATTTTCTTCTGCCTAATTGGAAAACACCCAAGGTTGTCCCATTCCAAGTAATTTTTGGTCTCTGACCATTTTACACATTTAAAGCACCACACAAAAGCAGTTTTTCGTTTGTTTTTTTTCACACCACTGGAGTGTCGCTTTAAAAAAGGTACGTCCCTTGCCCAGTCATATACTGCATAGTTTTTCGGCACTGCCTTGGTACCGAAGCGCCATCTTGTGCCCTTAACATGTCACTGCACGAAAGTCAGAAGTTACGTCTCTATGGAGAGCCAGAACGAGGGTCTCAATTACATTGAGTTGTGACCTCCAGCGCGCTAAATGAAACACTTTAGCTGCAGGCAGGTCCTACATTAAAGGAGATCAACCGAAGCAGCCCTGGAAAAAGATTAAGACGGCGGCAGGTGGGTATGAAAGGGGACAGGGGACTTACGTTTAAAGCACCACTCCAGCGGTGCAATAAGGCAAACAAATTGTGGAGTGGTGCTTTAAAGGAAACCAAACATCAGGATTTTCGTGTATAAGCTGCAGCCAGTGCAGTACTGGCACCATCATGCACAGTGTGTACATACCATTAGGGTGCAGCTCGGGTGTTTAGTCAGTGAAATCCAACTTTATAAAGTTTGAAAATTCGTGCACTTTTTGATTGACGTGTGCACCTCTCTCCTAATGTCCGGGCGTGTTATGCACGTTTATCCCAGCCCCCCCACCGCCTGTTTCTCCCTCTCTCCTAATGTCCGGGCGTGTTATGCACGTGTATCCCCGCCCGCCGCCTGTTCCTCCCTTTTACTGGCCGTATGGAAATTTCTCTCTTCAGAAACATGGCGCCGGAGTTGGCACATGCGCATAGCGCTCATCTTCGGCGCCATGTTTCTGAAGCCCGCTGTACTTAGTATTTTGCACCCTCACTTCTTCAGATCCCGTTGTGACCGCGCATGGTCACAACAGGACTCAGGACTGCAGAACAGCTGATGAGGACACGATTAGCTGCAGGTAATCGCGTCCTCTCATCAGCTGTTCTGCAGTCCTGTTGTGACCACACGCGCTCCCGAGATCACAACGGGATCTGAAGAAGCGAGGGCGCATGCGCCGGCCTCTCCTGCAAAATGCTAAGTACAGCGGGCTTCAGAAACATGGCGCCGGAGACAAGCGCTATGCGCAGGTGCCAACTCCAGCGCCATGTTTCTGAAGAGAGAAATTTACATACGGCCAGTGAGAGGGAGATAAAAGGCGGCGGGGGTCGGGGGATACAAGTGCATAACACGCCCGGACATTAGGAGAGAGGTGCACACGTCAATCAAAAAGTGCACGAATTTTCAAACTTTATAAAGTTGGATTTCACTGACTAAACACCCGAGCTGCACCCTAATGGTATGTACACAATGTGCCTGATAGTGCCAGTACTGCACTGGCTGCACCTTATACATGAAAATCCTGATGTTTGGTTCCCTTTAAGTATGCAAATTATACCATAATATATCCATAACTTTATATTGGCCAAAAGCTAGAATGCTACACCAATGTAGGCACACATTAAATCATTCCACAAAATAACACGTCAAATGTGCGTATTCTCCTGAATAGCAGCTGCTGTGCAGAACGTGGTAGCGGCTGGTACACAATGAGAGGAGCTGCACAGTGCTGCTCCATGGCAGCTGATCAGTGGGGTGCTGGACCCTCACTAACCTGAAATAGATGACGTATCCCATGTATGGGTCCTTAACCCCATCATCACGGTCAGATTTTGCGGTTTCCGTTTTTTTACGCCTTCCTTCTTCAGAGAACCGTAACTTTATTTTTCAGTCAATATGGTCATGTGAGGGCTCTTTTTTTGCGTAACAAGTTGATCTTTTAAATAAAACCATGAGTTTTAACATATAGTGTAGTGCAGAACTGCAAACAACTTCAAACGCGGAACACTTGCAAAAAAAAAAAAAAAAGTGCACGATTGTTTTAGATTTTATTCACTAAGCTCATTATATGGTAAAACTGATGCACAACATTTTTTGGTGTTAGGAAGTTTGAAGGGTTCAAAGTTCAGTAATTTTTATTTTTTTTCCCAACAAAATTTACAAATTTATTTTTTTCTTCTTTAGGGACCACATTGCAATTGAAATGACTTTGAGAGGCCTAGGTGACAGAAATACCCAAAAGTGACACCAATCTAAAAACTGCACCCCTCAAGCTGCTCAAAAATCACATCCTAGAAGTTCATTAACCTGCCAGGTTCTTCACAGGAACCCAAGCAATGTGAAGTGGAAAAAAAAAAAATTAAAACATTTTACCTAAAAATGTTGCTTTAGCACTAATTCTCACTTTTTCAAGCGGTAACACCGAAAAGTGGACCCCACAGTTTGTTACCCACTTTATGAGTGCGGCGATACAACTTTTTGACGTGAGGTGTTTGGAAAAACGGCCGACCTTAGAAGGGAAGGAGCAATATTTCAATTTTGGATAGCAAATTTGGCTTTATTTGGAATAGATTGTCATATTTGCAGATCCGATGTGGTACAAGAACAGAAAACCCATAAAAATGATACCCTGTGATGTATTTATCTAGGGAGGTAGTGAGTAGTTAGATAACACCATCTGTTTTGTGCAGACATCTGTTTTTGGCACACATGTGCCTATTATAGATGGTGCACCATTTGGTCTTCAGGGTAAAACTGATGAAATTCCAGGACCCATTCAAAGTTTACGAGACGTTGAGCTACCAAACAAGAAAATCCTTCAAGGAATTACTCACAAAGTGTGGCATGCCCCCAAAAACAAATTTGTTGAGACTCATTGCGAGAGAAAGTAAAAATAATCCTAAAATATTCTTTAATTACATAAACAGTAAAAAACTGAAAAGCGATAGTGTTGGCCCCTTTAAAAATAGTCTTGGTGAAATGGTGGAGGGGGATGAGGGTAAAGCCAACCTGCTGAATGACTTTTTTCTACGGTTTTTATACAAGAAAATGCCATGGCAGATGACATGACCAGTGATCCCATAAATTCACCCTTGAGTATTACCTGCTTAACCCAGCAGGAAGTACGCCGCCGCCTCGAAATCACTAAGGTTGACAAATCTCCGGGCCCGGATGGCATACACCCCAGAGTACTACAGGAATTAAGTTCTGTGCTAGATGGACCATTATTTTTAATCTTCACTGATTCCTTAACCGGGTCGGTACCGCAGGACTGGCGCATAGCAAAGGTGGTGCCAATATTCAAAAAGGGGACAAAAACTGAGCCGGGAAATTATAGGCCGGTAAGTTTAACCTCTACGGTTGGTAAAATCCTTGAGGGTTTCTTGAGAGACGCTATACTGGAGTCTCTCAAGAAAAATAACCTTATGACAGAGTATCAACATGGGTTTATGAGGGATCGATCCTGTCAAACTAATTTGATCAGCTTCTATGAAGAGGTAAGTTCAAGCCTGGACCAGGGAAATGCAGTGGATGTTGTGTATATGGACTTTCAAAAGCTTTTGATACGGTGCCACACAAAAGGTTGGTACATAAAATGAGAATAATGGGGATAGGGGAAAATATGTGTAACTGGGTTAAAAACTGGCTCAGTGATAGGAAACAAAGGGTGGTTATTAATGGTACGTACTCGGACTGGATCTCAGTTCATAGTGGGGTACCACAGGGGTCAGTATTGGGCCCGCTTCTTTTCAACATATTTATTAATGACCTTGTTGGGGGCATGCGGAGTAGAATTTCAATATTTGCAGATGATACTAAACTCTGCAGGGTAATCAATACAGAGGAGGGTAATTTTATATTACAGGGAGATTTATGTAAATTGGAGGATTGGGCTGAGAAGTGGCAATTAAAGTTTAATGTAGATAAATGTAAGGTCATGCACTTGGGTAGAGGAAATAAAATTTATAATTATGTACTTAATTGTAGAACACTGGGTAAATCAGACACAGAAAAAGACTTGGGTGTATGGGTGGATGGTAAACTTCACTTTAGTGGCCAGTGTCAGGCAGCTGCTGCCAGGGCTAATAAAATAATGGGATGTATTAAAAGAGGTATAAGTGTTCATGAAAAAAAATATAGTTCTACCTCTGTACAAGTCACTAGTGCGACCGCACTTAGAATACTGTGTACAATTCTGGTCACCGATATATAAGAAGGACATAGCTGAACTGGAGAGGGTGCAGAGAAGAGCGACCAAGATTATTAGAGGAATGGGTGGGCTGCAATACCAAGACAGGTTATTAAACTTGGGGTTATTTAGTCTGGAAAAACGAAGGCTTAGGGGGGATCTAATCACAATGTATAAATATATGAGGGGACAGTACAGAGACCTTTCCGAAGATCTTTTTACACCTAGGCCTGCGACTGGAACACGGGGGCATCCGCTACGTCTTGAGGAAAGAAGGTTTAATCATAATCACAGACGAGAATTCTTTACTGTACGAGCAGTGAGACTATGGAACTCTCTGCCGCATGATGTTGTAATGAGTGATTCACTACTAACATTTCAGCAGAGCCTGGACGCCGTTCTTGAAAAATTTAATATCACCAGTTATGTATATTAGATTTTATGACAGGGTGTTGATCCAGGGAACTAGTCTGATTGCCGGATGTGGAGTCAGGAAGGAAATTTTTTTCCCTATTGGAGCTTGTTTGCCACATTGGTTTTTTTTTGCCTTCCTCTGGATCAACATGTTAGGCTACGGGTTGAACTAGATGGACTAAAGGCTGTTTTACACCAGACAATCTATCGTGCGATAGATCGTCGGGGTCACGGTTTTTGTGACGCACATTCGGCATCGCTGGCGATGCCGGCCTGGGTGACACCTCCTAGCGACGCAGTGTCGCTCAAAAATCGTGAGTCGTGTACTGGTCGCTAGGTTCCATAATAATCGGTTCTGAAATCGGGCGCCGGTTGTTCATCGTTCACGTGGCATAACACGTCGCTCCGTGTGACACCACGGGAGCAATGAACATCGCGTACCTGCCTCACACGTCAGCCGCCGGCTCTATGTGGAAGGAAGGAGGTGGGCGGGATGTTTACATCCTGCTCATCTCCGCCCCTCCGCTTCTATTGGCCGGCGGCCGTGTGACGTCGCTGTGACGCCGAACGTCCCTCCTACTCCAGGAAGTGGACGTTCGCCGCCCACAGCATGGTCGCACGAGAGGTAAGTATGTGTGACGGGGGTTACCGACTTTGTGCGCCACGGGCAGCGATTTGCCAGTGACGCAAAAAGGACGGGGGCGGGTACGATCGATTGTGAAATCGCACAATCGGTCGTACCATGTAAAGCAGCCTTTAGAGTCTCCCTTCAACCTTAAAAACTATGATACTATGATGATTAGAAAACTTAGTCTTGCTAACAAAACAGTTAGGCTAGGTTCACATTGCCGTTATTTTGCATCAGTCACAATCCGCCGCTCTGATAAACAACGCAATCAGTTTGGCGGATTCCGTTGTTTCTCATAGACTTATATGAGCGGCGGATTGTGACTGATGCTCTTGCGTTGCATCCTCCGCCTGACTGATCAGTCACGGAACGGCTGACTGTCGGGCGGCAGGAACGCAGAGTAACGTTTTTTGAGCAGCGGAATCCTTAGGATTTCGCGGCGCATGCTCTCTCTCGGCGGCCGTACGATCAGCTGATCGTTCTCTCGCGTTTTACAACGGAGTCCGACAATGAATTCTAATTCTTGTCATCCGTTGTACAATGCATCAGTCACAAGCGTCAAGCAACGCATGTGACTGATGGAAAACGTCGAAATGTGAACCTAGCCTTATCCTGCAATTGTGCATATTGTAGCAGGAAGAAAAGACTTTACTGGCGTGAAGGGCAAAATGTGGAGAAAAAAGCAGCCAACTATGTGGCAAATCTGAGTTTGTTCTAGAGATGAAAGAACACCAGCACGGCAAGGAGGACAGGTTTATTTTTCAAAGAGACTGGTCGTACAACGTCTTCCTAGCCCCATCAATCCCTATATGAGGGACGAATGTGCCAAGCGACGTGGTACACCATAACCAACTCCTGCCCGCCAAGGTAGGAACCGCTATGTGCGCAGAATAACCAATCCTCTACAGAAATCTAAAAGTTACGTCCTGTACAGGAGGTTCATAGTGTATGATACGAATATGGAAACGCCGCAGAGTTAGAGATCCTCCAATTAAATGATCGTGCCCATATCACCAGTAAAAATCTATAAGTAATAAAAATGCAGAGAAAAGTTGTGTAGCAAGACAGTTGTCAAAACCGTCAAATGGTAAAATAAAATGCTTGTG
This sequence comes from Anomaloglossus baeobatrachus, assembly GCF_048569485.1. NCBI lineage: Eukaryota > Metazoa > Chordata > Amphibia > Anura > Aromobatidae > Anomaloglossus > Anomaloglossus baeobatrachus. Next base: position 549,129,798 of record NC_134355.1, on the reverse strand, counting down.
AGTGATCGAGTCCTGGAATTGTCAGACCAGACTTCAAGAACATTAGTGGGGTCCCCATTCTGGAGTATGCAGACGTGGGCATGTGGACGAGGATTTGTCCGAATTATAGTTTGGTATGGGGCGATTGTGATAGTAATTTTTATTTGACACCTAATAAAAAGAATCTACTGGGTCCACTAAACAGAAAATATAAAATTATGCAGAAAAAATAAAACACTGCTACAGAATTTTGGGGAAGTGACGCCAATTCACTAATGGGAAGTTGTGTGGAAGATCTCAAACAGGTGGTGACACAAAGGCCTGGTTGGGACAGAAATATGGTGCAGTAGTAGGGGGAATCAGTCCTACTGCCGTACCTGCTACAATCCCGGCATCTTATTGGAGGATGATTGTTAGTGAAAGGGACAGGGAGAATAAAATGGTGCTCGGACAGTCTCCGCATATCCTCCGACTCGAAGGCTTCCTCCTGTGCTTCCGAGTCAAAAAGGAGACGCTCGATAATTGTCTCCTGATATTAGAGGAAAGCGAGTGTTCCTTGCAACTTTTTATACAGCACAAAACTGTTATAAGTAGCAATTTGGAAGAGGTAGATTGCTTTTAGTACCAGACCCGTGTCTTCTCCTTGACCAAGTACGGCTGAAGCACCTGGTCGGACAAATCTGCGCCTTTCATGTACTTGTGCCATGAAGAGCGGATTCTCTTTGTCCCTGGTGGCGCCCTGCCTCTGACCATCATAGTGGTGTCCGCATGAATACGTCCATTTTTACACATTGTGCCACAGGCCCCTGTATTTGCAGCATGGAGTGATTTAAAAAGAGGGATACTGGTATAGTAGTTAGTGGTGTGCACATGGTACATTTCTCTGAAAACATTTTGGTCAGGAGAATACGAATTTAGGAAGGAAGCTTTTAGAAGAGATATTAGGGGGGTCTCAATTTATTAAGGCGATCGTAGTTTGGGTCATTTCTTGGGGTGGGGGGTGGGAGAGCCTTGGTCATTATTACTAAAATAGAGGAATCGTAAAAGGGTCTCATATCTGGACATTACAGCTGCAAACAGGGGTGCTGTGGACACATACGGTAGTTGCCAAGTATGAGCAGAGAGTGGGGTTTTGTTTTTTTTTTGCTAAAGCGATGTTGAGGGTGAGGCCTAAAAAAAAAAAAAAAACAAACAGAGCGGGAATGGATGGAGTTGGTATTTTGGGAACAATAATGATGGCCATACAAAAACTGGTTTGTTGGACAATAAGGTCTAGAATATATTGAAGAGAAGTGGAAAAATGACATTTTTGTGTACTCACCGTAAAATGTCTTTCTTGGAGCCTTTCATTGGGGGACACAGACAGTAGGTATTATGATGTCTCCAGGGAGGCGTGACACTAGATTGAAAAAGTGTTAGCTCCTCCCCCCACAGCATATAACCCCGGCTAGGCAGGAAACTAGCTCAGTTTGGTGTAAAAGCAGTAGGAGGACAACCAAAGCCACAAGGGTGGGAGCTGTGTCCCCCAATGAAAGGCTCCAAGAAAGACATTTTACGGTGAGTACACAAAAATGTCATTTCCTTTCTCGCCTTTTCATTGGGAGACAGACAGTGGGACATCCCAAAGCAGTCCCTGGGTGGGAACTGAACTATTAACAGTGTATAACGTCAGACTAAGGGTATGTGCGCACTAGACGTTTTTTTCACGCTGCGTTTTTATGTGCGTTTGTCTAAAAAAACCGCACCCGCGGCTAAAAAAAAGCGGCAAAAACGCATGCGTTTTTGCCGCGATTTGGTGCGTTTTTTGCTGCGTTTTTACTCACTGCGTTTTTAATCAGTGCACAATGCCATTAAAGATTGTTGATGAAAAAAAAAAAAAAAAAAAAAGGTCTGATGTCATTTCCTTCTTCAAAATTTTCATTGTATGCAGGAGAGCAGACAGCTGCAGAACTAGTGTATGCAGGAGAGCAGACACCAGCTGCAGAACTACAAGGCTCAGCATCCTCCATTCACTAGTGTATGCAGGAGAGCAGACAGCAGCTGCAGAACTACAAGTCTCAGAATCCTCCATTCACTAGTGTATGCAGGAGAGCAGACAGCAGCTGCAGAACTACAAGTCTCAGCATCCTCCATTCACTAGTGTATGGAGGAGAGCAGACAGCAGCTGCAGAACTACAAGTCTCAGCATCCTCCATTCACTAGTGTATGCAGGAGAGCAGACAGCAGATGCAGAACTACAAGTCTCAGCATCCTCCATTCACTAGTGTATGCAGGAGAGCAGACAGCAGCTGCAGAACTACAAGTCTCAGCATCCTCCATTCACTAGTGTATGCAGGAGAGCAGACAGCAGCTGCAGAACTACAAGTCTCAGCATCCTCCATTCACTAGTGTATGGAGGAGAGCAGACAGCAGCTGCAGAACTACAAGTCTCAGCATCCTCCATTCACTAGTGTATGCAGGAGAGCAGACAGCAGCTGCAGAACTACAAGTCTCAGCATCCTCCATTCACTAGTGTATGCAGGAGAGCAGACAGCAGCTGCAGAACTACAAGTCTCAGCATCCTCCATTCACTAGTGTATGCAGGAGAGCAGACAGCAGCTGCAGGACTACAAGGCTCAGCATCCTCCATTCACTAGTGTATGCAGGAGAGCAGACAGCAGCTGCAGAACCACAAAGCTCAGCATCCTCCATCCAGGACTGTATGCAGTTTTTTGCCCAAAAAGAAAAAAAAAAATGACATGGGCTTCGCCATATTTTTGTATGCTAGCCGGGTACAGCAGGCAGGTACGGGCTGCCCCCAACCCCCAGCTGCCTATTTGTACCCGGCTGGGAACCAAAAATATAGAGAAGCCCTTTTTTTTTTAATTATTTCATGAAATAATTAAAAAAAAAACAACGTGAGCTTCGCCTAATTTTTGAGTCCAGCCGGGTACAACTAGGCAGCTGGGGATTGGAATCCACAGTGCAGGGTGCCCATGCTTTCTGGGCACCCCCACTGCGAATTGCAGTCCGCAGCCACCCCAGAAAATGGCGCTTTCATAGAAGCGCCATCTTCTGGCGCTGTATCCAACTCTTCTAGCTGCCCTGGTGACGGGTGGCTAGCTAGGTAATGGAGTTAGGGCTAGCTGTATATTATCAGCTAGCCCTAAGCCCGAAATTCATGGTGTCACGCCAATATTAGACATGGCCACCATGAATTTCTAGTAATGATAAAAAAAACAACACACAGAAAAATATTTTTATTAGAAATAAAACACAACACAATTAGTGACTCCATCTTTATTGAAATAAACCCCCCTCCGCAGTAATCCTGGGTCAGGGTCCCGTGCCGTCCAATCCGGATCCAATATCATCTGATCGGTTTGCTGGAAGGCAAAGCGATCAGATGATGTCAGGTTAAACTACGTGAATCCCATCACACATCAGCTGATTGTATAAAAGCCGGTTATACAATCAGCTGATGCATCAGTAGAAAAAAAAAAAATAATACTCACTTATGTGCTGTGCTGATTACCGGCAGCTCCTGCAGCGATCGATTGGACAGGAGTCTGATCCTGTCCGATCGCTGCAGGAGCTGCCGGTAATCAGCTGATGAAGTCCCCTGACGGCAGGATCAGCTGATAGCCGGCCGGGCGCGAAAAAGCCGGCGAGACTACGATCAGCTGATGCGTCAGGTGACTGCATCAGGTGATCCACCGCCAGGTCCTGCAAGCAAGGTCCTGCCCCGGGGAGACTGCACACAGGCAGAGCGGCGGTACCGGGAGGAAATGGGAGCGGGCATGGCACCGGGACCCTGCGGACAGGTGAGTATATATGACTTTTTTCTACTGTTCACTTTGGTTTTCGCCGCTGCCTCCATCTCCCGCCCAGACATGGCGCCGCACGGAGCTGACATGCACAGGACGGGAGGTGGACGCAGCGGTGACGGTACCGGGAGGATTCCTGCTTCTGTGTTTACCAACAGAAGGAATCCTCTTCCTGTACACGTCACTGTAGTGCCCACCCCTTGCGTTTATAGCTGCGTTTTTAGTCATAGAAACGCGGCTATATGCGCTTTTCATTGCGTTTTTAACATCTCATTGAATTCAATGAGTGAAAAACGCAGTGGAAAACGCAGAAATAATTGACATGCTGCGTTTTCGTGGTCACCACAAAAACGCAGCTAAAAAAAAACGCTGTGTGAGGACAGCACTTCTGAAAACCCATTGACATTGCTGGGGAAGCAATGTCACTGCGTTTTCAGCACAAAAACGCGGTAAAAAACGCCGCTAAAACGCGGCAAAAACGCCTAGTGCGCACAAGGCCTAAGAGCTGACTAACAACTGCAACTGCAGTGAACACATATCAAAACACTGTCAAAAACTGAGCAGTGGCCACTTATAAATGGGCCACTGCTGCCTGAAGAACTTGTCTTCCAAGAGCAGCATCCGTATGCACAGTGGACCAGGTAGCGGCGTTGCAAAGTTAAGCCGACGAAGCCTGATGGCAGATAGCCCAGGACGCACCTACTGCTCGCGTAGAGTGGGCCCGCACAGATTGAGGAGGAACAACACCTCGTGCTTTGTAAGCCTCACAGATGGCAGTCCTAATCCATCGAGAAATCGTGGATTTAGAAGCCTGATTGCCCTTTTTGTGTCCTTCTGAGAGGACGAAGAGGGCATCGGACTTGCGCAACAGCGCAGTTCTGGAGATGTAGATCTGCAGAGCCCTGACAAGATCTAGAGTGTGAAGGGCTTTTTCAGAAGAGTGGACCGGGCAGAATGATGGCAACACAATGTTCTCGTTTAAGTGGAAAGAAGATACAACCTTCGGGAGAAAGGCGGGGAAAGGCTGAAGAACCACCTTCTGATGGAATATCAGGTAAGGTGAGCGACAGGAAAGAGACGCTAGTTCGGACACTCGCCTGATAGAGGTAATGGCAACTAAAAAGGCAACCTTCCAGGACAGCTGTTGAAGAGAGATTTCTCTCAGAGGTTCGAAGGGAGGAAGCTGAAGAGCTCCGAGAACCAGATTCAGATCCCAGGGATCTAAAGGGTGGCGATAAGGAGGGACCAAATGCGCTACCCCTTGAAGAAAGGTACGGACCTGAGGGCGAGAAGCCAGCTGCTTCTGGAAAAATATTGACAAGGCAGAAACTTTTACTTTAAGGGTACTGAGAGCCAGTCCCGAGTCCAGACAGTCTTGCAGAAAGGCAAGAAAATTAGGGATTGAAAAGGTAAGGGGCGACCGATTATGACGGTCACACCAGGAAAGATAGGTCTTCCAGGTCCTGTGAGATACTGGCGGAGGAGGGCTTCCGAGAATTAAGCATGGTATGAACTACCTTAGAAGAAAAACCTGATTTGGCTAGAATCAAGGATTCAAGCGCCAAGCCGTCAAATGCAGCTGTGCTGTTTTCTGGTGGAATATTGGACCTTGCGACAGAAGATCCGGGCGGTCGGGAAGATGCCAGGGAGTGTCGCCGAGCAGTTGGAGAAGCTCTGGGTACCAGGCTCTCCAGGGCCAGTCCGGGGCCACGAGGATCACCGGGATTCCCTCCGCTTTGAATTTCTTGATTACTCTCGGAATGAGAGGAAACTGAGGGAAGATTTAGGGTAGGCGGAACTGCGCCCACGGAAAGACTAGAGCGTCGGAGCCGATCGCTAGCGGGTCTCTCGACCGGGATATGAAGGGACGTATTTTGGCGTTCATCCGAGTCGCCATGAGGTCCACATCCGGGAGTCCCCAACGAAGAGTGATCTGATGGAACACTTCATCGTGGAGGGACCATTCCCCTGCCGCTAGACCTTGCCTGCTGAGAAAGTCTGTGGCCCAGTTGTCTACCCCTGGAATATGGACAGCTGAAATAATGGGGCTATGCTTCTCTGCCCAAAGAAGAATCCTGGATACTTCCTTAATCGCTGCCTTGCTGCGAGTTCCTCCCTGACTGTTGATATAAGCCACGGCCGTGGCATTGTCTGACTGGATCCGAACAGGGAGGCCCAGTAGTAAGGGTTGAAAATTCTGAAGGGCCAAAAATATGGCTCTGATCTCCAGAACATTGATGTGCAGGGAGCGCTCAGAAGGAGACCAGCGTCCGTGAACAGTGTGGTGGAGAAACACCGCCCCCCAGCCTATCAGGCTGGCATCCGTCGTGACTACTTGCCAGTGGACCGGGCGGAAGGACTTCCCTTGAGATAGGGATGAGACTTGAGTCCACCAGACGAGGGAGCTGAGCACAGACCGAGATAGGCGGACTGACCGGTCTAGGGAAGCTGGATTCTTGTCCCAGGAGGATAGAAGATCCAGTTGTAGAGGGCGCAGATGGAATTGGGCAAAGGACACGGCTTCTATGACCGCCACCATCTTGCCTAACACTCTCATTCCATTGCGAAGGGATGTGTGACGGTGAGAGCGGAGGGATTGGGCGGCCCGGATCAGGGAAGACCTCTTGTCCTCTGGAAGAAAAACCCGGGACTGAGCCGTGTCTATCACCATACCTAAAAAGGTGATGCGCTGATGAGGAATGAGGGATGACTTGTTGAAGTTGAGAAGACACCCTAGCCTTGACAGCATGTCTAGGCAAATCTGCACGTTTTCTGAGCAAACTTTGAGAGCTCCCTTTGACAAGAAGGTCGTCCAAATAGTGAACGACCAGGATGCCTCTGGGGTGTAAAATGGACATGACGGCCGCCATGACCTTTGTGAAGACCCGAGGCGCAGTGGCCAGCCCAAAGGGGAGGGGCCCTGAATTGGAAATGATTGTGTCCTACGGCAAAACGAAGGAACCGTTGATGAGAGGCACATATGGGAATGTGTAAATAAGCATCGTGAACGTCTATGGAAGCTAGGCATTCTCCAAGTTCCATGGCAGCTAGCACTGCTCTGAATGATTCCATTCGGAAAGTTCGAATCCGTACGAATTTGTTCAGCCATTTGAGGTCCAAGATAGGGCGGACAGAGCTTTTTTTGGAAACGACAAAAAGGTTTGAATAGAAACCTTTGCCGCGCTGTTCCAGGGGCACTGGAATGATAACATTTGCTTTCTGTAAAGAGGCTATGGCCTGAAATAAGGCCTGGCTTTGCGTTTTGGACTTTGGAAGACGAGAACGCAGAAACCTGTTGGTCGGCAGGGAATGGAAAATCGATCTTGTAACCTGAGGTGACGATTTCTCGAACCCAAGCATCGTGAGTGTGGTCTAGGCAGATATCCCGAAAAAGCAGAAGCCACCCTCCAACAGGAGTCGGATCTGAGGGATACCTGGCGTCATGCTGAGGGGGCCTGTACAGAGCGAGGTCCTTTGGGTTTAGGTTGCTTGGAGTGGGAACACCAAGAAGAGCCCCTTGAGGGACCGGATGCTCGATCTGAGCGTTGGGACGATCCTTGGGCTGATGGTTTTTGGGGGGCAGGCCGAAAGGATTGCCTGCGCCAAGGAGATTTTTTTAAAATGCCTGGATACAGGCCGCTTTTGGAGGTAGAATGGTACTTTTACCACCCGTCTCAGATGAGTTTGTCCAAGGATTCTCCAAACAGACGCAGGCCATGGAAGGAGAGTATGGACAGGGATTTCTTGGAGGCACTGTCCGCATTTCATATTTTTAGCCAAAGGACTCTGCGGGCAAAGACAGCATTGGCTGCAGTTAGGGCTGACAAACTAGCTGCATCTAGGGAGCCGTGAAGAAACTATTAGAGGCTAGAGAGAACAAATCAAAGGATCTCAAAAGCCGCTGGGGGAATATTACAAGAGCGAAGCATCCTGCATAGGTTCTTGCTCCACACACCCATAGCTCTCGCGACCCATGGTAAGGCAAACAGGGGGCAAAGAGGAGCCCGAAGCCTGGAAAATAGATTTGACCGCAGCGTCAACTGCGCGGTCGGACGAGTCCTTGAGACGCGTTGTCTGAAAGACATGACTGTGTTTAGCCAGTCTGGATACTGGCGGATCCACAACGGGGGTACTGACCAGGGCTTAACCATTTCAGAGGGAAAGGGATAAACGAATGAAGAGAAGGGTTTTTATTAAACCTTCTATCGGGGTGATCCCACCGTTCAGATATAATTTGCCAAAAAAAAAAAAAACGGATCCTGGGAAAAGGACTTAGGAGGCTTCTTGGGCCGCTTGATTGCCGACTGAGAAGTCGGGTCAGGAGGCTGATCAGAGATCGACAGAGTGATTGACAGCCAAAATTAGTGTGTCTTCTATATGCCTAAACTCAGAAAGGACATCTGAATCAGAGTCTTGAGAATTGTGACTACTAAAAGTCACGGAACCTCGGTCAGACTGACTATCGTCAGAGTCGGATGAGGCGTAGAGGTCGCAATGGCGCCTTTTGGAAACAGCCTTTATACGTTCTGGGAAAGAGGGACCAGACGAAGCAGGCGGGCTCCTCTGAGGGAGCTGGGTCGGGGGAAGTCTGTGGGAGCCTGAAGACGGCTGGGATATCTGAGCGGCAAGGTCATCTAACCTTTTAGACATTAGAAGAGCCCATACAGGCATTACGTCATCAGACAGGGGTGCTGCCTGGCCGGTGGCCGGGGCAGAATCCAAAACCTGCGCGGCCTCCTGGTCCGGCAACTGGGTCTGTTGTGACACGGTAGTAGGGGCATCGCAGCCCCGGCATAGTGGATAGCTTGGGCCATTAGAAAACGAGCGTCCACAGGTGGTACAAGCATAGTACAGGTCCATAGAGGACACCTGGGAAGCTTTATCACCCTTGCGGTTACGCATGTCAGCAACAGAGTCCTACAGCCCTATACAGGGATATGCCGCTGTTCGTATGAGTGAGGAGCCACTAGCAGTATTATAAAGTGACTTCTATGCACAGCCGGTATATACCGATAGCAAAATGGCATATACTGTCAAACAGTCGGCATATACCTGCAGGCAGAGCCAGTACATACCGCTAATAGCTGATATACACCGCTAGCCAGCAGGCGCACACCGCTAGAGAGACAGCGATATACCGCTGAGCAGAGCGGTATATAGTGCTGCAGAAGTGCAGAGCCAAGGAGGCGATCTCACCAGTGTCTGCTCCCCACGTGGAAAATGGCGTTCAGTGTTCCTGGCAGCCTGGAGGAGAGAGACGGCCCCTGGAGACTGATTGGTCTCAGGGCTGGGACTAAGCGTGATGGCCAAATCGGACAGGAGCTGCTCCTGAGTGAGGGAGCGGCTTCCAGAGCAGTGAGAGGGGGCGTTGCTAGAATGCAGGCCGAAGCCGGGGGCTAAATTAATGATGCTCCCTGGGATCACGGCCTGCATCGGCCCACCGGCGCCTTTCCAGGCGGCGGTTTGGATGCAGGGGACAGATGACTCATCGTCTCCCTACCTGCTCCTGGCTCCGTCTGAAGACGCGTTGGTGATGGATGCAGGGATCTCAGGGACGCATCTTCGGCTCAAGGCTGAAGCAGGTCCTCGGCTCTGCTTAGCCCTCTGGAGCTACCTTGGTGTGAGGTGCTTCCAGGGAGCCTGGAGGGGTGCGCAGACCCGACCACTTGCGCGTGAGGGAAGACTGACGGCTTGTGCACGCCAGGTTTCCTCTGCCCGTACACAGGGGGAACGGGGGTGGCAGGGCACCCCGGTATTGCCCCCTATCAAAAATAGAATGAATAGAAACAAAATAAAAAGTAAAAATAAAAACAAAATAAGCTGGCCTAAGGCACTTGTAGAGCTCAGGCCAGACATGTCAGCCTCCCTGCTGACACTAGAAAAAGCTGGGCTAGTTTCCTGCCTAGCTGGGGTTATATGCTGTGGGGGGAGGAGCTAACACTTTTTCAATCTAGTGTCACGCCTCCCTGGAGACATCATAATACCCACTGTCTGTGTCCCCCAATGAAAAGGCGAGAAAGGAAAGCCAGCAACCATCTTGGAAAAAACTTTGAAGCTTTGTGAAAAATCAAAAAAAAAAGTGGATAAAAAGCTCAGCACGTAGACAAGGGTCTACACGTTTCAGACCCAACATGGAACTGGTCCTTAATCATGATTAAGGGCCAGTTCTATGTTAGGCCTGAAACGTGTAGACCCTTGTCTACGTGCTGAGTTTTTTATCCACTGTGTTTATGGATTTTTCACAATAAAGCTTCAAAGTTTTTCGAAGATGGTTGCTGGCTTTTTCCACTTCTCTTGATCATCGCCGTTACACGAGGACCCGGCCTGATGTGCCTGGCACCATCCACCATTTGGGATACATATAGGTGAGCGGTGATATAAAAAAAAAAATAAATAAATAAAAATTATCTAGAATATTTTGTCTTAAAGATTTTGGAAGAGGAAAAAAAAAATTGCAGGGGGCAAAATTGGTTACGTTTACTTTGATTCCTGCTACAAATTGGGAAATTAAGGGGGGGGGGGGGGGGGGGGGGGGGGGGGGGGATGACTCGTTGGGATACGACAGTGCAGGAGGGACTGCAGTACTTGGGCCTGCCTCAAGCTCCAGCAGTGACGAAATACTCAGCTATCATCGGGCTGTGGAGGACGCAGAGTCGTCACTGTTTGAAAAGCCATCGAATTCGGTGGCAGGCACCATATCAGTGCCTGAACTGCCGAAGGCAAACAGCATGTATGCCTGCTCGGTGGTAAATGTTTTGTGAACCATTATTTTTAGCTTCCCTGATTATTATTTTTTGAGTTTTTTTTTTTTTTTTTAAACCCCAACCCAGATTCTAACCCTAATCTTAGAAAAAAGAAAAATTCTAAAATAAATTCCAACTAAGGGGGGGGAATGCTGAAAGAGGTGAAGAAGATACTGGTGTTGAGGATATTGGGGAATTATTTTAGATTGATTTATAATTTTTTTTTGACAAGCAGCAGCAGCAGCATATGTTGTCTTTCTCTCTCCTTTCCCAGATCAACTACAAGGGAGAGAAGAGAGGCAGAGCGAAATGCTGTCATTTCTCTAAATATTTTGGGTATTTGATCACTGTGATAGGATCTACAGTGATCAAATGCCAGGAACCAATACATTTGGTTGCTATGTGGAGGAGGCAGATTTTTGTGGACACACTGCGCATGCTCCCGCCATTTTGGAGAAGGAGAGAAGAAGGGGAAGGGGGCCGCAGGGGACCTGGAATTTTCTTGAGGTATCGGGGAGAACACTTCTGACCCATCTGATGTGTTTTGATCACATCAGATGTGAGCGATCACCAGATGGCGACACTTCACAGAGAACGCACACAACATGTGGTTGCCATTTTTGAGGCTGAATACGTGGAGGGGGTCGGGGGGGGGGGGGGGGGGGGCCCTGGCAGCACCGGGGGAACCAGAGGGGATCTGGGGAGGACATTGTTACATCTGACAAGTCAGATGAGTATTTTTCACCAATGATTACATTTTCTTATATGCGATCATTGCTAGTCTGTGTATAACGGCGGTCACGTGACTGAGGACCAGAAAAAAACGGCCCAAAATCGTGATCTCCATGGTCTCAGCTACCCCCAGTTGCTCAAACACCGGAGATTTTCCGACGCGGGTGGGGTGCTACAGGCTTTTTCCTTGCTGCCATTTTAAAACGGTGGATCAGAATAAGTACCCTTTTCTGCCGCTGTTTTTATCAGTACGGCTATTGTAAAGAGGCTAAAAATGGCTGGTCACAGTGACAATATCTCTATCGGCACTTCACTATTCGACCATGGAAAAATTTCCTGAGAAAAACCTATTACCAAATCCTGGTCCCTTACCCAATTTATTCCAAAATACCTTAAGGTATTTGAAGCTATTGCTGTGGAAGCAAATCCGTTAGTCTGATTACGACTCAGCTATAAAGCACATTATTAACGAGGAACATTCCTATATACTGGACGTGATGAAACCCGTGTGGTTTGCCGACGTTTGCGTCAGGACCCGAAGTTACCTTATTTATGAGATGCTCCGTCACTACTTCTCTAAGTCCGGTGTATAGTTTCTCTCCGTGTTTATGGAGGACCATGGTATATGCATTCCTATACAGTTCTTCAAAACTTAGTCCACTGTTGTTCTTGCGCTGAATTTCCTGAATTGCATTCTTTAGAAGATCCCAAATGCTGTTCACATACTTCTCGTCCATAGTCATCTGGAACAAAACAAGAAATGGAATGAACAACATTAATGATCACTTAAAACAAAGAAAAAAAAAAAAAAACCCTCAATTCACAAACGTGAGCTCCTGGGGACTGCGATAGAGCAGCGTAGACTCCTCTGCACACAGTATACCATTCATGCCATGCCCCTGCGGCATGCACAAAGTACAGGAACCATTAAAGCACCACATCAGAGTTCTGTGACAATGTAGATGTTGTTGCCCTTCTGAGCCAGAGTACAATACGTGTAAATATGTCAAAAGCTGAAAAAAAATCATTGCAGCCTTCAGGCCAAGCTGCGGATGGTCACCTCTACAGGTCAGGTCTGTTCCTGACTGGTCAGGACTTCTCCAGCGCCAACAACAAAAGCAATTTGGCCAGGAATAACTGCAACATCTGAACTCGGCTAATCGTTCTCCTAAACCTCAGAGTATTCTGTGGCCGTACTACTGCACAATCCATTTGTATTGAGGATTACCATTCAGATCACAGTAAGGCTATGTGCGCACGTTGCGTATTTGCATGTAGTTACGCTGCGATCTGCACCGCAGCGTAACTGCATGCGTCCTGCGTCCCCAGCATAATCTAGAGAGATTGTGCAGGAGCTGTGCGCATGTGGCGTATTAGAGCGCAGCACTTCGGCTGCTGCCCAAAGCGTGCATTCTAAGAAGTGACATGTCACTTATTCCGTGCGCTCTGCATGCAGCCCCCGCTCTGTCTATGGGAGGGGCTGCACTCAAAGCACATGAAAGCGGCTTTTTTTTTCCATTACGGACTCTTTCTGCAGCGATTTGAAGCGCACGTGTGCTGTTCAAAATCGCTGCAGAAATTTCTGCAGCAACAGTACGCAACGTGCGCACATAGCCTAAGATTGTTTTGCACTTCCCCATTGCTTTGTATGGGTGAAAAACCGGGGCAAAAATGCTGAAAGAATTGACATTCTACTTCTTTCAAAAATGCAGCAAAAACCAAAAGGAGACTCATTTCAGACAGGAAAGAAAAAAAAAAAAACACGCAGGTATTTTTGTATGTGAGCGCACATGAGATTTCAGGAATATCAGAGGCTTTGCTGGTGCTGTAAAAGCAGCGTTTTATTATTAGCATGGATTTGCATAAAACCAATCCAAAAAAACAAGGCAAAAATTCCGTGTGAACATGGCCTTATACAGAGCTCATGAATATGCTGGACTACCTACAGTACGCCAAGTAGTCCTCTAATGATTATCTGCTGATTAAACAGTGATTTTATCAAAACTACACTATGCAGCCCAGTAAGTGACACCTCACTGGAATCTGGATCTCTGCCGCTACGTTATGCTGCTCTCAGACTAAGCTAGGTTCACATTTCCGTTGTTTTAAATCAGTCAGGTTCGTCAGCAACGGATCAGTCGTTTTTTAGATGTCAATGGACCCAACGGATGTGTTTTTCCCCGGATTCCGTTCACAGGAATCCGGTGAAAAAAAAAACTGATCCGTCGCGTCCGTTACATCCGCTATGCGTCCGTTTGACAGATCAGTCATGATCCGTTTGTGTTTGGGACAGCCCAGTGGGTGTGCCAAACATGCTGGGCATGCTCAGTAGAGCATGACAGAATCCAGCGCTGATTCCGTCGTAAGACTTTACGATAGAATCCAGCACCATAGAAAAAAATTACAAGCTTGACGGATGGCGACGGATTCCTGCAATGTGCGTTAATTTTGACGGCCGGAAAACCGTTACATTCTGCGTTGTTCCCGCCCGGTGGCAAGTCCAAAAATGACTGACCGCGACGCAGCGGAAGAAACGCAAGGTCATCAGTCGCAATCCGCCACTAATACAAGTCTATGGGAATCCGCTAAATGGATAGCGTTGTTTACCATAGCCGCGGATTGTGACTGACACATTTTAATGGAAATGTGAACCTAGCCGTAGGTGGCAAAAACCTGGTGACAGATTCTCTTTAAAAAGGAAAAATAACGGGTCTGTGAGAGCCAGAATATTTGCTGGTTGGTAAATGAAATACTTATTTCATGCAATAAAATGTAAATTTAAAAATCATACAATTTTTTTTCTTGATCCTGTGTCACAGTTGAAATGCACCTAGGATAAAAATTACAGATCTCTCCATTCTTTGTAGGTGGGAAAACATAAAATCGGAAGCATCAAACACTTATTTTCCTCATTATATAGGGTACATCCTTCCTAACACTGCTATATGATATCATGGGAAGAGTCTGAAGTCCCGCTCTTTACACCATACACAATATGCCACTTGGATATTAGGACGTTTAATAAAGGGAAAGCTGACAAGCTTCTAGATGAATGAGTGCAGTCGCGGGTGTGTGGGCACGGTGGCATTCGTTTTTGCCTGTTGAAAAGCGGCTGAGTGTTCACTTCCCTCCCTCCAGCGATCTGCAATTTGTAAACCTCATCAGAACAGATGGCTTGTTCCCATTACAATGCCGGCCTCTCATAGACAGCAACTTGTCTGAGACGCACTGTACAAATGCGAGCTGGCAGAGAGCTGCACTGTGCACAGATCAGCCAGCCCCAAACACCTATGTCATCATAGCAGACCCGAAAAAGCCCGTGTGAGGGAACACAGAGGCTAGGAGCACACAGGGGCGCACATTACTATCACCGGTTAGAAAAAAATACTGTACTTTAGCGGGTTAACCCCTAATGCACTGCAGTCAGTGTAGGAGGCGTCAGCACCAACGCTGCCAACAAAAGCATGACAGGTGACTGCACAGGATTACTGACGCTAGCCTGTGATTGGCTGACATCCTCAGCTTGCTCCTAACACTGAGCTGTGGATCTGCTGTTGGAATGACTTAATCATATTCATGTCTCAATTTGCTTCGGGCCCTTGAGGGCTAATACGATCTTCACATGTAAATAAGTCACTTTGATGCCAATAATGAAACCGCGGTAGTATAATATCCCAGGAACCCTGGAGAAAGGGTTTCATGGAGACAGCAGACTATAGGCAGAGCACAGACATTAGCGGTGTCGCAGTGCACTTACTATTTTACCCTTATTGCCAGTCTAGGGCAGATAATATTCATCCCTGGCCGTGGCCACAAATGAGACTGACAAATCTTACATATCATTTTTGCCGCTTTAGGTTTTATAGTTGCAATTATGCTATATTGTTTGCAATTTTTCTAAAACTAAATTCCTAACATTTTCAAATAGTTGCCATGAAGATTTAATTTCCTATAGTTTTCAGACTAAAAGAAGCTGCTGAGGTCACTTCCTGGCATTAGAAGGGGACACCGTGCATCAGGGGAGCAGATGTGTTATATGCGTGTGGAGTGATGGGGGGGTATATACACCAGGATCATATATACCAGGATGGGGGCCAAACGTACCAGGATGAAAGACATGCCTGGAAGGGGCCCAGGATGTGCCACATTACTACAAAAATTGGGGGATATCTGCCCCATAACAGCGCGTCATTGGCATTTTTTTGCTACAATTTTTTTCTACCATTTTCCTCCTCCAATACCTAGGTGTATCTTAGGCTCTGTGTCCCCGTGGCGTATTTTCATGCAGTTACTCTGCGATCTGCACCACAGCGTAACTGCATGCGTCCTGCGTCCCCAGCACAATCTATGAAGATTGTGCCTAATCCATGCCCACGTTGCGTATTAGAGCGCAGCGCTTCGGCTGCGTTCTAAGAAGTAACATGTCACTTCTTTCGTGCACTTTGCATGCAGCCCCCGCTCTGTCTATGGGAGGGGCTGCATACAGAGCGCATGAAATCATCAGTTACCGTAGCTTCAGAACAGAGCTTTTCAGCTGCGCTCTGAAGCGCACATGCAGTGACGTTACGCTGCTGTGCAGAGCGCGCTCACGTGGGCACATAGCCTTATAGTTCAGTGTCTTAGATTCTGACAAATAGTGCAATCAAACTATTTCCAACAATTTTCAGCTACGCCACAAAAATATCTGCTTACATCATTTTCGTAATATTCTCTTTAGCTCATGAGAAAATGTTAATGAACACAAGGCAGCTGATATGACAGTCATGCTGAATGAACTATTAGAGCAAACCTTTCTGCTTTAAAGAGCACCAGTCACGTAAAAAAGCGCCATTGACCTGCAGATTACCCCCCATATCTGTAGGTTAACAGCGTTTTGATCCTGCCTGCCACTCATACCGCTGCCAGAACATTAATTTGGCTCCTTTCACATTGCATTTCATTGGCTCGTCGGCGCATACGTCCGAAATCCCACCCCTCCCCCCACAAAATGTGTTTCGGACTTATGCGCCGACAGGGCCATTGAGTATAATTGAGCAGACAGAGCAAGCGTGTGCTCTGGGTGCCACCGGCACAGGTTCCGCTCCTGCTCTGTGTAGTGAGCGATGGTTGTAATCGCATCCCGACACTGATCGACAGCCAAGTCTAAAGCAGAGCCCCACTGCAGGTAGGAAAGGACAACTGGCTTTATGTGCGAGTGCTAGGAAAGTTCAAAACGCTATTATCCTGCAGATTACCTCCCATATCTGCTGGTTAGAGTTTTTCACAAGACCGGTTCCCTTTAAAAAGGGGATAGCGCTCAAACTTACTTTTCTTTTGTGAACCATGGTAGCCACCAAGGACATACATGAAGTCCTCCTTGCTTTGCATCAAAAGGGCTTTACTCTGAAGGGCATTGCTGCTTGTAAAATTGACCCCAACTCAACCCATTTATCGGATCATCGAGAACTTCAAATAGAGAGGTTCTATTGTGAATAAGACTTCAGGGCACCCAAGAAAGTCCAACAAGTACCAGGACCATCTCCTAAAGAGGATTCAGATATGGGATTGGCTCAACACCAGTGCAGTTTGCTCAGGAATGGCAGCAGGCAGGTGTCTGCATCTGCACAGTGAGGAGAAGGCTTTTGAAGGATGGATAGGTGTCAAGAACGGCAGCAAAGAAGCCACTTACAAGACATTCAAGGGTTAGACTGCAGAGAAATGGGGTAAAGTTATTTTCTCTGATGAAGCCCCAAGTGAGTGCTACCATGATTCCTGTGTAACGCCAACAGCACTGCATCCGGAGACCATTCATGTGCGGTGTTGTCTATCGTCTATGGAGTGCACTCATTCACAATTTTGTGTACTATCACTGCCACTAGGCCTATTCACACCCGGGCAATTCAGTTTTTCGTTTTTTCCTCCTTTCAAGAGCCATAACTTTTTTTTATTTCTCCATCAACTTAGCCATATATATGAGGGCTTTTTTTTGAGGAACGAGCTGCACTTTTGAATGATACCATTCATTCTGCCCCAAATACTGGAAAATGAGGGGAATAAATAAAAAAAAAACTTCTGAATTTATAAAGAAGTTATTTTAAAAATAAAATAATTTTGTTGCTATTTTCCAACAGCCATAATTTTTTGTGATCTGGAGCTCTGATTTTTTATTTTTTGGGCTGACATTTTTAATTATACGATTTGTATTCTAATGCAATGCTGTGGCAACCAAAAACACAATTCTGGAGTTTTGATTTTGGTCTCATTACACCGTGTACTGATCAGATTACTTTATTTTATATTTTGATAGATTGGACATTTATGAACGCGATGATAACTAATGTGTGTTTTTTTTTCTTATTGTTTTATTTTCAGTGAAGCAAAAAAGGGGGGGTGACTTGAACTGTTGGGTTTTTTTTTATTTTTTTTACATTTTCTTTTTATTGATTTTACTAGTCCTTTAAGGGGTCTTATGGTCACACACTACAATAGTAGAAACTTAGAGTAATACTTCAGCATAAGTCTGATCGGGAGAAATGCTGCTCTCCTGTGAGTGTCTGCACTCTGCCGCCAGCATTCACAGGAAACACGTTATGCCAGCGACAGGAGTCATCATCTGACCTCACACTACCAAGACAACCCATTGGCACCCCATGATTGCGTCATGGGGCCGACAATAGCGGGGAACATAATTCCTACGTGTTAGATCACGATGTCAAGAGTTTGACAGTGCAATCTAAGGGGTTAACAGGCATGGGTGGATCTAAGATCCACCAACGCCTATTAGCTGCACATGTCTGCTGATCAGATCAGCAGACATGTGCAGAGAATAATGCGGACTCTCAACGCAAGCCTGGATTAAAGGGACAGACATGGCCAAGAACATACAGTTACGTCCTTGGTCATGAAGGTGTTAATAAAGAATTGGATCTCACTCATCCTACAAAAGAAACTTCTCCCAAGGATCCAGGAGCAATTTTGTGATGAACAATGCTTTTCATAACCTGATGGAGCCCAGTTAGAAGACAAAACTGATAACTACGTGGCTCAGTAAACAAAACATTCAAATTTTGTATTTACGGCCAAGGAACTCCCCAGGTCTCAATCCCATGGAGAACCTTTGGTCAATCCTCACAAAGCGAATGAACAAGTAAAGCTGGTGTCACACACAGCGACAACGTCGCTGCTACGTCACCATTTTCTGTGACGTTGCAGCGACGTCCCGTCGCTGTCGCGGTGTGTGACATCCAGCAACGACCTGGCCCCTGCTGTGAGGTCGCCGGTCGTTGCTGAATGTCCAGCTTCATTTTTTGGTCGTCACTCTCCCGCTGTTACACACACATCGCTGTGTGTGACAGCGAGAGAGCGACGAAATGAAGCGATCAGGAGCCGGCACTGGCAGCTGCGGTAAGCTGTAACCAGCGTAAACATCGGGTAACCAAGGGAAGACCTTTCCCTGGTTACCCGATATTTACCTTCGTTACCAGCCTCCGCCCTTGCTGCCAGTGCCGGCTCCTGCTCTGTGCACATGTGGCTGCAGTACACATCGGGTAATTAACCCGATGTATACTGTAGCAAGGAGAGCAAGGAGCCAGCGCTAAGCAGTGTGCGTGGCTCCCTGCTCTCTGCACTGTGACATGTAGCTGCAGTACACATCAGGTTAATTAACCCGATGTGTACTGTACCTAGGAGAGCAAGGAGCCAGCGCTAAGCGCGGCTCCCTGCTCTCTGCACATGTAGTACAGCGACATTATGATCCCTGCTGCGTCGCTGTGTTTGACAGCTAAGCAGCGATCATAACAGCGACTTATAAGGTCGCTGTTACGTCACAGAAAATGGTGACGTAACAGCGACGTCGTTGTCGCTGTCGCTTAGTGTGAACCCAGCTTTACATAGAAATTGAGATAAACTCCAAGCACTGATTAGACAAGAACTTCTTGTCATCAGTCTGGATTTGGCCCAGAGGCAGATATCCAGCACGTAGAGAGAATTGCAGCATGTTGCACAGCGAAGGCAGCGGCCTAATCTGTTTTATGGGGCTTTTTTTGCATTACGTAAACTAGCAAAAACTAAAACCAAACCACAAAACTTATCAAATAATGTAGTGATGACACAGGTCATTCACTCATAAGTGAGATACTTAAAATTCAAGCATAGAAAATATATGGAATGATCTCAAACTGTGGACTGGGTATAGGGTCAATATATAATAATATTATATTATTATTAATAAATTATTATTACAATGTCAGGTTCCTCCGTGTATTCAATGTGATTAACCCTAGGAGTCTCTAGACATGATTCAGTCTTTCTAACCCCAGTACTCCCACACTTACAAGGGCGGTGCACAACTAACCTTCATTAGTAATCCCTGCTCTCCGAGTGCACACAAAGGGGCAAAATAACATGGAAAGAGGGCCGACTAGTCAGGGGGACCACGCCCCTTCGACTAGTCAAAGGCCTAATTAGCATAGGAACAGCACACAGGTTGTTTTTTAAAGGATAGGACGTTGTGAGGAATATAGCATACATGTCAGTCAACTGCCAATCATACAAAATTACAAACATCCTGACCTCAAGCAAGAGGTCACAGTATTCAGTATAGAAATCAATACCTCCATACTAGAACAAATGGTAAGAGGTGAAAGGTAATTATAGTAAGGAAAAAAGACAAGGACCCCCAGGTGACAAAAGTAATTCAGCTAGGGAAGTGGGCGGGCAAGCACTAGTTTCAGAGAAGCTTCAAGGTAAAAGTTACTAAAATTGGGGTGTGCATAGCTCCCACAAACAACGCAGGCATATTTCAAGCCTCAGGACCGC
Source organism: Anomaloglossus baeobatrachus (assembly GCF_048569485.1). Lineage (NCBI taxonomy): Eukaryota > Metazoa > Chordata > Amphibia > Anura > Aromobatidae > Anomaloglossus > Anomaloglossus baeobatrachus. Next base: position 549,109,742 of record NC_134355.1, on the reverse strand, counting down.
GAGACGCATGTAACACATTTTCCCTTAATTATGGGACATGTGTATCAGCAGATAATAACTAGCCACTGGAAGGCAATAGGGTTTGCTAGCTATGGTTAGATAAAATCAGAATAGGAGAAAAAGATGGTAAAATCTTCTGCGTGGGAGACTCAGAGGCGGAGATATAAGGAAAGCTGCTATTTCATAGTTGTCTGGAACCAGAAGGCACATCCCATGTCTAGACCTGTTGTAGGTCACCAGGTGGAAGATACATGTGTTATTAAAAACCAAAGCGGACATTATGGAGGAGATTCTTCTCAGAGAGGTCACGTCCAGTAAGCGTGTGGTGAGTCCCAAGGAACCACTGGTCCACAGCGCCTCTCCTTTGCAGAGTCACCACCAGGCCTAATCACAAGTATATCTGCTTGCACCTATATCTTACTTGTAACTGCAATTGTAACCATAATCTTTACTAATTTCTCATGTATATATCATTTTATCAAGTGTGGCCTTAAAGCGATTAAACATTTAATGTAATAATGGGTTGTTCTTTAATCTCGATCCACGAATCCCATGTCTGAGCACTCATTTTAGTATTCCATGCTACCTGGGCTAGTTTCTGGCCTGATATAATCCTGCTAACGGACAAGGCTTATATCTAACGAGGAACTGGTGGCAGACTACCGGAGCAGCAGAATCCAGTTTCACTGAGGCTAGTGAAAAGGGTCTGTCGGGGTTGTGAGCGGGTGGAGCATCGTGCTGGAGGTTGGACGGCCCGTCCAGTTTCCCTGTGTCTGCGTGGACAGGGGGTGTCAGTGTAACCCTGCGCCAAGCTGACCTTACATACTCCGAGGTGCGGAGCGTCACATGCTGGCGGTAGTGACTAGGTCAGATCACGTGGCTCCGACGTATTACAGAAGTCAGGATTGGGCTGCAGTTTCATCACATATTGGTGGCAGTGGTGGGATGTCTGCGTGATTCCCCTGGCTGGTCTTCACAAACAGTAACGTTTGATTAAATGGGTCCTAGGGATTGGAACGAAGGCTGCTTTCACATTTGCGTTGGTTTAAATCCGTTAGGTCCGTCGTTGCGATGCCATGACGACGGATCCTTCATTTTTTTTTTAATGTCAACTGACGCAACGGATGTGTTATTTCACAGGATTCCGTTCACAGGAATCCTGTGAAAAAAAAACTGATCCGCCGCGTCCGTTACATCCGCTGTGTATCCGTTTGACGGAGCAGTCGTGATCCGTTTGTATTTGACAGACCAATGAGTGTGCCAAACACGCTGGGCATGCTCAGCAGAGCATGACAGAATCCAGCACTATTGACATCCATTATAGCTCTTGACGGATGGCGACGGAATCCTGCACAGTGCTTTTTTTTGCCGCTCCAAAAACCGTTATATTGTGCGTTCAAACCGCTTGACGGTCGGTCATTCCACGACTGATCCGCCGTGTGGCGGATGCAAAGCAAGGGCATTAGTCGCAATCCATCCAAAAAAAAAAAATAGGAATCCTGCAAAATATTTTGCAGGATACCGTAATTCCTCAAGGCGACGGATTGTGACGGATGCAAAACAACGCAAGTGTGAAAGCAGCCTAACAATTACCTTTAAAAGAAAAAAAAATTATATAGCACAGTCAGACAATAACCAAAAAACCTCCTTAAGGCCCTGTGCGCACTTGCCGTTTTTTGCTGCGGATTTCCTGCATGTTATGTTCATAACATCTCTGCAGTGATTCACCAGCAAAACCTATGGGGGGAAAAAATGCTGTGCGCACTATGCGGATTTTGACAGCTGCATGTTTTGCTGCGGGATTCCTGCAGCAAAAACAATTGCATGTCACTTTTCCGCACGTCGCTGCGGGATTTCACTCCATTGACTGCCATGTAATCGTGAAATCCCGCAGGGAATAACGCAGGCAGCAAATTCTGTGTGGTTCATTGCATTTTCCTGCGTTATTCCCTCCGGTATTTCGCGGTTTCGGGACATAATGTTCATCACTGCCTGCGGTTTGCAGGGAAGTGATGTCATTATGACAGGAAGAGGAAGCGGAGCTGAGAGTAAACACACACAGACATATATAATACACACACACACACACACACACACACACACACACACACATAGTAAACACACAGCACACACTCCACAGACACAGACCATACACATATCACACTCACACACAAACATAGAATACACATACAAATCAAACGGACATATAGAAAAAAAAAAAACCACATGGGCTCCGCTGTATTTTTACCGTCCAGCCGAGGTAAACACAGCGGCGGCCTGGTATTCTTAGGGCGAGGGCCAGGGTTAATGCCCCCTCCCGCAGCCAAGAATATCAGCCCGCAGCTGCCCCGGGACTGTTGCATCCATTATGTGGCAGTCCCAGAGTGTCCCCGGCTCTTCCAGATGCCGTGATGCGGTGGCAATCCAGGTAATAACGAGTTAAATGGCAGCGGATCGCTGTCATTTAAGGCCAGGCTTGATCATGGCAGCGTCTATGTGACAGCTGACATGATCAACCCGTAAGTAAAAAAAAAAAAAAACACCGAAAAATCCTCTATTTTAAATAAAAAAGACAAAAAAGCCCGTTTCACCCCTTTATTAACCGCACCCAAAACACACAGCTCCGGCGTAATCCACGTCCTGCGATGCTTGCATCCAGCCGCAACCGACACACCGCGCTGAATGCAGCCTCGCAGCAAGACAGCAGCAGTAACCACAGGTCATTTCCCACGGCCGGTAATGTGAACACCACATTACCACTCAGGAGAAATGCAGTGATTGTCCTCTTTCTATCCCTCTATCTACTCTCTCAGAAGGAACTTTTTTTTCCCCCCATGTGCTGTATTGCATTGAATGCATTAAAAACACATGTACCAACCCGCATGCGGAAAAACCGCAGCAATACCGTGAACAATACCGTGGTAAAACCACAGCAAACCGCATGCGGTTTTCAGGTGCGGTTTGCCGCGTTTTTTTTTTACCGCGGGTGCGGTAATCTTTCAGACCCTGCGGAATTTTAAAAAAATTCTGTTTTCCAGTGCGCACAGGGCCTAAGAGTTTCTCTACCTGATATGACTTTAGTCCCAAAAGACCCCACTATACAATGACACACAACTGTACACACAGGTTTGGCAGCTTTTTTAAGTACATGACATTATTCCTTCCCATAGAAATACTTCCAAATCTATTATGCTGCACGAAAAAAGTGCAGGTCATAGTGACTCATGAAAAATGGTATTTATCTCCAGAACACAAGACTTAGAACACAAGACAATTCCAGCCAACGATGCAGTAAAGTGTGTAGCGTACACCATAGTTTCGTGACCACCAAAGTGCAGCATACATGGAGAATCTGGAGCAGAGGTGTCCGGTCATCTGTTCTGCCCTATATGCTGCATAGGATAGAGGAGAAGACCAGGAGATTTTTCTCTGCATCCAATCACCAAGCTCAGCATATCATCCCCTCTACATCTGCACAACTGCTGAGCACAGCGATTGGCTGCAGCAGCTGTCTACGTGACATCACCACTGCTACCGATCAACAAAGACCCTGGCAGGGACAGACGCAGCACTGCACCTGGTGACCGGAAGCAAAGCTCAGCTTGTCATTCTTCTCATCACTCAACCTATTGGCTGAAGTCATTTGAAAGGACAAACCCTATAAGCTTCACAGCCATGTGACAAAAATGCTTAATATTTTAATGATTTTACTTCATACATATACTGCATGTGTGATGTCTATACTGTGTTGTCCTTACACCGAGGGGACAAGGAGGAGTAGTCTATACTTTTATCAAAAGGGAGAGAAAAAAAAAAAAAAAAAAAAACACAATATCCCGTGGGTTTGTTGATCAAGGTGTATTGGTGCGCTGGAAATGGGAGCAAAGAAGTGTGCATCTGAGTGAGAAGTGCATGGCCCAGAAACCAGAAGTGCCAGCGTGGCAGAGCAAGGCAAGAGAGGTCCGTGTGCTGACTGAGGTGACCCAAGTCCTGAGAGGAGGAGTCGAGACCATATGGGCTGTGAGACTACCTTTTTAGAAAGCTAAAACTAAGGGCACTAAGAAACGTTAGCCTTGGGAGAGACTAAAGCCAAGTAGGGCTATGTGTGAACAGAGCATTTTTCGGCTCAAAACTGCATGACTTTGTTTTCCCAGCAAAGGCTGGTTTCACACTACGTTTATTTAACATCCGTCCTTAACGTTATTTTAGCGGAAGTACGGATCCTGCTTTTACAGCAAATAACGTATGCAAACGCATCTGTTATTTTGCAGGATCCTGCACTGGATGTTTAGGGGCAGGCATTGGAGTCATGTGATCGGGAGTGAGGGGAACTAGACTGGGAGCCGGCTTCTGACAGCTGCAGACGCTGGTAACCAAGGTAAACATCGGGCTTGGATACCCGATATTTATCTTGGTTACGAGTGTCTGCAGCTGCTAGGAGCAGGGCTGCCTGCACACGTTACCAACGTAAACATCGGGTAACTAAGATAAGTGGTTATGCGATATTTACCTTGGTTACGAGTGTCCGCAGCTCTCAGGTGGGAGAGAGAGGGAGGGGAGGAAGGGGGAAAGACAGAGATAGAGAGAGAGAGGGTGAGGGAGGGAGGAGGAGAGAGACAGATCACGCGAGACTGGTTCTGGGCATGCTCAGTACTTTCTGGGCATGCTCAGTACAAAAGCAGGATCCTGTCTATCAGCACGCCAGCGTTCACCTGCGTTTGCGTGCTGTTTAGTCAGGATCCGGTGACATGCAGTATTTTGACGCAGCTCAAAAACGCTACAAGTAGCGTTTTTGAAACATGTTAAAAAACTGCAAGTCACCGGATCCGCACTATAACGCACGCAAACGCAGGTGAACGCAGGTGAACGCGAGTCCATTGCAAATGCATTGAAGTGAAAACGGATTTGCACAGGATCCGTACTTCCGCTAAAATAACGTTTTCAACGGATGTTAAAAAGACGTAGTGTGAAACCAGCCAAAGTCTGACTTTTCATTTTGCTGTCTGCACACAACTTTTTTTTTTTAGCTGCATTTTTCAGCTTTAAAAAAAAAAAAATGTACATGTCAATTCTTTCCTGCGTTTTTCACCCATGCAATGCATCAGAGAAACGCCGCAAAACGCAACCAAAAATGCACCAAAACACGGTAAAAATGCATGCATTTTGCACATTTTTGTAGCCAAAAACGCACAAAAATGCAGTGTCAAAAAACCGCTGTGTGCACACAGCCTTAGACTGGACTGTGTGAGACCTCAGCCTAAGGGAGTGACCCACCAGTGAGTGGAGGGCGAGGGCTTCCCAGGGCATTACAAGCAAAAGGGAATTAATTAATTAAAGTAAAGAGAATTTCTCTCCTTACGATAAAGCAAAAATCAAGTGTAATAGCACTGTATGTCAGCTATAGCACTGTATGTCAGCTATAGCACTGTGTGTCAGCTATAGCACTGTGTGTCAGCTATAGCACTGTGTGTCAGCTATAGCACTGTGTGTCAGCTATAGCACTGTGTGTCAGCTATAGCACTGTGTGTCAGCTATAGCACTGTGTGTCAGCTATAGCACTGTGTGTCCGCTATAGCACTGTGTGTCCGCTATAGCACTGTGTGTCCGCTATAGCACTGTGTGTCCGCTATAGCACTGTGTGTCAGCTATAGCACTGTGTGTCAGCTATAGCACTGTGTGTCAGCTATAGCACTGTGTGTCAGCTATAGCACTGTGTGTCAGCTATAGCACTGTGTGTCCGCTATAGCACTGTGTGTCCGCTATAGCACTGTGTGTCCGCTATAGCACTGTGTGTCCGCTATAGCACTGTGTGTCAGCTATAGCACTGTGTGTCAGCTATAGCACTGTGTGTCAGCTATAGCACTGTGTGTCAGCTATAGCACTGTGTGTCAGCTATAGCACTGTGTGTCAGCTATAGCACTGTGTGTCAGCTATAGCACTGTGTGTCAGCTATAGCACTGTGTGTCAGCTATAGCACTGTGTGTCAGCTATAGCACTGTGTGTCAGCTATAGCACTGTGTGTCAGCTATAGCACTGTGTGTCAGCTATAGCACTGTGTGTCAGCTATAGCACTGTGTGTCAGCTATAGCACTGTGTGTCAGCTATAGCACTGTATGTCAGCTATAGCACTGTATGTCAGCTATAGCACTGTATGTCAGCTATAGCACTGTATGTCAGCTATAGCACTGTATGTCAGCTATAGCACTGTATGTCAGCTATAGCACTGTATGTCAGCTATAGCACTGTGTCAGCTATAGCACTGTATGTCAGCTATAGCACTGTATGTCAGCTGACTGAAGATAACACTGATCTGTGAGTAGTACAGTCATCCGTATTATGGGATACCTGCTGCTCCAGCTGAACGGTAAACTCAGAGGAGGTGCCACTATTAGCAAGGTCTGGGCGTGAAACTGGTGTCCACTCTGGTCTGGGCCGATGCGCGTGCTGAGGGTAGGGAGGGGAGCTCACTCACAAATGGTGCTTTGGTGGAAATTCCGTAAAAAGAAGTGGCCTAGAAGTCACTGGGATTCACTAAAAAGCTTGGCCGATCCAGGTGAAGTGGCTCGTGCAACCATGGACGATACGTCTAGTGGAGGAAGAAAACCAAAGACCCACAAGGAGGGCAGCATCGAAATCAGCAATAACAATCTATATATCATGCACGTAAATGGGGTTCCTGAAAGAGAACATTTCTGTATGGATTTTTGTCTGCACAGAGGGGGGGGGGGGGGAAATTCACCACCAAAATAACAAAGAACAAGATACTTATTTCAGACAAACACCGAGGATCAGCCGCATTAAATAAGGGAGACAAATACTAGTGCGGATCTACTGCACATTAATACAGCAAAAACCCAAAATTCAGCTGCCCCCCCCCCCCCTCATCTATTTGCAAATTATTATTATTTTTTTATTAGCCATAAATACTCATTGTTTTACTTTCTGAAAGCTCCTATGCAGCAGAATATCGTCAAGTTCAACCGACAAGCTAATGTGTATGGGGCGCCGGCCGACTGATGGTCGGGAGATATGCGATATGCAGCCATACCGGAAGACGTTTCTTTGTCTTACTACATATAGGGCCCCACTGCAATCTCACCAAGTTAGAAAATTCCGGTGTGGAAAAACCTTGTGAGCAGGTAATTAAGAGGAAGTTCATTATTATTCAACTGCAAAACCGTCCAAGTATTTGACTAGAAAAGTTGTTAGACGATAAAACATGTTTTGACTGTTTCTTTCAAAGCAGTTCTTTCCTCCAGGAGTTGACCCCGGCCAGCACCGCAGCTGTTATGCTGTAGGGAAGAAGATCTGCTAAATTACATTCATACGTTGCCATTTACCGAGCCATACAGTAACCTAAATTACCGTATGTGTCTGACACCAACATGGCTGATTAACAAATGCAGTTGATTTGTGCGATGATAAAATAGGCTTCATCCAGCCTTGAGATATGAGATCAGTCGGGATCAGACATCTCCACTGATCAGATGGCACCGGACGTAAACCACGCACAAACGTAGAACAACTCTGCTCTGTTTCTGAAAACTGCAGCTCAGCCCAGTCACTAGGCGCTGATCAGCCATTTGGGCTCCATCCACTGACTACGGCACGAAAACACATGATGGGTGGTGGGTGTCAGACCCCCACCAGTCTGATAGTGGTGACTAATCCTAGGTCAATGTCATAAGGACAGACAATCCCATGGGTAAATTAACAACAGAAGACAACTCTGGCTGGCTACAACCTGCCAATATCACACATATAGTAGCTTTAAAAGTCTTTATAAAATAAAAAAAAAAAAAAAAAAAAAGTCTTGGAGGTCAACAGCAGAGATAAAACACAAACTATTAATCTTGGCTGTGATCTAGTCATGGCTTCCACTGATAGGATGCAAATCCGGTGAATATGAGAATATATACATACATATTGTAAAATATATATATTATACACACACACACACACACACACACACACACACACACACACACACACACACACACACACACACACACACTGTCTCCTCCTTACATCTGTGACCTAGTCTCCCGGTACCTACCCGCACGCAACCTCAGATCCTCACAAGATCTTCTCTACTCCTCTCTTATCTCCTCTTCCCACAATCGCGTAAAAGATTTCTCCTGTGCCTCCCCCATACTCTGGAATGCTTTACCACAGCATATCAGACTCTCCCCTACCGTAGAAAGCTTCAAGAGGAACCTCTTCCAACAAGCCTACAACAACCCTCAGTCCAGTACACCACTGCGCAACCAGCTCTGTCCTTACCTATTGTACCATCACCCATTCCCTGTAGACTGTGAGCCCTCGCGGGCAGGGTCCTCTCTCCTCCTGTACCAGTCTGTTTTGTACTGTTAATGATTGTTGTATGTATACCCTCTTTCACTGTAAAGTGCCATGGAATAAATGGCGCTATAAAAATTAACAATAATATTATTATCTATATATATAATTGCCTTATTCTGTCTGTCTGTCTGTCTGTCTGTCTATCTGTCTGTCTGTCTGTCATGCTCCAAAATTGTGTCCTTACGGTGACACAAAGCTGATTGGCCGCTGGGCTCGCCATGGCCCCGCCCCCCCACACGGATTGGCCGCTCGCCCAGGCTGCGCCCCCACACGGATTGGCCAGCCGCTCGCCCAGGCTCCGCCCCCCCCACAGATTGGCCTCTCGCCCCGGCACCCTGCAGGCATTGGCAATTCGGCCACGCCACGCCCCGCCCCCCTCACGCAATGCACGTTAGCTCTGGCCCCACCCCCTCCCTCCTCCCGCGCATTTCTCGAACTGACACGGCTGTCACGGAGGTGAGTACGGTACTCCCTGCCCACCCCCCCCCCCTCCACCCCCGCCCCCGCCCCCGCCCCCGCCCCCGCTCGCACAGGACTGGTGTGGATACGTTGCTAACCATGCTCGCATGGTTACAAGCGCTGTCACGGAGGTGAGTACTGTACTCCCTCCCCCCCCCCCTCCCCCCCCCGGCCCCCGCTCGCACGGCAGTGGTGGGAGTGGTGTGGATACGTTGGTATCAAGCCCATCAAGGTCCTGCTGCGCCAGAAGATCCACACGCACACACATCAGATCACACTCACACTCACTCTTACACACACCTCACACACACACACACCTCACACACACACACACCTCACACACACACACACCTCACACACACACACACCTCACACACACACACACCTCACACACACACACACCTCACACACACACACACACCTCACACACACACACACCTCACACACACACACACCTCACACACACCTCACACACACCTCACACACACCTCACACACACCTCACACACACCTCACACACACCTCACACACACCTCACACACACCTCACACACACCTCACACACACCTCACACACACCTCACACACACCTCACACACACCTCACACACACCTCACACACACCTCACACACACCTCACACACACCTCACACACACCTCACACACACCTCACACACACCTCACACACACCTCACACACACCTCACACACACCTCACACACACCTCACACACACCTCACACACACCTCACACACACCTCACACACACCTCACACACACCTCACACACACCTCACACACACCTCACACACACCTCACACACACCTCACACACACCTCACACACACCTCACACACACCTCACACACACCTCACACACACCTCACACACACCTCACACACACCTCACACACACCTCACACACACCTCACACACACCTCACACACACCTCACACACACCTCACACACACCTCACACACACCTCACACACACCTCACACACACCTCACACACACCTCACACACACCTCACACACACCTCACACACACCTCACACACACCTCACACACACCTCACACACACCTCACACACACCTCACACACACCTCACACACACCTCACACACACCTCACACACACCTCACACACACCTCACACACACCTCACACACACCTCACACACACCTCACACACACCTCACATCGCATCCACATACTCACAACATCCTGGGATATCGCTTGCTTCTCGGCGGCGAAAATGTGCTGTTGTGATCTTCCAGGACCTGACGGAGGATCACATGGCCAGAAGCATGTGATATCCCCGGATGTTGTGAGTATGAGCGCGTAAGTGCGATATCGTCAGTGTCTGTGTGTGTGTGAGTGGATGCGATCGGGTGTGTGTGAGTGGATGCGATCGGGTGTGTGTGAGTGTATGCGATCGGGTGTGTGTGAGTGTATGCGATCGGGTGTGTGTGAGTGTATGCGATCGGGTGTGTGTGAGTGGATGCGATCGGGTGTGTGTGAGTGGATGCGATCGGGTGTGTGTGTGAGTTGATGCGATCGGGTGTGTGTGAGTTGATGCGATCGGGTGTGTGTGTGAGTTGATGCGATCGGGTGTGTGTGAGTTGATGCGATCGGGTGTGTGTGTGAGTGGATGCGATCGGGTGTGTGTGTGAGTGGATGCGATCGGGTGTGTGTGTGAGTGGATGCGATCGGGTGTGTGTGTGAGTGGATGCGATCGGGTGTGTGTGTGAGTGGATGCGATCGGGTGTGTGTGTGAGTGGATGCGATCGGGTGTGTGTGTGAGTGGATGCGATCGGGTGTGTGAGTGTCGGCAGAGGACCAGGCCGTGCTGGAGGAGGCTGGGAGCAGAGACGCTGATCATGGGGAAGAGGGGAATGCTGATGCTGAAGGAGGCTGGGATGGGAAGGCTGGGAGGAAGGAGGCTGGGACGAGAGAGGCTGATCCTCAGGAAGGCTGAGGAGGGGAGGCTGATGCTGAGGGAGGCTGGAAGGAGAGAGGCTGAGCAAACGTGCTCCATCCGCCATACTGCGCACTCCCAAACGTGGTCCATCCGCCATGCTGCGCACTCCCAAACGTGCTCCATCCGCCATGCTGCGCACTCCCAAACGTGCTCCATCCGCCATACTGCGCACTGGAGCACGTTTGGGAGTGCGCAGCATGGCGGATGGAGCACGTTTGAGAATGCGCAGCATGGCGGATGGAGCACGTTTGGGAGTGCGCAGCATGGCGGATGGAGCACGTTTGGGAGTGCGCAGCATGCCGGATGGTGCACGATCGGGAGTGCGCAGTATGGCGGATGGAGCACGTTTGGGAGTGCGCAGCATGGCGGATGGAGCACGTTTAGAAGTGCGCAGCATGGCGGATGGACCACGTTTGGGAGTGCGCAGCATGGCGGATGGAGCACGTTTAGGAGTGCGCAGCATGGCGGATGGAGCACGTTTGCAAGTGCGCAGCATGGCGGGTGGAGCACGATGGGAGGTGCACACCTCCCCCCAACACACACACACACGCGCACTGCACAACACACACACACTAGGAATCACAAACAACGCCCTACACAGACACCCACACAGACAACGCTGCACACACAAATATACGCACATACTGCACAACACACACATTGCTCAAAACATACCTCCCCCCAAAACACACCACACCCACACAAACCGCACAACACACACACACACAACGCTACAGACACACAGCGCTCCACAAACAACGCAACACACGCAACACACATACAACACCGCTCTCACCCCCCGCGACACTCAGAACATGTACAGCGCCCTACACAAACACTTGGTAACTACACACAACAACATCTATATATATATATATATATATAACAAAAATCATACATGAACTACACAATACGTAAATTCTAGAATACCCGATGCGTAGAATCGGGCCACCTTCTAGTTAATAATATATACATACAAAATCTCCAGTGATCACCACGCTGACTGCATTTCTCCTATGTGAGCAGTGATCTGAAGCCTGACGCCATCTTTCGCACACTGTTGATAAAGCTTAACCGTTTAAATTTTTATTCCATAAATGAATAGTGCACATGAAAATAAACTTTGTAATATTTCTTAGACAATTTGCTTCTTTTTCTGCCAAAATAGGTCATTATCAAAATTCCCAATTCTGAGGTAAATTCCGTATTCAGTGAAGACTTTCCCATTACTGAGATAGATGGCGGGTGGTGCTGATGAGATTCTATGATGGGAGGGGCTGGATTCAGAGCTCCGCCCCCGCAGTAACATCTGCCATCTATCTAGAGAGAAGTGGGAGGAGCTCTGAATCCAGCCCCTCCCATCATATAATCTTACTAGCAGCTCCTATCTCAGTAATGGGAAAGTCTTCACTAAAGACAGATTTTACCTCAGAATTGAGAGGATTGATACTGACTGATCAAGTCTGGCAGAGAAAGAAGCAGATTTGTCTAATAAGATACATTATAAAGTTGCTTATTTGCATGTGCACTATTCATTTATGAAATAATTATAATGGAGACTCTTTAATTAAATACACCAATTATGCAGCTATTCTCAGGACACACCCTAAACGCCCACATACACTCGGGCAGAAAAGTCCCGGGCCCACGGCCTAGTAACAGGGTGCCTTCTACTTCTCAGGTGTCGGCCCTGCACAGGGATTGTGCGATGTGACTCCTTAGGCTTTGTGCACACTGAGTATTTGGTTGCAGAAATTACTTCATCTCTTGGCAGGAAAACGCAGGGCAAAGTGTTGAGTGCGGTGGGGGGTTTTCGCATTGCATTCAATGGTGAAAAACGCAGTAAAAACCGCTGAATTGACATGCTGCAGATCATCATCTGCACCAAATCTGCATGGAGAAAACACTCAGTGTGCACTGCACTACAGGACTCTGACTTTGCTGGTGGTTTTATGGCAAAACTCCATAATAAAAAAAAAAAAAACAATGAAAACACACTGTGCACACACCCTTAGATGGTTTGATATTGAGAATACAGAGGACATTTATCACCTATATCAGACACAGGGTACAGTAACACTTTAACAAACAGGACTGTTACCAGACCCGAGGGAGACATCGGGAGCCAGACTGTGCAATGATGGAGGCAGTGCGGGCCCACTGCATCAATCTATGCCTGCCACACCGGTGAGGGACCGAGGGTAATCAGCTGATGGAGACTGGCAGTGGCCACTTCAGAGGATACGTAGCTTTATATGCAGGCGATCTAGAGAATGACTAGAAGCAATCTCTAACCTGTCAGGGGGGTTTTAGACGCTATAACACCATGTAAGGCATCTGACATTGATTATATCTATACCTTTATATTATAAATCCGTTCCTCAGTTTTCTAGGTTATGTCCATACCTGTTTTGCTGATGGATTTCTAATACACAAGTTTATGTAATGGGGGTCTTGGCTTGCACTTACAACTCTCTGGCCACTCTCCCTTTCGCCTTATGCTACCGGCCTCCTGTCAGTCTATAGCCCTTATCACATTTAGCGACTTACCAGCGATCCCGAAAACGATGTGACCTGATAGGGATCGCTGGTAAGTCGCTGGGAGGTCGCTGGTGAGATGTCACACAGTCAGACCTTACCAGCGATGCAGGAACGATACAGGTCGCAGTAGCGACTTATATAACGATCTCTGCGGTCATTAGGACCCGGTCACACAGTGTTAAACATAGCGATGCGTCCAGCAGGACATCGCCTTTGAAGAAAATGGTCCAGGACATTCACCAACGACCTCACAGCAGGGGCCAGGTCGTTGCCGGATATCACACACAGCGACATCACTAGCGAGATTGCTTTTGCGTCACCAAAACCGTGACTCAGCAGCGATGCCGCTAGTGATGTCTCTTAGTGAGACGTTGCCTTATGTGACTTGCTCCCTGTCCAAGATCTCTCCCATAAGCTTTTGCCAATAAGTAAAAAAATAAATAAAAACACAGACCGGCATGGACAAACTAAATCTGAATTGTGATTCTTTTTAAAGGGGGTTGTCCGGTACTTCTACAATGATGGGTTACGCTTAACATAAGTCATCACAAGCAGGCTTTCTTGACCTATTCAATGCTAGTCTCATTTAGCAAAAACCTGCTGACAGATTCCCTTTAAAAGGGTTGTCTCAGAATATTTTTCAAAACTCAAAGCAGGTCAAAAGTGAATTTTAAATTAAAAACAGTGTGTAGTTTTGTATACATAACATGGTCATTGGTAGCGCTGCCCATTTTCTCCTGTGGCTGATCAGTGGTGGGTACAGCGAGAATCTTCCTGCTCTATACCGCCAGTGCCCAGACAGTGAGGAGGTCGCTAACAGCAGAAATACAGCTTGTGCAGAGCTCTAAACGGGTGAGACATTATTTACTGAGGGATCACGGAGGCCGTGTGTCGGAGCTAGACGCTGACTGTACTGTAGTCCTGGGAGATTCTGCCGCTTCCCGGTCACATGGATGATCAGAACGTAGGAGGAATGAGTAAAGAGCCTACAAGAGGTGAACATTACACTGGAGAACAGTTTCTGAGCATTAACATAGTTAAAATAGTAGTATGCATTACTCCAAAGATATTTTTTTTCCAATTCATGTGATATATTTCGGAGACTGGAGCGGAAGGATTAGGAGAGGTCTTCATTTCTCTTAGATGGCACCTGAAGGAAGGGCCCTACTGATGTACATGTTTCTATTTAATAAGAAAGATGGCAAAAAGTTAGAGTCATCATGAGTAACTACAGCTAATTATCTGTAGAGGAGACGGATCACTTTAGTCACAGGCACTTCAGCTTTCTTTTCATTCCCACAATGCTGCTCATTAAAATTTTATTAGTAATGGTCGTCGCTTGTATCACTTCATTTCTGTCTGTGATTCTACACGAGCCAGCTGTTATCTTGGGCTGTGAAATCATCTCCGCTCCTAACAATCGGGTACAAAGAGAAATATTAAAGTGATGCTCCAGGCCGCCTCTTACTAAGGGATCCCATCTTGCCTTGGGCAGCAGTATGTAGAGGAGCAGCAGCCCTGCATGCGGCAGTCTGTACAGAGCAAATTATCACCACCTTCTGTCTAGCAAGGTAATAGCAGTGAAAAGAACCCATCTGGGAGACTTTCCGCTAGCCATGAACCTCAGCATGAGGCTGGACACTGAGGAAGGGGCAGAGGAACATGGTCCTGAAGGAGCCGCTCATCCTACAGAAAAGGGGCAGCAAGGAAACAATCAGGGGAGAGCAGCAAGAATGGGAGAGCAGCAGATCATGGAAAAGAGCCCCGGTGAGCGGGTGACACTGCCACCATGTATGCCAGGTTTCCCTGTTCAGTACTGTGCAATGGTTTTAGGCAGGTGTGGAAAAAATCCGGCAAAATAAAGAATGATTTTTAAAATAAAAGTGTTTGATTATTTCTATCAAGTAAAAATGAAATGTGAATGAAAAAAAAAATAAATAAATAAAATCAGCTCTATATTGGGTGTGACTGCCCTTTACCTTTAAGTCACCGTCAATTCTAGGTACAAAGTGAAGGAATGTGTAGGAATATAGTCAGGTGTCTAACCACGAATTACACAAAACGGGGAAAAGATCATTTTGAATACAGGCGGAACCATTATTAACGGAAAGAAACAGCAATGTAAGGGACTTAAAACTGGGTGAGGAAAAGAAACTACTGCAAAGGTGAGGTTGTAGAAGACAGTGTCACATCACAGGCCAGACCCCACTGCAAGACTGACCACAGCAACAAGACACAAGGTAGTTCGACTGCATTACTGTGGCCAAAGGCTCCGGGCACCGTTCTGCCCTTTTATTGCCATGCTGCTCACCTATTCTTATGTTGATTGACAAAATAATTCTATGTACGGACACTACATGCAACCAGCAGGTACACACATGTGGTATAGGTGTCTGCAGTGTCAGTGTGCACAGACAAGGATCAGATCAGCCATCACTCACCGTGGGCAAGCGTCAATCAACAATTATGGGAAAGTGTGCAGCATGGTAACTAAAAGGAGCCGAACTATGCACTGAGGCCTTGTCCACACCATGGGTCTCCCGCATTTACATAGGAATTGAAACACTTTCTGAAACACTAAACAAGTGAAAATTACCCTACAGGAATTATGTGTGGAGGTTTACTGAGTCTTCCTTACTACAGGATTATTAATCTGGACTTGCTACAACAATAATCAGCAATATATGAACTAAAACTCTGGGGAGATTGTATAGACCCATGGTTTATGCAACAGCCAATCAGGGGAGACAAAGCTGCATGGGGCAGGGCTGAGTAGAAGCCTGAACCAATGATGGGAGAGGGGTGCGTCTTGGACTTTCACAGACTCCCTAAAGACACTGTAGGAAAACTACACTCGGATTTTGCTCCTTTGCTTGTTTATTTGATCCTCTCCACTAGGGCAAGACTGATCAAAGTGTAAAAAAAAAAAAAGCAAAAAAAAAAACGTGCGTTAACCAGCACTCAGAGGTACGGACTTTCATATAATTTGAGGTCCTGATTAGAGAGCTGCTTTAACCTCTTCCCCATGTGCCATAAACACCTGTCATGGAAAGGGTGAGGGGGTATGGAATGGACTCTCTGGCCCGCTCTACACAGGTGCAGTGCTGGGTGTAGCGATGTGATGTGAGCAGTGTTTATACTGGATCCTCTCAGAAATCCTTCCCAAAACAGCTTTGAAAACTCTTCCAATTCGTTTCTATGGAAAATCCACTTTGCTTTTCATATCATTAGGAATTTTTAACTTTCTTTGAAGAGGATTGTAGAAGGAAACAGTCAAATCAAAAAGCTGCAAAGAACGCTTTAGAGAGAAAAAAAATATATAAATAAAAAACTTCAAAACTCTTTGAAACTGCTTTAGGAAAAGAACAATTTTTCGATGGCAATTCCCCACAGAGTTGCCAAGTAGCCGGGGGTCTGAGGCCCCATTGAAGCCATCTTGATGTTCTGGTGATGTCCAGCTACAGGTTGGGCGTCAGACCATGACTATTATATACTGCAAGACTGAAGTATTGTATAGCCGATGAAATTTGTTAAAAAAAAAAAAAAAAAAAAAAAAAAAAAAAGGTACAATCTCCACTCTTAAAATATAAAGAAATTTGAACCACAAAAATATGTTATTGCTGCGTACAGAGGTCTGAGAAAAATAAAAATTTAATTCATAAGGCAAAACGTCAAGGCGAAAATAAATAAAGTCAGTTACTGTTTTTCAGTTGACTGCACCTATTTTTCAGTACATGCCAAAAAGAATGATTTCAATGACGCCTACAACTCACTCGAAAGAAAGAGGCCTTCCATATGAGGATCTTAATGGAAAAATTAAAAAATGTTATGACTCTTAGAAAAGGAGACTCAGAAAATAAAAAGAAAAAAAAAACGGAAATTAGGGGAGTTAAATCCTGGTGACTGCGCACAACGTGGCCTATAAAACAATTGTGGGCGCACCAGTAATGCTGGAAGGAACAGCCATCCATGTGCTCAGCGGTTGCTCGGTTGTTTGGAACAGGGTTCATGCATTTAAAGCGGACCAATCAGCTGGATTTTCCTATATAACCTAAAGCCAGTGCTATACTGGCACTATCATGACGATTCTATACATACCTGTAGTGGTCAGCTCGGATGTAATGTTTTAGAAACACAAGCAAGTAAAGTATGTAAAATGAGCAGCTTTTTGATTAGCTATTAGCTGATCGGCAGCTGCTGCCAATGTTAGTTTTCCTGGTGATACCCGCCCCATGCCTATTGTTCCTCCCCGTTATTTATGCTAATTCTATTATAGAAGCATTTCACAAAGTGACTAGAAGGACCTTTGCTGATGTCATACCCATGTGATCAGAAGGGGCAGGGCCTCATCCAACAGAAAAATAATGTTGCTTCCTGGTATCAGCTATGTTGGCTGAAGCCCCACCCCTTCTGGTCCCATGGCTGTTGCCAATCAAAGCTGCTCATTTTACAAACTGTACTTGCTTTGGTTTCTAAAATATTACATCCTAGCTGACAAGCAAAGGTATGTATAGAATCAGCCTGATAGTGCCAGTATAGCACTGGCTTTAGGTTATATAGGAAAATCCTGGCAATTGGTGCGTTTAAACCCACCCAACGACAAGACCAGAACTTTCTTACGTTTATGTAGGGTTTTTTTTTCCGGAGACTACAATTTCTTCCCAAACTCCAATTAAAAAAAAAAAAAAAGAAAAAACCCTATAGAAACAACAGACTGAACCAATCATCTAAAAAAATGCATTACAAATTGCAAACATTAAAAGACTAGGAAAAGCTCAGAAGATTGATATACAGCCATAGGGGAAAAAAATCAATTCAGATTTTAAATTTTGGATCATTCTGCACCTTCAATTGTGTTGATGGTCCTAATCAGTGTGTAGACAGAAAGATGTCAATCACCAAGCAGGACCGCCCACATGACTGATAGGCCTGGCTAAGCCAAAATACAAGACACTCCCTGTCTGAGCCCCTCTGCATCAAAGCGGGGGGGGGGGTTGGTTTTAATAGAATAAGTTTAACACGGAGCTCCAAGCATACATGAAAACATGGCCTTAGGGAGGCAATAAAACACAGCCCGGTGTATGGGAAAGAACAAGGCAAAATAAGGTAATGGGGTAGTGTGTGTGTGTGTGTGTGTGTGTGTGTGTGTGTGTGTGTGTGTGTGTGTGTGTGTGTGTGTGTGTGTGTGTGTGTGTGTGTGTGTGTGTGTGTGTGTGTGTGTATATATACACACACACACACAATACCGCATTTCTCCTCTTGGTCGGACCTTTCCTGATCTTTCCTTTTCAAAGATTTCCCTTAAAGGCTAATATCTGTCTTCAGTGAAGAAACTGGTTCCTTGCTCGTTCACAAAAAAAGCACATCCATTTCAAATGGAAGATGAGCAGATGTTTGATGCGTCCGCTTCCATAGACTTCAATATTAGCGCAAAACAGATCCAGTTGCAATCACTTTAAGGTGGACAAATAAGTTGTGTCTGCAGGACCTCTGTGCTGCTAAGATAACAGATTGCTACTGGATCAGATTCAAACGGGCCAATACCGAACACACAAACTGAGCCCAACACTACATATGTCAGTAATAAAGGCAAAAGAGTACTAATGTGTGAATAAGCAGCACCAGACAGACGCAGGGGCCAAGCCTCAGATCACTGTCCTAATGACTTCCTACTATTCCCACTATCAGAGATAAGCAGCACCAGTGTCATCAACAGGGGATTCCTCCTACCTTTAAGGCTATGTGCCCCCAGGACTCTGTACCCGCGGATATATCAGCAGGTACGGCCGCAGGTTTCTCGCAGCTGATCCCCGGAATCTGCCGCTATACATAGCTGTGGGATTCCAGCGAAATAGCTGCGGTAAACCTGCGGACATACGTGCGACTTACCTGCAGAAGTCCCGGCCTCTATCTCCATAGTGGAGGGTCGGGAATTCCACAGGCATTTCCACAGGAATTCCGCAGTTATGTGCGGCTGTGGGACATCTGCAGCCGCACAGACCGTAGCATGGACACACACTCATGGTTAGTATCTGTGCTTGCTCAAACCTGCAGATTTATCTGGAAAATCTAGATAAATCCGCATGTTTTCCGCAGCAAAATCCACGGGTACATAGTCTCGTGGGCACATAGCCTTACAGTGACAGGCGGGGGAGATACATAAGAAGCGTCACAGGTGGATCTGGTGGAGAACCCCACACAAGCTCTACATTTATAGCTGGCTGGCAGTCTGAGCGTGCTCCCTTAGAAATGTGGTGGCTTTCAGTCGTGGTGCGGTCGTATCTGATGGGAACATGCACCATATAATGCATCTCAAGCACACCACCAATTCCTCATACATCTGACAGACCCTGGGTCATTGGCGCTATTTCTGCTATCATAAAATATAGGGAAAGGTAAACCGTTTGTGCACATGCCATAAACCAGGCAGAGGGGTAGCGGGGGTTTCTGGCACACTGCTCATCCATCAGGTCACTCACAAACGTGAGTGAAGATCTGTGAAGTATAACGCTCAGTTCATGTTATTCATACAGCAAACTGAGCGTAAACAGAGCAGCGGCTGTCAGATGAACCTTCCCACTTATCACGTGTACTGTCTGCAGCTCCATTAAGTCTCAAAGGTTGATTTTAGATCTTGTAACCTAACAGCAAATCAATGGGTGATAACATCCAACCTCTGGGACCACCGCTCACCCTGAGAAAAAGGGGTCACAGAGACCCTAATAGGTTTTTAGTACTAAGCAGCAATTTAGTGATTCCCTAGGCAGAGGCTGCAGGAATGCATTCAAGCGAAGCGGTCCTCAATCAGAGGGGCTGAAGGTCCTTCAGTCAGTAAAGGGATTTCCCACAAAGATACATTCTAAATCAACAGATCTTGGAATATAATAAGTTCCACATTTGAATGTGATTTAGGAAAAAAAAACAAAAAAAAAAAAAAAAACACGTTCCTGTGTTGAGATAAGACTGTGTCCCTGCTATTTACTGTGTAATGGCCGTGTCTGACCTGATTCTTTGTGAGGTAAAACATTTCCCTGCCGTTTTTAAGAAAAATGTTTTTAAGAAATGTTTTACCTCAAAGACCCCTGAGGTCCTGCCTGCATACTTGTGTCCTCCCCGGCCCAGGAGTTGTGGTATGAGCAGACCATGTCCCTGTACGGTCAGACACAGCCATTACACAGTACATAGCACAGACACATTTATAAGATTATCTCAGCACAGGAACTTTATCACATCTAATTGTGGAAATTATTATTCTAAGATCTATTGATTAAAATTAACTTTGCTTGTGGGACTCCTTTAAGTCATGGAATACCCTTCGTGTTATGCCATCCCTTTTTAAGAGGTAGTTATGTGCCATTATTTTTAGTTTTCATTTTCCAGATTTGGGAAAACAAAGCTTTATCGCTCTAAAATGAGAAGTTCTGCGACGTTCTAAGACCCTTTGCATTTAGAATTTCCCCAACTGTTGTGACCTCTCATTGTTTTCAGTGAATGGAAACCATCATAATGAAACAGATGCCAAGAGCTAGACTGGACCCAACAGGGACTTTACCATCAGGCTGTCGGGGCTGATAACAGTGGGCCGGGCCGGACACCAGGTAAGACCCCACCGCCCGATACTGGTGACCCATTATATGGACGAGCACATGCAGCACAGGCTGCGGGGCCGCTGTGCACACTCGGCTCCCGAGCACATATGGCACGGCGGCTCAGTAGTTAGCACTGCATGGTGGCTCAGTGGTTAGCACTGCAGTCTTGCAGTGCTGGGGTCCTGGGTTCAAATCCCACCAAGGACAACATCTACAAGGAGTTTGTATGTTTCCCCATGTTTGTGTGGATTTCCTCCCACACTCCAAAAACATACTGATAGGGAACTTAGATTGTGAGCCCCAATGGGGACAGTGTTCCTGTGGAATTAGTAGCGCTATATAAATGAATAAATATTATATTATACAGTGCAGGCCGCAGAGCGCTGTACACACTGGAGTACGGAGTGCATCCAGGGCAGGCCGCTGTACACACTGGGGTCTGGAGTCAGCAGCGGGCAGGCCGCAGGGCGCTGTACACACTGGAGTCAGCAGCGGGCAGGCCGCAGGGCGCTGTACACACTGGAGTCAGCAGCGGGCAGGCCGCAGGGCGCTGTACACACTGGAGTCAGCAGCGGGCAGGGCGCTGTACACACTGGAGTCAGCAGCGGGCAGGGCGCTGTACACACTGGAGTCAGCAGCGGGCAGGGCGCTGTACACACTGGAGTCAGCAGCGGGCAGGGCGCTGTACACACTGGAGTCAGCAGCGGGCAGGGCGCTGTACACACTGGAGTCAGCAGCGGGCAGGGCGCTGTACACACTGGAGTCAGCAGCGGGCAGGGCGCTGTACACACTGGAGTCAGCAGCGGGCAGGGCGCTGTACACACTGGAGTCAGCAGCGGGCAGGGCGCTGTACACACTGGAGTCAGCAGCGGGCAGGGCGCTGTACACACTGGAGTCAGCAGCGGGCAGGGCGCTGTACACACTGGAGTCAGCAGCGGGCAGGGCGCTGTACACACTGGAGTCAGCAGCGGGCAGGGCGCTGTACACACTGGAGTCAGCAGCGGGCAGGGCGCTGTACACACTGGAGTCAGCAGCGGGCAGGGCGCTGTACACACTGGAGTCAGCAGCGGGCAGGGCGCTGTACACACTGGAGTCAGCAGCGGGCAGGGCGCTGTACACACTGGAGTCAGCAGCGGGCAGGGCGCTGTACACACTGGAGTCAGCAGCGGGCAGGGCGCTGTACACACTGGAGTCAGCAGCGGGCAGGGCGCTGTACACACTGGAGTCAGCAGCGGGCAGGGCGCTGTACACACTGGAGTCAGCAGCGGGCAGGGCGCTGTACACACTGGAGTCAGCAGCGGGCAGGGCGCTGTACACACTGGAGTCAGCAGCGGGCAGGGCGCTGTACACACTGGAGTCAGCAGTGGGCAGGGCGCTGTACACACTGGAGTCAGCAGTGGGCAGGGCGCTGTACACACTGGAGTCAGCAGTGGGCAGGGCGCTGTACACACTGGAGTCAGCAGTGGGCAGGGCGCTGTACACACTGGAGTCAGCAGTGGGCAGGGCGCTGTACACACTGGAGTCAGCAGTGGGCAGGGCGCTGTACACACTGGAGTCAGCAGTGGGCAGGGCGCTGTACACACTGGAGTCAGCAGTGGGCAGGGCGCTGTACACACTGGAGTCAGCAGTGGGCAGGGCGCTGTACACACTGGAGTCAGCAGTGGGCAGGCCGCAGGGCGCTGTACACACTGGAGTCAGCAGTGGGCATGCCGCAGGGCACTGTACACACTGGGGTCCGGAGTCAGCAGCGGGCAGGCTGCTGTACACACTGCGGTCAGCAGCGGGCAGGCTGCAGGGCGCTATACACACTGCGGTCTGGGGTCAGCAGTGGCCAGGCTTTAGAGCGCTGTACACACTGGAGTCAGCAGCGGGCAGGCTGCAGGGCGCTGTAGACACTCGGGTCTGGAGTAAGCAGCGGGCAGGCTGCAGGGCGCTGTAGACACTGGGGTCTGGAGTAAGCAGCGGGCAGGCTGCTGTACACACTGGAGTCAGCAGCGGGCAGGCTGCAGGGCGCTGTACACACTGGAGTCAGCAGCGGGCAGGCTGCAGGGCGCTGTACACACTGGAGTCAGCAGCGGGCAGGCTGCAGGGCGCTGTACACACTGGGGTCTGGAGTATGCAGGGGACAGGCTGCAGGGCGCTGTACACACTGGGGTCTGGAGTATGCAGGGGACAGGCTGCAGGGCGCTGTACACACTGGGGTCTGGAGTATGCAGGGGACAGGCTGCAGGGCGCTGTACACACTGGGGTCTGGAGTATGCAGGGGACAGGCTGCAGGGCGCTGTACACACTGGGGTCCGGAGTATGCAGGGGACAGGCTGCAGGGCGCTGTACACACTGGGGTCCGGAGTATGCAGGGGACAGGCTGCAGGGCGCTGTACACACTGGGGTCTGGAGTATGCAGGGGACAGGCTGCAGGGCGCTGTACACACTGGGGTCCGGAGTATGCAGGGGACAGGCTGCAGGGCGCTGTACACACTGGGGTCCGGAGTATGCAGGGGACAGGCTGCAGGGCGCTGTACACACTGGGGTCCGGAGTATGCAGGGGACAGGCTGCAGGGCGCTGTACACACTGGGGTCCGGAGTCAGCAGCGGGCAGGGTTCACCCACTGCATGGACAATGCAGGCTATTCACTGACAGCAAGCAGGGCTCTTGTAATGGAGAGGAGCGGACACACACCGCGTTATAAAGTTGCAGAACTTTTCACTGTTGACAAATTCCACAGACGCCGCATCCAGCCAGTACCGGCCCGGTACCGCAGGGCAGTGACAGCTGTGGCTGACGGCAGTGCGGAGCCGTGGGCAGGGGCGTCCTGGCCGGTGCCGGCCCTGCTGTCATTGTGCTCAGTGCAGGAAGCAGCCCCCTCCCCCGCCTCCCCGCCTCCCGGACGTGCCGCCGCCTGCAGCCGCTCTTACCGGGAAGGCCCGGATCCTCATCTTCGTGTCCTTCCTGCTGCCGGTGCCTTTGCTGAGGTTCGACATGACGGCGGCCGCTCTCGGTCCTCTCTCGGCCCCGGGGCCCCTCCTTGTCTCCCGTCGGTGTGAGGAGGCCCCGGGCCCGGCCTAGCAGAGACCTCGGTAGTCCGGCTGCGCCCTCTATCCAGGCCTGACTCCCAGCAGCGCGGCTGGAAGGACGCAGGATTCTGGACCGGAACTAGTGTACTCGGCGCTGACTAAAGCTCCGCGATGGCGGACAAGCATCCCTCACTCAGCTAGCTCGGCCGGGGGAGGAGCGTGAGAGCAGGGAGGATCTCGCGAGACTTCACACCGCTCCCTCCTCTTTAGCTCTCCGTGGTGTGAACTGTCAGTGGCGGCGCCATCTTTGCGCTCCTATTTCAGCTGCAATACAAGGAACAATCTGATAGGACGACAGACGGAAGCAACTAACCCCGCCCACTTGCGTGATGCTTTGGTTACGCCCACCTGACGTCCTTACTTTTATTTGTATGATGCTGTCAGCCGTGCGTCCAATCCTTCAACATCTTTATTAACAACGAACAATCTGACATTTAGTTGTCGGTGACCTGATTCCTGGTGCTCGTGCGCTATAACGCAGAGCGCAGCCTGGAATCCAGTGTGGCGGAGGCATGACCTGGTGTAGCCGCTTCATGGCCGCCCTCCTGTCAGAAGCTCCAGTTGTCGCTTCCTTTATGTATCCGTCTGTAGAACATTTCCTTCTATAACGGATCCAACAAGCAGAGCGGCAGACACGTGCAGTGCGGCCCTGGAAGGGTTTTCCATGTCCCCAGACGTAGTTAAAAAAAAAAAAAACCCTGTCCCTTACTCACCCTTCCCAGGTCCAGTGCGGAGTCTGCGGGATGCACAACGTGTGGCTCCGTTCAGTGGTCCCATTCAGGTTTACATCCCAACCCTGGCACATCTGGATTTAGGTGTCAGTGCTGACTGAGCCATTGACTATAACGGTGCAGACGGAGTCAGTGTGCTCTGTTGTGCGTCACTTTACACCTTATACACCTGTAGGCGGGAATCCAGACAGTCCACTACATTCCTGCGCGCCTTCAGGTGTATACGGGGGGATAAAGGTGCACCACAGAGCACACCGACTCCGTCTGCACCATTATAGTCAATGGCCTCATTGGCACATGCACCTGAATGCGGGGATTGGGATCTATGCCCTAATAGGGCCACTGAACAGAGCTATGTGACCCCAGCCCGAGGGTCTGCAGCCAGTCCGTGGGCTCGGCGGCTCTGAGGTGACTGCACAATATCAAACACTAAGGCCCTGTGCGTACGCTGAGTTTTTTGCTGAGTTTTTTGGTGCAGACTTGGTGCTGTTTATTGCCTAAATCTGCCGTCATTCTTATCCCAGTAAAGTGTATGTGAATTCTGAAGGACTGTGCACACATTGCTTGTTTTTTTCTTTGCAGCTTTGGGTGCAGAAAAAGAAGGATGTCAATTGTTGGTGCGTTTTTTTTCCTTCGTTTTTCAGCCCTTCCAGCCAATGATTTCACTAAAAAAACACAAGCATTTTTGGTGCGTTTTTCTGCCACAAGGTGCGTTTTTTGGTCTGCACCTAATTTGCAGCGTGCGCACATAGCCAGAGGCTGGAGTCACACTTGCAAGAGACTCGCATCGCATCACCTGCAATGGCCGAATACTCTCCTGATAGGAGCGGGTCGGCTGCATGTATTTCTATGCAGCTGAGACGCTCCTGTCCAGAGAGCGACAGGCCATGCCGGGTGATGTAATGCAAGTCACTCGTAAGTGTGACTCCGGCATAAAAGCAGTGCTGGAGACATCACTGGACCTGGGGAGGGTGAATGAACAAGCTCTAATAATGATTCCATCCCCCGTTCAATGCTAAAGAAGTCCTTAAAACATGAGCTGTTGGAGGCCGTGAGGACTGGAGTTTAGGAAACGCTGATTTAAAGCAAAACTACACCGGGCAGAGGTGTTTTCTGAAATCGGAAAACACCTTTATGGTATGTGCCCGCGATCAGGGTTATGGGGCATTTCAGACACAGTAGATTTTCATTGCATCTGCTGCGTTCTCCCACACAGGAGACTCAAGCATCTCCACACGAGAAATTGACGCTGCGGATAGGAAAAACGCACCATATGTCAGTTTACGCAGGGTAAAAAAGAAGCGCAGTAGGCAGGAGATTTCTATTGATCCCATCCACTGTGCTTGTACTGTAAACTCAGCATTTTGGATGCAGCGAACATACACTGCATCCAAAACGCTACTAATCCTGATTGTGAGCACGTAATCTTAAGGAAACCTCTCACCAGGTTTTTGCCACCTAATCTGAGATCAGGATAATGCAGGGGCAGAGATCCTGATTCCAGTAATTGGTAGTTCAAGGGCTGCTTGCTACAGTTTTAATAAAATCACAGCATTACCAGCAGGAGATTATCATTAGAGAAATAGTAAATCTGCTACCAGGTAGTTCATCTCGAGTACTATGGGTATGAAAAAGGACGACCATGTTCCAGTCGAATAACGACCTAAAGGATACGTCGAGATTAGTGAAGAAATGATTCAATGACAATGAAGAAGAGGTGCTGGATTGGCCCCCACAGTCCCCAAACCTCAACCTAATTGAACAATTGTGAGTAGACTTGAAGAAAAAGTTGTACAAGTGCATCTCAATAAATTAGAATATCATCAAACGTTAATTTATTTCAGTTTTTCAATACAAAAAGGGAAACATATTATATAGAGTCATTACACACAGAGTGATCTATTTCAAGCGTTTATTTCTGTTATTGTTGATGATTATCGCTTACAGCCAATGAAAACCCAAAAGTCATTGTCTCGGAAAATTAGAATAATTACCACCAAACACCTGCAAACGGTTCCTAAGCGTTTCAAATGGTCCCCTAGTCTGTTTCATTAGGCTACATAATCAATGAGATATGGATTGGCAATAGGTGTGGTTGGGGAGGGTTCACAAACGAAAAACTACTAACAATAAGGAATAACGTTTGGAACACCATTCTAAGTCTGAACTGGGTGCAAAAACCTAAAAAAACATCACTATGGGGAAATAAGGTATGCACACCAGTGACTATGTAAGGGGAATACATGAAATAGCAGAAACTGCTGTGTGAATACTGACTTGAAAAATCCAATAGCTATATGTAAGAGTGAAAATGTGAAAAATGGAATCTGCATTACTGCCATGAACATATGAATAAAGAGAAATTTAGCTCCCCATAGTGATGTTTTTTTAGGTTTTTGCACCCAGTTCAGACTTAGAATGGTGTTCCAAACGTTATTCCTTATTGTTAGTAGTTTTTCGTTTGTGAACCCTCCCCAACCACACCTATTGCCAATCCATATCATACGCATAAATAGCCTGGGTCTCAGCTTCCCATACACGGTAAGATTTTTAACTGCATGAGAGGACACACACAAGCTAGGGACCCCAACGTAGAGAAATACTTTGGCGTAGTGTTGGGGCTCTATTGCATTGATCAATTCAGTAGCTAAATTTCTCTTGATTCATATGTTCATGGCAGTAATGCAGATTCCATTTTTCACATTTTCACTCTTACATATAGCTATTGAATTTTTCATGTCAGTATTCACACAGCAGTTTCTGCTATTTCATGTATTCCCCTTACATAGTCACTGGTGTGCATACCTTATTTCCCCATAGTGATGTTTTTTTAGGTTTTTGCACCCAGTTCAGACTTAGAATGGTGTTCCAAACGTTATTCCTTATTGCTAAAGAAGCTGGCTGTTCACAGAGTGCTGTATCCAAGCATATGAGCGGAAAGTTGAGTGGAAGGAAAAAGTTTGGTAGAAAAAGGTGCAATAAGCAGTTCTGGGTGCATATTGCCAATCCCTGCCTAACTGTTCCAGCATGTAGTAGCAAAGATAAAGAGATCTTTAGAAAAAGTATTTCTAAAGATCCTACTTGCAAGAGACTTGCTAAAGACTACTTGCAAGGGCATTAGTTCCCTTGGCTAGTCGGCCCCCTTAGCATGTAAGCACACCCCTGTAGGCGTGCTAACATGCTAATGAATGCGCAGCCCTATGTCCAGAGTTCTGAGGCGGTGCAATTGACACAGGTACATGCCTCAATGCCGATGACGATGCTGGGCAGTGGGCATTGAACAGCATGTTATCATGCCCCTGTGGGCGTGTTAACAAGCTAAGATGGCAGAATGAGTGCAGGAAGGGATTAGTAATATGCACTCAGAACTGCTCATGGTTCTGGGTGGATATTGCCTCACTTTAATTCTGGCGTTTTGATTTATTTGTCATTACACCATTTACCGATTAAATTAATTTATTTTATATTTTGACAGACTGGACTTTTATGAATGCAGCGAAACAAAATATGTGTATTTTTTTTATTTTCTTCAATTTTAAAAGAGGAAATTGTCACACGGTGGTTGGCACTAAACGCCTAGTGTCATGGCAGCATCGGAAAATTTCTGATAGCCTGCAGGTTACCTCTTGGATTACATGTTGTGGGAGACCTTTCACAGTCACTCCCCGCCATTTTAAGATGGAGGAGCCTGTCTTCCTATGCTGACTATAGCTTTAATTACAATATATACAATGTGTCCAGTGGAGGTATAAAAAGGGGTACAGTTCTAGCAGTGTTTAAACCTCCACTGGCCACCAATTCTGTGTGTATTTGCTAAAGGTGTATATGACCAAAACGTTACATTACTACATTACTATCACTATCACACATGTGGTTGATGGAATCTAAATAAAATAAGACTTTTCTACATGCATAGCATCTGAGTGCCAGATCTGTTTTGTACTTATAGCTTTAGCTACACCGGTCCGTGTGCTGTTGTATCCCAGTCTTGCTGGTGATTGTATTACTTTGTGCGTGGAGTTGTGGAATTCTCTCATCGTCTCATTTCCCCTTTGCTTTTATTTTTCTCCTTATCACTTTTTGTCTAATTCTTCTGTCTGAGCGTGCTGTGCAATTGATTTTTGGTTTCCCCCCTCTTGTACTTATTTATGGGTTCTACCATCCTGTCTCGGCCCTCCCCTGGGGTGAGGGAGAGGGGCTATTAGATCAGGACTGTACAGGAGCAGGGCAATGAAGGCGGTCCAGACATTGTCACCATCAAATGTGTCTCTGGGATCAGGGACACCTAGAACTACTCGTGATTCTGGGTGCATATGTAGCGCCCCTGAGACTGGTCGCTACAGGGTATATCATTATATTCTTCCCTGGCAGGTCAAGATGCTAATCTAGTAAGTTCTACACACACCTCACACCACCATACAGCAGGGAGAGCAGTCACAAGGAAAGGGTTAATAATGTTTCTACAGACACAGGAAGTGACTCAGCCATTTCTTAGCAGATCCAGGTTGCCAAAGCAACTTGCAAAAGTGGGGGCATGAGCAGTTAGGAGTAGAAAACAGTTTCACTTTACCTTAGAACAGTGATGGCGAACCTATGGCACGCGTGCCAGACTGGGCACACAGAGCCCTTTGTGCTGGCACGCACGCTGTCGCCACACTGAGCCACTTTGAACTGCCGATGTGATCGCGCCAGCAGTTCAAAGTGGTGTTTAGCAGAGGAGACATTTCTCCTCCCTCTGACACGCCTCCTCTCCTGGGCCTCAGGCCTGTTGCCTAGGAGATGGAGGAGCGTCAGGAGGCGGCGCCGGCGTCTTGTGGCCGTGCGGTGGAGCGGGTGCTAGAAGGTGAGTTTTTTTTTTTTTTATTTTTAAGCTGTGGGCGGCTGTGCCAAGGTGTGGGGGGACAGAGCCAGCACGGGGCAAACATGGGAGCACGGGGCATACAGAGCATGGGGCATACAGATCACGGGGCATACAGAGCACGGGGCAAACAGAGCACGGGACATACAGAGCACGGGGCATACAGAGCACGGGGCATACAGAGCACAGGGCATACAGAGCACGGGGCAAACAGAGCACGGGGCATACAGAACAAGGGGCAAACAGACAGAGCACGGGGCAAACAGTCAGAGCACGGGGCATATAAACAGAGCACGGGGCATATAAACAGAGCACGGGTCATACAGAGCACGGGGCATACAGACAGAGCACGGGGCATATAAACAGCACGGGGCATATAAACAGAGCACGGGGCAAACATGGAGAGCACCGGGCATACAGACAGAGCACGGGGCATACAGACAGAGCACGAGGCATACAGACAGAGCACGGGGCATAAAGAGCACAGGGCATATAAACAGAGCACGGGGCAAACATGGAGAGCACGGGGCATACAGACAGAGCACGGGGCATACAGACAGAGCACGGGGCATACAAACAGAGCACGGGGCAAACAGAGCACGGGACAAACAGAGCACGGGGCAGACAGAGCACGGGGCAAACAGTCAGAGCACGGGGCATATAAACAGAGCACTGGGCATACAGAGCACGGGGCATACAGACAGAGCACGGGGCATATAAACAGCACGGGGCAAACATGGAGAGCACGGGGCATACAGACAGAGCATGGGGCATACAGACAGAGCACGGGGCATACAAACAGAGCATGGGGCAAACAGAGCACGGGGCAGACAGAGCATGGGGCAAACAGTCAGAGCACGGGGCATATAAACAGAGCACGGGGCATACAGAGCACGGGGCATACAGACAGAGCACGGGGCATAAAAACAGAGCACTAGGCAAATATGGAGAGCACGGGGCATACAGACAGAGCATGGGGCATACAAACAGAGCACGGGGCAAACAGAGCACGGGGCAAACATGGCTGCAAGGATGGGGGAAACGTGCAAAGATGGAGAGAAACGTGCAAAGATGGGGGGAACGTGCAAAGAGGGAGAGAAACATGCAAAGATGGGGGAAACATGGCTGCAAGGATGGGAAAACATGGCTGCAAAGATGGGGGAAACATGGCTGCAAGGATGGGGGAAACATGACTGCAAGGATGGGGGGGAAACATGACTGCAAGGATGGGGGGAAACATGACTGCAAGGATGGGGGAAACATGGCTGCAAGGATGGGGGAAACATGGCTGCAAGGATGGGGGAAACATGGCTGCAAGGATGGGGGAAACATGGCTGCAAGGATGGGGGAAACATGACTGCAAGGATGGGGGGAAACATGACCACAAGGATGGGGGAAACATGCAAGGATGGGGGAAAACATACCAGGATGGGGTACATTTAGCAAGAAGGGGAACATGCCAGGAAGGGGTACGTTTACCAGTATGGGGGATACATTTACCAGAATGGGGGGAAACATGAAAGGATGGGGGGAAACATGCCAGGATAGGGGGAACATGAACATGCCAGGAGGAGGAAAAATGCCAGGATGGGGAACATTTAGCAGGAAGGGTGACATTTACGAGGATGGGGTACATTTACCAGGAAAGGGGACATTTACCAGGATAAGGGGACATGCCTGGATGAGGTACATTTACCAGGATGGGGTCATTTAACAGCATGTGGGAACATGCCAGGATGGGATACATTTACAATGATGGGGTACATTTACCAGGAATGGGGTACATTTACCAGGATGGGGAATATGCTGGGATGGGGTACATTTACCAGGATTGGGCCATGATGTGGAGAAATATACCAGAATGTAGGAAATATATATCAGGATGGGGGACATGTTTACCAGGAAGTGGCCCAGGAAGGGGGACAGAACTCCACAATGAATGGGGAAGGGAGCAACTCGTACATCTTTATGAGATTTCAAGATGTTCAGACTTTGAAATGTAGATGTGCATTACAGGGTGAAATCTGATTGCATTCCATGCTAAAATCTCTGTCTCATATGCTGCAATTTTTTACAGAAATATCAATCCAACTGCTGTGTCTGGAAAGGGCGGTGGCAGTGGCTGAGCTTCAATGTGTGGTAAGCATGAGCGTGATGCCCCCTGCTGAAGAGAAGAGAAGACGGCAAAGATAAGGTTACAATCAATTATTTACATAATAGGATTGGTTGGCACTTCAGGAAAAAAAATGGATTTAGGGCTACAGTTTGGGCACTCGGCCTGTAAAAAGTTCTCCATGACTGCCTTAGAACAAGCATGGACACGAGACAGAGCAGACGCACAATGTGCAGCTCCCTGAAGGGGAGGCTGTCAGGACTTCAGGGAGGCAGAGCAGAGCTGTCTGGATGTAACACCGAGCAGACAGCACCACCAAGCTGGGGGCCAGTAACATCTATAGAGACGGGACCCGGGACCTGTAATCGTGGACCAGACGAGAGTAGTCGCCAGAGAATGGGACTGAGCACAAGAGAGAGGTACAGAGCCCTAGTCACGGTGGCCGCGGCGCGACAGCAGAGAGGGAGCCTGGGGAAAGGGATAGGAGTCCGACCCACAAGAGGCTCAGGCTGCCGGCCGTTCGGGCCAGGACCGGGGGAGAGTACAGAGTTGTGCATGGAGGAGAATGGTCACAGATTATCAAACCGGATCCAGCCTCTGACCTGCTCGGGAAGTGCGATACCACCTGAGCCAGTAAATAAAGTGACTGGAACCCGCACCTGGTGACTCTGTGAGTAACTGCTGCTACCTAGCGCTTTGGCGCTCCCGTGGATTGCCTCCCCCATTCTCACCAACCTCCCAGGGTACCCCGCTCCGCCCGTGGGGAGCGATACCATCCCAGCTGCACATAACACCTGCCCCGGATAGAGACTGTTCAGTGGCGGATAGTTCCTGGCCGCATACCGCGGGTGGCGCTGCGATGCATCCCCATCCAGTACTGCCCCTGGGAGAGGACTAGTCTCAGGAAGGGTTGTCGGCGGAGGAGGCCGAGACCCCAGTTACCGCTGCAACTGGTGACACACTTCCCAGGGGCCCGTCACCCTCCTTCCATCTTCATCTGTATTGGACACTTGTCCGTTTGCTGTTCTTATATAACATCTAGCCGACGGGGTCACGGAACCGGTTCAGGCCAGTCACAGCTACCCCAAGGAACCACTGGCCCGGTGACAAGTACCCTAAGGCGGGCTTTGCACACTACGACATCGCAGGTGCGATGTCGGTGGGGTCAAATTGAAAATGACGTACTTCCGGCATCGCATGCGACATCGTAGTGTGTAAAGGTACCATGATACGATTAACGAGCGCAAAAGCGTCGTAATCGTATCATCGGTGCAGCGTCGGCGTAATCCATAATTACGCTGACGCGACAGTCCGATGTTGTTGCTCGTTCCTGCGGCAGCACACATCGCTGTGTGTGAAGCCGCAGGAGCGAGGAACATCTCCTACCGGCGTCACTGCGGCTTCCGTAGGATATGCGGAAGGAAGGAGGTGGGCAGGATGTTTACATTCCACTCATCTCCGCCCCTCCGCTCCGATTGGCCGCCTGGCGTGTGACGTCGCTATGACGCCGCACGACCCGCCCCCTTAAAAAGGAGGCGGGTCGCCGGCCAGAGCGACGGTCGCAGGACAGGTGAGTCCATGTGAAGCTGCCGTAGCGATAATGTTCGCTACGGCAGCTATCACAAGGAAATCGCTGCTGCGACGGGGGCGGGTACTATCGCGCTCGGCATCGCAGCATCGGCCTGCGATGTCGCAGCGTGCAAAGTACCCCTAAGGCCCCATGGACGCTACATCTTGGTGCTGTGAGTAGGGTGATCGTGCCCGCAACCACGGGTACTGCGTGCCTTAGAGAACTTTCCATCTGGTGACACAGACCGAAGTTTAATGTTGTGTGCTTTATGGACTGTACAAAAACTGTTTGCCTGCCATTGACCATCTTGGCGCGGGAAGAAGAAGGGGCGTGCCATCGTGGGCGGAGCCCAGAAAGGGCGCGAGAGAGAGCCCCACTCCCAGATAGACTTGTCGTTCCAGAACGTTTAAGGACTTGTTCTCAAAGTTGCTTGATTGATGCAAATATTTATTTTTCTTTTCTTTTCTTCTCCTGCTTCTTCTTTTCCATCTTGCTTCTTTCTTTCCTTTACTTGGTCCCAGTAAAAGCGGACAGGTTAATTGTTTATATATAAAATTTTTGCGGTGTAATTTTCCTTGCAGCCCCAGAGTGCTGTGTTTCGCTCTGGGGGAATGTAGCACCCCTGAGACTGGTCGCTACAGGGTATATCATTATATCCTTCCCTGACTGGTCAAGATGCTAATCTAGTAAGTTCTACAAACACCTCACGCCACCATACAGCAGGGAGAAGCAGTCACTAGGAAGGGTTAATAATATTTCTACAGACACAGGAAGTGACTCAGCCAGTTCTTAGCAGACCCAGGTTGCCATAGCAACTTGTAAAAGTGGGGGCTTGAGCAGTTAGGAATAGAAAACAGTTTCACTTTACCTTAGAACAAGCTTGGAGGACATGAGACAGAGCAGACGCACAATGTGCAGCTCCCTGAAGGCTGTAAGGCCTTCAGGGAGGCAGAGCAGAGCTGTCTGGATGTAACACCGAGCAGACAGCACCACCAAGCTGGGGGCCAGTAACATCTATAGAGACGGGACCCGGTACCTGTAATCATGGACCAGGGGCCCGTCACCATCCTTCCATCCCCATCTGTATTGGACACTTGTCCGTTTGCTGTTCTTATTTAACATGTAGCCGACGGGGTCACGTAACCGGGTTAGGCCAGTCACAGCTACCCCAAGGAATCACTGGCCCGGTGACGAGTACCCTAAGGCCCCATGGACGCTACACATATTGCACCTGACAGGTTCTCTTTAAGGGAGGTGCCTGGTCAAAGAGTTCTATATGTTGCTAGTTTTCAGGTCCCCTTGCTGTTACTGTGCTTTGTGCTGTTGCTGATTCTTATCTGTGTTTCAGTGCATGAAAAGTCTGCTGTTGCAACTATCCATACCGGCCGCTTCTACAGTCATATGAAAAAGTTTGGGCACCCCTATTAATGTTAACCTTTTTTCTTTATAACAATTTGGGTTTTTGCAACAGCTATTTCAGTTTCATATATCTAATAACTGATGGACTCAGTAATATTTCTGAATTGAAATGAGGTTTATTGTACTAACAGAAAATGTGCAATCCGCATTTAAACAAAATTTGACCGGTGCAAAAGTATGGGCACCCTTATCAATTTCTTGATTTGAACACTCCTAACTACTTTTTACTGACTTACTAAAACACTAAATTGGTTTTGTAACCTCATTGAGCTTTGAACTTCATAAGCAGGTGTATCCAATCATGAGAAAAGGTATTTAAGGTGGCCACTTGCAAGTTGTTCTCCTATTTGAATCTCCTATGAAGAGTGGCAACATGGGCTCCTCAAAACAACTCTCAAATGATCTGAAAACAAAGATTATTCAACATAGTTGTTCAGGGGAAGGATACAAAAAGTTGTCTCAGAGATTTAAACGGTCAGTTTCCACTGTGAGGAACATAGTAAGGAAATAGAAGAACACAGGTACAGTTCTTGTTACGTCCAGAAGTGTCAGGCCAAGACAAATATCAGAAAGGCAGAGAAGAAGAATGGTGAGAACAATCAAGGTCAATCCACAGACCACCTCCAAAGACCTGCAGCATCATCTTGCTGCAGATGGTGTCAATGTGCATCGGTCAACAATACAGCGCACTTTGCACAAGGAGAAGCTGTATGGGAGAGTGATGCGAAAGAAGCCGTTTCTGCAAGCCCGCCACAAACAGAGTCGCCTGAGGTATGCAAAAGCACATTTGGACAAGCCAGTTACATTTTGGAAGAAGGTCCTGTGGACTGATGAAACAAAGATTGAGTTGTTTGGTCATACATAAAGGCGTTATGCATGGAGACAAAAAAACACGGCATTCCAAGAAAAGCACTTGCTACCCACAGTAAAATTTGGTGGAGGTTCCATCATGCTTTGGGGCTGTGTGGCCAATGCCGGCACCGGGAATCTTGTTAAAGTTGAGGGTCGCATGGATTCAACTCAGTATCAGCAGATTCTTGACAATAATGTGCAAGAATCAGTGACGAAGTTGAAGTTACGCAGGGGATGGATATTTCAGCAAGACAATGTTCCAAAACACCCCTCCAAATCTACTCAGGCATTCATGCAGAGGAACAATTACCATGTTCTGGAATGGCCATCCCAGTCCCCAGACCTGAATATCATTGAACATCTGTGGGATGATTTGAAGCGTGCTGTCCATGCTCGGCAACCATCAAACTTAACTGAACTGGAATTGTTTTGTAAACAGGAATGGTCAAAAATACCTTCATCCAGGAACTCATTAAAAGCTACAGGAAGCGACTATAGGCTGTTAATTTTGCAAAAGGAGGATCTACAAAATATGAATGTCACTTTTATGTTGAGGTGCCCATACTTTTGCACCGGTCAAATTTTGTTTAAATGGGAATTGCACATTTTCTGTTAGTACAATAAACCTCATTTCAATCCAGAAATATTACTGAGTCCATCAGTTATTAGATATATGAAACTGAAATAGCTGCTGCAAAAACCCAAATTGTTATTAAGAAAAAAGGTTTACATTAATAGGGGTGCCAAAACTTTTTCATATGACTGTATGATATCTGCTGCAAGTATCCTTTCTGGCCACTCCTACAATACTAACCACCGCTGTTACAACTACCCATGCCGGCCGAATCCATGTCACCGGCTGCTACTTCTGCTTCTACTATCTTCTACTATCAGAGACTGTCTGTGGTGCCAGCATGCTGAGGTACTGTTGCTTGGAGCTGCCCTCTATCGGCTAGTTACCAGCGTATGTTTCTATCTCTGATGGCTCTAGTGAAGACTCGATGGTCTTCTAGTTCACGCCTCCAGATCAGTGATTGGTACCTTCAGTCCGGTGGATCCACTGTTCCCGTGCTCACCTTTCAAGCATTACAGTAGGGAATGACTTATAGATCGTTGTTGCCCCAACTAATGGCATAAGAAATAACATAGGGATCATTGGTGATCCAATTTAGGGTTTCCAATTCTCCAGAAATTTCTGAATAGTCTGTTAAAACACAGCCCTTTTTTTCTCTGTCTGTAAAATATTTTTGATACTTGCACAACTTTTTAAAGCTGGAGAAATTTGATCAAAATATAGCTGATATAATTGTCAGAGAATGCAGCTAATGCCTTCATATCAGAGTTATGGATTGTAGACATATACAGTCAGGGCCAGAAATATTTGGACAGTGACACAAGTTTTGTTATTTTAGCTGTTTACAAAAACATGTTCAGAAATACAATTATATATATAATATGGGCTGAAAGTGCACACTCCCAGCTGCAATATGAGAGTTTTCACATCCAAATCGGAGAAAGGGTTTAGGAATCATAGCTCTGTAATGCATAGCCTCCTCTTTTTCAAGGGACCAAAAGTAATTGGACAAGGGACTCTAAGGGCTGCAATTAACTCTGAAGGCGTCTCCCTCATTAACCTGTAATCAATCAAGTAGTTAAAAGGTCTGGGGTTGATTACAGGTGTGTGGTTTTGCATTTGGAAGCTGTTGCTGTGACCAGACAACATGCGGTCTAAGGAACTCTCAATTGAGGGGAAGCAGAACATCCTGAGGCTGAAAAAATAGAAAAAATCCATCAGAGAGATAGCAGACATGCTTGGAGTAGCAAAATCAACAGTCGGGTACATTCTGAGAAAAAAGGAATTGACTGGTGAGCTTGGGAACTCAAAAAGGCCTGGGCGTCCACGGATGACAACAGTGGTGGATCATCGCCGCATACTTTCTTTGGTGAAGAAGAACCCGTTCACAACATCAACTGAAGTCCAGAACACTCAGTGAAGTAGGTGTATCTGTCTCTAAGTCAACAGTAAAGAGAAGACTCCATGAAAGTAAATACAAAGGGTTCACATCTAGATGCAAACCATTCATCAATTCCAAAAATAGACAGGCCAGAGTTAAATTTGCTGAAAAACACCTCATGAAGCCAGCTCAGTTCTGGAAAAGTATTCTATGGACAGATGAGACAAAGATCAACCTGTACCAGAATGATGGGAAGAAAAAAGTTTGGAGAAGAAAGGGAATGGCACATGATCCAAGGCACACCACATCCTCTGTAAAACATGGTGGAGGCAACGTGATGCCATGGGCATGCATGGCTTTCAATGGCACTGGGTCACTTGTGGTTATTGATGACATAACAGCAGACAAGAGTAGCCGGATGAATTCTGAAGTGTACCGGGATATACTTTCAGCCCAGATTCAGCCAAATGCCGCAAAGTTGATCGGACGGCGCTTCATAGTACAGATGGACAATGACCCCAAGCATACAGCCAAAGCTACCCAGGAGTTCATGAGTGCAAAAAAGTGGAACATTCTGCAATGGCCAAGTCAATCACCAGATCTTAACCCAATTGAGCATGCATTTCACTTGCTCAAATCCAGACTTAAGACGGAAAGACCCACAAACAAGCAAGACCTGAAGGCTGCGGCTGTAAAGGCCTGGCAAAGCATTAAGAAGGAGGAAACCCAGCGTTTGGTGATGTCCATTGGTTCCAGACTTAAGGCAGTGATTGCCTCCAAAGGATTCGCAACAAAATATTGAAAATAAAAATATTTTGTTTGGGTTTGGTTTATTTGTCCAATTACTTTTGACCTCCTAAAATGTGGAGTGTTTGTAAAGAAATGTGTACAATTCCTACAATTTCTATCAGATATTTTTGTTCAAACCTTCAAACCCAGCACCCCCTGAGGAAAGGATCGCTGAAACACGTGTCGGGGCTTTGCGGTACACTTTAGAGCTTTTACAGATCACTTAAGGTATCATTTTCCTTGCAATTTAAATAATTGTTAAAATCTTTTTACATAGGATCATTATACCACAACCTTATTTATATGACATAGGATTTAGATACAATTTTGCACTGTGCACTTTGTCATATATTAGGGATTGACTTTTTAAGTGATCTTGGCATTATGCACTTTATTTTCCTAGTAAAACCGCTGCTATAATTTATGGGACATTTTTTCCTGCCTAATATTTATATGGATTTGTAAAATATTTATTTTAATTGTTGAATAAAAATAATAATTGTAATGATATTTGCACCATCATTCCCTTTATTTATTTAATTCTAACGAATTTTTTATCTGAAGGTATTTTTGATATTTATTATAAAAATATTTTGTTTGGGTTTGGTTTATTTGTCCAATTACTTTTGACCTCCTAAAATGTGGAGTGTTTGTAAAGAAATGTGTACAATTCCTACAATTTCTATCAGATATTTTTGTTCAAACCTTCAAATTAAACGTTACAATCTGCACTTGAATTCTGTTGTAGAGATTTCATTTCAAATCCAATGTGGTGGCATGCAGAGCCCAACTCGCGAAAATTGTGTCACTGTCCAAATATTTCTGGACCTAACTGTATATATAGATGTTGTTGTGTGTAGTTACCAAGTGTTTGTGTAGGGGCTGTACATGTTCTGGGTGTTGTCTGGGTGTGACGGGGGGTGAGAGCGGTGTTGTATGTGTGTTGCGTGTGTTGCGTTGTTTGTGGAGCGCTGTGTGTCTGTAGCGTTGTGTGTGTGTGTGTTGCGCGGTTTGTGTGTGTGTGGTGTGTTTTGGGGGGAGGTATGTTTTTTGCAATGTGTGTGTTGTGCGGTATGTGCGTAAATTTGTGTGTGCCGAGGTGTTTGTGTGTTGGGTGTTGTGTGTGTGCAGCGTTGTCTGTGTGTGTGGGTGTCTGTGTAGGGCAGTTGTTTGTGGTTCCCAGTGTGTGTGTGTAGTGTGTTGTGCAGTGCGTGCGCGTGTGTGTGTGTTGGGGGGAGTTGTGCACTTCCCATCGTGCTCCATCCCCCATGCAGCGCACTCCCCGTCGTGCTCCATCCCCCATGCAGCGCACTCCCCATCGTGCTCCATCCCCTATGCTGCGCACCCCCCATCGTGCTCCATCTCCCATGCTGTGCACTCCCAAACGTGCTCCATCCGCCATGCTGCGCACTCCCAAACGTGCTCCATCCGCCATGCTGCGCACTCCCAAACGTGGTCCATCCGCCATGCTGCGCACTCCCAAACGTGCTCCATCCGCCATACTCCGCACTCCCCATCGTGCTGCATCCCCCATGCTGCGCACTCCCAAACGTGCTTCATCCGCCATGCTGCGCACTCCCAAACGTGCTCCATCCGCCATGCTGCGCACTCCCAAACGTGCTCCATCCGCCATGCTGCGCACTCCCAAACGTTGTCCATCCGTCATGCTGCGCACTCCCAAACGTGCTCCATCCGCCATGCTGCGCACTCCCAAACGTGCTCCATCCGCCATGCTGCGCACTCCCAAACGTGGTCCATCCGCCATGCTGCGCACTCCCAAACGTGCTCCATCCGCCATACTCTGCACTCCCCATCGTGCTCCATCCCCCATGCAGCGCACTCCCCATCATGCTCCATCCCCTATGCTGCGCACCCCCCATCGTGCTCCATCTCCCATGCTGCACACTCCCAAACGTGCTCCATCCGCCATGCTGCGCACTCCCAAACGTGCTCCATCCGCCATGCTGCGCACTCCCAAACGTGGTCCATCCGCCATGCTGCACACTCCCAAACGTGCTCCATCCGCCATACTCCGCACTCCCCATCGTGCTGCATCCCCCATGCTGCGCACTCCCAAACGTGCTCCATCCGCCATGCTGCGCACTGCCAAACGTGCTCCATCCGCCATGCTGCGCACTCCCAAACGTGCTCCATCTGCCATGCTGCGCACTCCCAAACGTGGTCCATCCGCCATGCTGCGCACTCCCAAACGTGCTCCATCCGCCATGCTGCGCACTCCCAAACATGCTCCATCCGCCATGTTGCGCACTCCCAAACGTGGTCCATCCGCCATGCTGCGCACTCCCAAACGTTGTCCATCCGCCATGCTGCGCACTTCCAAACGTGCTCCATCCGCCATGCTGCGCACTCCCAAACGTGCTCCATCCGCCATGCTGCGCACTCCCAAACGTGCTCCATCCGCCATGCTGCGCATTCCCAAACGTGCTCCATCCCCCATGCTGCGCACCCCCCATCGTGCTCCATCCTCCATGCTGCACCAGCATCAGCCTCTCTGCCCGCAGCATCAGCCTCTCTCCTCCCAGCATCAGCCTCTCTACCCGCAGCATCAGCCTCTCTCCTCCCAGCATCAGCCTCTCTGTCCCCAGCATCAACCTCTCTGTCCCCAGCATCAGCCTCTCTCCTCCCAGCATCAGCCTTTTCTGTCCCTAGCATCAGCCTCTCTCCTCCCAGCATCAGCCTCTCTCCTCCCAGCATCAGCCTCTCTCCTTCCAGCCTACCCCAGCCTCAGCCTCCCCCAGCATCAGCCTCTCTCCTCCCAGCATCAGCCTCTCTCCTCCCAGCATAAGCCTCTCTCCTCCCAGCATCAGCCTTTTCTGTCCCCAGCATCAGCCTCTCTCCTCCCAGCCTACCCCAGCCTCAGCCTCCCCCAGCATCAGCCTCCCCCAGCATCAGCCTCTCTCCTCCCAGCATCAGCCTCTCTCTTCCCAGCATCAGCCTCTCTCCTCCCAGCCTACCCCAGCCTCAGCCTCCCTCAGCATCAGCCTCTCTCCTCCCAGCATCAGCCTCTTTCCTCCCAGCATCAGCCTCTCTCCTCCCAGCCTACCCCAGCCTCAGCCTCCCCAGCATCAGCCTCTCTCCTTCCAGCACCAGCCTCTCTCCTCCCAGCATCAGCCTCTCTCCTCCCAGCCTACCCCAGCCTCAGCCTCCCCCAGCATCAGCCTCTCTCCTCCCAGCATCAGCCTTTTCGTTCCCCAGCATCAGCCTCTCTCATCCCAGCCTACCCCAGCCTCAGCCTCCCCCAGCATCAGCCTCTCTTCTCTCAGCCTCCCCATCCCAGCCTTCCCCAGGATCAGCCTCTCTCCTCCCAGCCTCCTCCAGCACGCCGTGCTCCTCTGCCGACACTCACAGATCCGATCGCATACACTCACACACACACACCCACACCCGATCGCATACACTCACACACACCCGATCGCATACACTCACGCACACACACATTGACGATATTGCACATACGCGCTCACACTCACAACATCCAGAGATACCACATGCTTCTGGCCATGTGATCCTCCGGCAGGTCCTGGAAGCTCACAGCACAGTATCGCCGCCGAGAAGCAAGCGATATCCCAGGATGTTGTGAGTGTGTGGATGCGATGTGATGTGTGTGTGAGGTGTGTGTGAGAGTGAGTGTGATCTGATGTGTGTGTGTGTATGTGTGTGTGTGTGCTGTTATGTGTGTGCGTGTGTATGTTCCGCCGCTGCAGGACCTTGATGCGCTGGTAACTATGCTACCATGGTTACCAGCGTATCTCGTCCCCCGCTCGCACGGGAGCCCACACCAGCATACGCCGGCCAGCCCCAGCAATGCGAGGGTATGTGTCGGCTGGTTTGGCGGCGTATGCTGATGTGGGCTCCCAGGGGTACAGTACTCACCTGGCAGTCATGGCTCCGTGACCGTGTCGGTTCGGGGAATGCGTGGGGGGGCGGGGCCAGAGCTAGCGTGCATTGCGTGAGGGGGGCGGGGCGTGGCCGAGTTGCCAATGCCTGCAGGGTGCCGGGGCGAGAGGCCAATCTGTGGGGGGGCGGAGCCTGGGCGAGCAGCCGGCCAATCCGTGTGGGGGCGCAGCCTGGGCCAGCGGCCAATCATCTTTGTGTCACCGTAAGGACACAATTTTGGAGCAAGACAGACACAGACAGACAGACAGACAAATAGACAGACAGACAGACAGACAGACAGAAAAAGGCAATTATATATATAGATATAGATGTTGTTGTCTGTATTTACCAAGTGTTTGTGTAGGGGCTGTACATGTTCTGGGTGTTGTCTGGGTGTGGCGGGGGGTGAAAGCGGTGTTGTTTGTGTGTTGCGTTGTGTGTCGTTATTTGTGGAGCGCTGTGTGTCTGTATCGTTGTGTGTGTGTGTTGCGCGGTTTGTGTGGGTGTGGGGTGTGTGTGTGTTTTGGGGGGAGGTATGTTTTGTGCAATGTGTGTTTTGTGCGGTATGTGCGTATATTTGTGTGTGCCGCGGTGTTTGTGTATTGGGTGTTGTGTGTGTGCGGCGTTGTCTGTGTGTGTGGGTGTCTGTGTAGGGCAGTGTTTGTGGTTCCCAGTGTGTGTGTGGTGTGTTGTGCAGTGCGTGTGTGGCAGTGTGTGTGTTTTGGGGGGAGGTGTGCACCCCCCATCGTGCTCCATCCCCCATGCTGCGCACTCCTCATCGTGCTCTATCCCCCAAGCTGCGCACTCCCAAACGTGCTCCATCCCCCATGCTGCGCACCCCCCATCGTGCTCCATCCCCCATGCTGCGCACCCCCCATCGTGCTCCATCCCCCATGCTGCGCACTCCCCATTGTGCTCCATCCCCCATGCTGCGCATTCCCCATCGTGCTCCATCCCCCATGCTGCGCACTCCCAAACGTACTCTATCCCCCATGCTGCGCACTCCCCATCGTGCTCTATCCCCCATCCTGCGCACTCCCAAACGTGCTCCATCACCCATGCTGCGCACTCCCCATCGTGCTCCATCCCCCATGCTACACACCCCCATCGTGCTCCATCCCCCATGCTGCACACTCCCAATCGTGCTCCATCCCCCCATGCTGCGCACCCCCCATCATGCTCCATCCCCCATGCTGCGCACTCCCCATCGTGCTCCATCCCCCATGCTGCGCACTCCCCATCGTACTCCATCCCCCATGCTGCGCACCCCCCATCGTGCTCCATCCCCCATGCTGCACACTCCCTATCGTGCTCCATCCCCCATGCTGCGTACCCCCCATCGTGCTCCATCCCCCATGCTGCGCACCCCCCATCGTGCTCCACAGTCACACATCAGACAGTAAACACGCACACATCTGATCGCATACAATCACACACACACCCCACTTCTCCCTGTGCCCACCGGTGGGCGGTCCCAGCAGCTGTG
Source organism: Anomaloglossus baeobatrachus (assembly GCF_048569485.1). Taxonomy (NCBI): domain Eukaryota; kingdom Metazoa; phylum Chordata; class Amphibia; order Anura; family Aromobatidae; genus Anomaloglossus; species Anomaloglossus baeobatrachus. The sequence goes on along the minus strand of NC_134355.1, from coordinate 549,066,079 downwards.
CTGCACGCCATGCTCCTCTGCCGACACTCACAGATCTGATCGCATACACTCACACATCAGAACACACTCACACACATCCGATCGCATACACTCACACACACAAACTGACGATATCGCACATACGCGCTCACACAATCACAACATCCGGAGATACCACATGCTTCCGGCCATGTAATCCTCCAGCAGGTCCTGGAAGGTCACTGCACAGTATCGCCGCCGAGAAGCAAGCGATATCACGGGATGTTGTGAGTGTGTGGATGCGATCTGATGTGTGTGAGAGTGAGTGTGATCTGATGTGGATGTGTGTGTGTATATGTGTGTGTGTGTGTCTGTTCTTATGTGTGTGCGTGTGTGTGTGTTCCGCCGCTGCAGGACCTTGATGCGCTCACCTCGGGGCGAGAGGCCATTCCGTGTGGGGGGCGGAGCCTGGGCGAGCGGCCAATACTTGCGGGGGCGGAGCCGAGGAGAGCGGCCAATCCGTGCGGGGGGGGCGGGGCCATGGCGAATCCGTGAAGCCGAACGGCCAATCCGTGCGGGGGGGCGGGGCCATGGCGAGCCCAGCGGCCAATCCGCTGTTTGTCACCGTAAGGACATGGCCAATCCGTGCGGGGGGGGCGGACCCGAGGCGAGGCGAGCGGCCAATCCGTGCGGGGGGAGGAGCCGAGCCGAGGCATGCGGCCAATCCGTGCGGGGGGGGCGGGGCCATGACGAGCCCAGCGGCCAATCCGCTGTTTGTCACCGTAAGGACATGTCACGGTAAGGACACAATTTTGGAGCAAGACAGACAGACAGACAGACAGAATAAGGCAATTATATATATAGATAAGGGCTTGTTTTTTGCAGGAGGAGTTGTACTTTTGAATGACACCATTTATTCTGCCATATAGTGTACAGGAAAATGGGAACAAAATTGCAGTGAAATTGCAATTCCTTCAATTTTTTTTTTTTTAATTTACTATGTTTCCTATATGGTAAAACTGACCTGGCAGTATGATTCCTCAGGGCAGTATGAGTTCAAAGATACCAAACATGTATAGTTTTTTTTTCTATTTAAGTGGAGCAAAAAATTCAGAAATTTGTAAATTTCCTAGAGCCGTAACATTCTCATTTTTAGAATCTAGGGCTGTGTAAGGGCTCATATTTTGAGCCCTGTGCTGACATTTTTAATTGTACTATTTTGGTGTAGATGTGATGTCTTATCACCTCTTATGGCATTTTAATGCATTGCAACATAATTCTGGCATTTTGACTTTTTCTCATTTCACGCTTTACTAATCAGATTAATTTATTTTATATTTTCATAGATCGGGCATTTCTGAACTTGGCGATACCAAATATGTGGGGGGGTTTAATTGTTTTATTTTCAATGGGGCAAAAGGGTGGTAATTTAAACTTGTGGGTTTTTTTTTATTTCTTCACATTTTTTTAAAACCTTTTTTCAGTTTTTATTGTTTATACTATTTCCTTTAGGTAACGTGCTTGGCTTCAGCTCCGTTATGTGCAGCACAAATACTGTCTTCCTATGAATTCCGGTGTTCACATGAGGTATTTCATGACAGACACAGCTGACCCCTGGCTGGCAGGACAACCCAGCAGTGTTCCATGAGCACATCACGCGGCCGCCGTTGAGACCGGGGAATAATGTGTTCCATGTAGGTATATGTTAAATCCCATTGTCAGATATTGACAGCAGTTTTTAACTAGTTAACCAATACGTCCAAGGTCGTGAAGGGCAGCGCTGTGGAGTTGGTAATCCAGACCTCCGACTCCTCAATTTTCCTGACTCCAACTTCAACTCCGACTCCACCTCTCCGACTCCCTCATACATGGCTCATGTTTAAGTGATAAAGTTACTGTAGTAAAGTGGTAACATTTGACTTTTAATCATTATGATTCCATAATTATCCAGCTATTGAGATAGAACACAAAATATATACTGCTCAAAAAATAAAGGGAACACTTAAACAACACTGTGAGGAAATAGGGATATATTCTGAGCTATTAAGCCATATTCCTATAGCCGCCATCTTGTCAAGGTACGTAAGGCCTAAGGAGGCTTCAATCAGTATGCTAATTAACTTGAGGAAATTGTCTGTTAGCAGTGGTGTGACCCAAGGCAAACTCCTATGATATGGAAATTAGATGGGCTGGTTAGTCCTTGAGAACTGTAAAGGGAAGGAAGACCCCCCTCTGTGATGCTGCAGAAGAAGGGACAAACTAACTAGAGGCATCCTGTACACCTGAGACAGACAGGCACCAGGAATAAATGTTTAATATCTCATGAGCCGTGCTTCCTATAAACATGTCAAGCAGAAATATCGCATCCAGACATTCCGACGATTCTAGCACATATTTTATATAGGTGTGGGACCTCTGTAGGTATCCCAAACTTGATATTGGCCAGTCGGGTACCACCAGACTAATCATGTGTCCTATCATTGTAAAGATAAAATCTTTACTGTAACTGTAAATATGAAAGCATTGTCATCCGCCTACGACATTCCCAGGCAAAGTTATGGCCAATAATCTCTTTGGGATATTGTTTCAGACCCAGGACAGGGGTGGGGCAGTACTCCCCTGTGAGGTCACTAGGTAGGAGGGGACATGGTTGTAGCCAGTTTGATAAAGGCAATGTGGCCATTTTTTTGGCTTGTCTTTACTCGGGGGTCATGTGTCTGATGCACATGTGAGGAAGTCCATGAAACCCTGGTCGAACGGCGCCCCCCTGTAGCCAGACGCATAAGGTAACTGCTTGATCTGTATGCCTGCTTGTGATCCATAACTTGCCTGTAAATGTATTCTGACATATATATATATATATATATATATATATTCTGTAAATTCCATATTGTATATATTGTAGTTTCTAGTGTGCCTTAGGCCGGTTAAAATATATAATTTAATCTTGGGCTGTTCTGTTATCTCGATCCTGAATTCCACGTCTGTGTGCTCGGTGTAATAGTTATCGTAATCGATTGGTGGCAGGGAGTTTATGCCAAGGATCATTGTGGGGCAACCAGTGAGATCTGGGGGAGGTTTAGATATATTCCGTCCGCAGAGGTCGGGTAATATATACCTTACTCTCACCGGGAACCCTTCAATCATCAGCATAGTAGAATAGCGGCCTCCTTGCTTATTGTCGGGCAATTCCATAATTGGCCTGACTATAAGAGGGGCGCTAGAGAGCGCGTCACATGCTCGGTCTGTCGAGTGGTGGAAAGGGGGGCTGTAAGTTCCACTTTCGACGCCCCGTTTCATGACATATTGGTGGCCAGCGGTGGGACCGAGATAATAGTGTGTGTGAGTGTGAGACCCATACTCCCAGACACTAAAGACTGCCAGTAGCAGCTGTGGCTGCTGGGGTCTTAAGACCAGCTCAACACTAGAGTGTCAGAGTGCAGATACTGTAAGGTGTGTGGAGGCATCAGGTGGCAGTTCTGTATCAGTGACCAAAGTCTGCAAGAATGGCTGAGAGCACCAGAAGCAAAGCTAAAGAACTGGCCAATGCTATGGCCGGAGCCGAAGAGGTGGCGGACCGTGTTGTGTGCAGCGATGAGGAGGTTGTCCACGAGTCCTCCAGGAGACCGATTCCCGATAACAGCTCTGCAGAGGACATCGCACAACCTGGCAATTATGGACATAGCGAGGAGGAGCCCACCCAAGGGTCCTCAAGGAGCCAGATGCCAGTCCTCCACTCTGCAGTGGACAGCGAATCACCAGGCTTTGCAGCGGGTCGCTCATTACCTTGCTCTGCAGCGGATCGCTCATTACCTTGCTCTGCAGCGTGCCGCAGATCACCACTTGCCAATCTACCGAGCCTGGCAGGCTCGGATGCCCTTCTGCTAATGGCGATGACCCTACTCCAGGCTGGAGACCGGGAGGGCTACAAGAACCTCATGGCAGAGCGCAAGGCAGAGCGTAAGGCTGCGGAGCGAGAGCGCAAGGCAGAGCATGACCACCAGCTGCAGCTAGCTCAGCTCCAACCCTCATCATCCACCCATGACAATCGAGACACCAAGCTTCCAAAGGTCCGGGTTGAGGACTTCCCAGTGCTGGAGAAGGATGGAGACTTAGACTCTTTTCTGACGGCCTTTGAACAGACTTGCCTGCAGCACCATCTGGACAAGGACCAGTGGGACAAGTACCTGACCCCCCGTTTAAGGGGTAAGGCCCTGAATATCCTTGGGGACTTGCCTGCTGAGGCAGATTAGGGCTATGACACCCTCAAACGGGCCCTGATCCAACAGTACAACCTTACCCCGGAATTCTACCGCAAGAAGTTCCGGAGCCTGCAGAAGGGACCAAAGGACACCTGGGCTGATCACCGGCGGGCCCTTGCCAGAGCTGCCGACCACTGGACCCAAGGCCTGCAGCTTACCACCGGACCGGAGATCCTGGATTTGTTCATCACGGAATAACTCTTGTGGAACTGCCCTGAGGATCTCCGCCAGTTCATCCGAGACCAGAAGCCGAAGGGGTCCACTGCTACAGCTGCCCTGGCAGATGACTACACCAACAATCGGGCCCCTGAGGCCAAGAGAGCGGCGACCAGCAGCACCTGGAGAGGGGGTAAGATGAATCCTGCGACTGCCCCACCTGCCCCTAACAGCAGGGGGTGTCCCCCTCGACTCCCCTCTCCAGGCCAGTGGCAGAGCCAAGACGGTGCCACCAGTGCAACCAAACTGGACACTTCAAGGCCATGTGACCTCAGCGCCCCAAGGCCCCGGCCCCGTCCCAAAGGCCGTCCACGGTGATGTGTGTGGATGGGGGTGGTGGTAGGTCCCTGGTTCAACTTCCAACCTGTCACCGTCGGCCGGTCTACGACCCTGGGACTGCGAGACACCGCCGCTGAGATGACTCTCGTACGGCCTGAGATGGTGACCCCCCAAAACTTGGTACCCAGAAAAACCCTCGCTGTGTCCGGGATTGGAGGCATTGAACCGGCGCTGACCGTCGCCAAGGTTTATTTGGATTGGGGCGCAGGATGAGGGGTGAGAGAAGTGGGAATAACGGATAGGATTCCCGCAAAAGTGTTACTTGGGACAGATTTGGGGCGGATAACCTCCCAGTTTGAGGCCCCCAAATCCCCAAGGGCTGATCTTTCAGCCAGTACTGACATACCCCCTGGCGATGTTGATGTGCTATCTGTGCATGATGTAAGGGAGGAGGGAGTGAGCTCTGGGTCTTCTGCTTACACTGACACCATAGACACATACGCAGCTGCAGTTGTGACAGGGGAGGGGGTCGGAGAAAGGTGTGACAATGCCTTTACAAGTGATCAGCCAGTGAGCTGGGATCTGTTGCCCTCTGGAGGGATAAGCAGAGAGCGCAGGATACTGCAGGGAGAGAGCCAGTGCGGGAGGTGTGGGCTACCACAGCAAATGCTGGGTCCTCAGAGATTTCACAGCGAGGTTCTGTTGCTGCAGGGGGGGGGGACAGGCAGATGAGATTGGGGCTGGCCCAGGAGCGGAAGTGCTCCCAGGTAAAATCTTGGTACAGGGTTCCCCCACAACCGGGGTGTCAGGAAGCCAGGTTGGTCTGTCTGAACCGGCGACTTGGTCAGGAATGGAGGAGAAGCAGGCCCGACCCACAGTAGCAGCGGCTGTGGCCGCTGTCACCCGCAGTGGGAGTGCTGGAACCCAAAGGACCTCCTGGAGGTCCGATAGCTCTTCCCCTTCTGACCAACTGGCAGCCGAGTCAGGCGGAGGCCAGGACACAGGTCCCAGGGTACTGACGGAAGATGCGACAGTCTCGTCGATTCTGGCCACACCTAGTCAGGGGTTTCAGGCAGCGTTAGAAGCTGACGACAGCCTGAAAGCTCTTAAGGAGCATGCGGCACAGCCTCCCTCGGACTCGGACCCGGAGTGAGTGGTCTGGGACCAAGGACAGCTGTACCGAGTCACGGTCCAACAGGGTTCACCAGAGGCGTGGTCCAGGGACCGACAGTTGGTGGTACCCTATCCATTCCGGACAGAGTTGTTGCGGATTGCACATGAGATTCCGATGGCCGGACACCTAGGGATCGCTAAGACCAAGGCCAGGTTAACCCAGCATTTCTACTGGCCAAAAATGGGGGCCGATGTGGTTGCCTACTGCCGTTCGTGTGACACCTGTCGCAGAGTGGGGAAGGCGGGGCCACGCTCCAAAGCCCCACTGGTAACTTTGCCCATCATTGATGAGCCTTTCAGGATGGTGGCTGTGGATCTGGTCGGCCCGCTGGCCATCCCCAGCAGCTCCGGGAAATGCTTCATACTGACGGTAGTAGATTATGCCACCCGGTACCCTGAAGCGGTAGCCTTGTCATCCATTCGGGCCGACAAGCTGGCCACCTCATTGCTGGAGATTTTTTCCCGAGTGGATTTTCGCTCACTGACCCAATTCATGTCACAGCTGATGGAGTCCCTCTATAAGCAAATCCAGGTGCAACATCTGGTGGCCAGCCTATACCATCCACAGACTAATGGCCTGTGCGAGCGGTTTAATGGCACCTTAAAGCAGATGCTTAAGATGTTGGTCGACTCCCATGGGCGTGACTGGGAGCGGTATCTCCCCCACCTGTTATTTGCTTATCGGGAGGTTCCACAGGCCTCAACGGGATTCTCACCTTTTGAGCTCCTGTACGGGCGACGTGTGCGGGGCCCCCTGGCTCTGGTGAAAGAGGTTTGGGAAGGGGATTTGGCCACCCCTGGAGTATCGGTCATCGAGTATGTTGTGCGCTTCCGGGACAAAATGCAGGCCTTGACGCAGCTGGTGCACGACAATATGGCTCAAGCTCAGGCCAGTCAGAAGCGTTGGTATGACCAGAATGCTTGTGAGAGGACCTACCAAGTGGGTCAGAAGGTGTGGGTACTGGTCCCCGTACCACAGGATAAGCTTCAGGCAGCCTGGGAAGGCCCATACCTCGTGTACCAGCAGCTCAACCCTGTAAAGTACCTGGTCACCCTGGACCCTGCCCGTGGAAGGCGGAAGGCCTTCCATGTGAACATGATGAAGGCACATCTTGAGCGGGAGACATGTGCACTCCTCATGTGCAACCTGCCCAAAGAGGGAGAGGCTGAAACCCTCTTGGATATGCTCGCCCAGGTTAGGGCAGGTGGATCCATTGAGGATGTGGAGGTTGGCCACCAGCTTTTGGAGGACCAACGGTCCCAGCTGTGGGCCACCCTACTCCCCTTCCGGAAGTTGTTTACCAACCGGCCCGGAAGGACTGAGTTGGCTGTCCATCACGGGGACATGGGGAATCATCCCCCGAGTCTCCCTGGAGGTGCAGCAGCACATGCGTCCAGGCATCCAACAGCGCTTGGGCCTCGCCTGTAGTCCTCGTCCCAGAGAAGGACCGAACCACTCGGTTCTGCGTGGACTACAGGGGGCTCAATGCTGTCACGGTCGCCGATGCGTACCCAATGCCACGCATCGATGACCTGCTCGATCAGTTGGCCGGGGCTCAGTACCTGACCATCATGGATCTGAGCCGGGGATATTGGCAGATCCCCCTGACTCGCGAGGCCAGGGAACGCTCTGCCTTTATTACCCCATTTGGACTGTACGAGTCCACGGTGATGCCCTTCGGAATGAAGAATGCCCTGCCACTTTCCAGCAGATGGTCAACACCCTGCTCAAGGGACTTGAAGGGTACACGGCCGCGTACCTGGATGACATCGCCATCTTCAGTCCCACCTTGGAGGATCATCTAAAGCATCTAGCACAGGTGATCAGGCGGATCCACCAGGCAGGTTTGACTATCAAGCCAGGGAAGTGTCAGCTGGCCATGAGTGAGGTCCTCTACCTGGGTCACCGGATAGGCGGGGGAGCTCTGAAGCCAGAGCCTGGGAAAGTGGAGGCCATCATGTCCTGGCCCACCCCCAGGACCAAGAAGCAGGTGATGTCCTTCTTGGGGACCGCCGGGTACTATAGGAGGTTTGATCTACACTATAGTAGCCTGGCGAAGCCCCTGACAGACCTCACCAAGAAGAAGCTGTTCTCCGCAGTCAGTTGGACAGTGGACTGCGAGACAGCCTTCTGGGCCCTCAAGACTGCCCTGTCCAGCTCACCAGTACTACAGGCAGCCGACTTCACGAGGCCGTTTGTAGTACAAACCGACACCAGTGACTTCGGCCTCAGTGCAGTGCTCAGCCAGATGGACTCTGCGAGCCAAGGGCACCCTGTCTTGTACCTGAGCAGGAAGCTGTTGCCGAGGGAAGTGGCCTACTCCACGATGGAAAAGGAATGCCTAGCTATAGTGTGGGCTCTGCAGAGTCTTCAACCCTACCTATACGGGTGCCGCTTCATCGTGGAGACGGACCACAATCCTCTCAGCTGGTTACACACAGTCTGCGGGACGAATGGGAGGTTGTTGCGATGGAGCCTTGCACTCCAGCAATACAACTTCACAATTCGCCACAAAAAGGGCCGTGACCACGGTAATGCTGATGGGCTGTCCCGACAAGGAGAGTTCGCGGACAGGCGCGTGGGGGAACACAGGAATGTGCTGCCCCCTAGCGCCCTCTAAATGAAGGAGGTGTGAGAAAATAGGGATATATTCTGAGCTATTAAGCCATATTCCTATAGCCGCCATCTTGTCAAGGTACGTAAGGCCTAAGGAGGCTTCAATCAGTATGCTAATTAACTTGAGGAAATTGTCTGTTAGCAGTGGTGTGACCGAAGGCAAACTCCTATGATATGGAAATTAGATTATTATTATTATTATTTATTATTATAGCGCCATCAATTCCATGGCGCTTTACATGTGAAAGGGGTATACATAATAGGGACAAGTACAATAATCATAAACAGTACAAGACACAGACAGGTACAGGAGGAGAGAGGTCCCTGCCCGCGAGGGCTCACAGTCTGCAAGGGACAGGTGAGGATACAGTAGGTGAGGGTAGAGCTGATTGTGCAGCGCTGTATCAGACTGAGGGTTACAGCAGGTTGTAGGCTTGTCGGAAGAGGTGGGTCTTCAGGTTCCTTTTGAAGCTAGGCAAGGTAGGCGAGAGTCTGATGTGTTATGGCAGAGCATTCCAGAGTATGGGGGAGGCACGGGCGAAATCTTGGATGCGATGGTGGGAAGAGGAGATGAGAGGGGAGTAGAGAAGGAGATCTTGTGAGGATCGGAGGTTACGTGTAGGTAAGTACCGGGAGACTAGGTCACAGATGTAGGGAGGAGACAGGTTGTGGATGGCTTTGTATGTCATGGTTAGTGTTTTGAACTGGAGTCGTTGGGCAATGGGAAGCCAGTGAAGGGATTGGCAGAGAGGAGAGGTCGGGGAGTAGCGGGGGCACAGGTGGATTAGCTGGGCAGCATAGTTTAAGTTTAGAATAGATTGTAGGGGTGCGAGACAGTTAGAAGGGAGGCCACAGAGCAGGAGGTTGCAATAATCCAGATGGGAGATAATAAGGATATGTATTAGGGTTTTTGCAGCTTCTTGGGAAAGGAATGTACGAATCCGGTAAATATTTTTGAGTTGGAGGCAGCAGGAGGTCAAAAGGGTTTGGATGTGTGGCTTGAAAGAGAGATCAGAGTCTAGGATTACTCCCAGGCAGTGAGCGCGTGTCACTGGGGAACGTGAGCAACCATTGACATTGATGGATATGTCAGGTGGGGGAGTTGAGTGAGGAGGAGGAAAGACAATGAATTCTGTTTTGTCCATGTTCAGTTTTAGGAATCGAGCAGAGAAAAAGGATGAAATAGCAGGCAGACATTGTGGGATTCTGGTTAGTAGGGAGGTGATGTCAGGTCCAGAGAGGTAGATCTGCGTATCATCAGCATAGAGATGATACTGAAAGCCATGGGACTCTATGATCTGTCCCAGGCCGAAGGTGTAAATGGAGAACAGCAGGGGTCCAAGAACTGAACCTTGGGGGACTCCGACAGATAGGGGGCGAGATGAAGAAGTGGTGTGAGAGTGGGAGACGTTGAAAGTTCAGTTGGATAAGTATGAGGAGATCCAAGATAGCGCCAAGTCTGTGATGCCCAGAGATGAGAGAATTTGTAATAGAAGGGAGTGGTCTACTGTGTCAAAGGCAGAGGACAGGTCCAGGAGGAGGAGGACAGAGTAGTGTCGCTTGGCTTTTGCGGTTAGTAGGTCGTTAGCGACTTTGGTCAGGGCAGTTTCAGTGGAATGATGGGGTCGGAAGCCAGATTGTAGCCGATCAAAGAGAGAGCAGGAAGAGAGGTATGAGGACAGTTCAAGATAGACATGCTGTTCCAGTAGTTTTGAGGCATAGGGGAGAAGTGATATGGGGCGATAGTTTGACACAGAGGATGGGTCAAGGGAGGGCTTTTTGAGGATGGATGTGATTGAGGCATGTTTAAAGCATGAAGGGAATACACCAGTTGTTAGTGATAGGTTGAAGAGATTGGGTATGGCTGGGATGAGGACTGCGGTGATGTTGGGGATGAGATGCGATGGGAGCGGGTCAAGTGCACAGGTGGTTAGATGTGATCTTGAGAGTAGAGTGGAAAGATGTTCTTCTGTCATGGTGGAGAAGCTGGATTTTGAGGAAGAAGGCTGAGTAGTTGTGAGGCGTGGCTGTGGGGATTGTGGGCCAAAGCTTGCTCTGATGTTGTCAATCTTCTGCTTGAATAAAGAGGCAAAGTCTTCAGCTGAGATGAGAGGAGAGGGAGGTGGTGCTGGAAGACGGAGGAGAGAGTTGATTGTGTTGAATATCTGTTTAGGGTTGTGGGATAGAGAGGATATGAGGGATGAGAAGTAGGTTTGTTTTGCAGCAGTGAGTGCAGACTTGAAAGTGGTGAGAGCTTGTTTGTATGTAACGAAGTGCTCAGTGGAAAGAGACCTCTTCCATCTGCGCTCAGCAGTTCTGGAAGCCCGTCTCAATTCTTTAGTCTGACTCGTGTGCCAGGGTTGCCTGTTGATTGTGCAGGTTTTGGTGTGTGTGAGGGGGGCAGCTGATTCAAGAGCTGCAGAGATAGTGGTGTTGTATAAAGTGGCAGCAGCATCTGCATTGTTTGAAGAAGCAATGTCTGCAAGAGGGAAAAGAGACTGAGAAAGTGAGTGTAAGTCAAGGTGATTGAGATTTCTGCGGGGGTGCGAAGGTTTGTGGAGGGGAGGTTGTGTACTTGGAGAAGAAAGGGAAGAGAATGTGAGTAGGTTGTGGTCAGACAGGGGTAGAGGTGAGTTAGAGAGGTTAGATAGGGAATAGTGATGAGCGAGTATGCTTGTTACTACTCGGTACTCGCACGAGTATCACTGTACTCGGGCTACTCGGCGGGTACCGAGTAATTTCGCGATACTCATGCTGTACTCGCGGTCTTCATCCCTGCATGTTGGCGCTCTTTTAAGAGCCAGCCCTCATGCAGGGATTGGCTGGCAGACCACTGCAATGCCACAGCCCTGTTAGTTGTGGAATTGCAGTGATTGGCCGGCCTGCACAGCGTGACCGAGCCTTTATACCGGCGGGCGCGCTGTGCTCTGCACACAGCCATCTCATATTCCATGCTGTCTCACTGCACCCAATCACAGCAGCCGGTGGGCGTGTCTATACTGTGCAGTAAAATAAATAAATAAATAATTAAAAAAACCGGCGTGCGGTCCCCCCAATTTTAATACCAGCCAGATAAAGCCATACAGCTGAAGGCTGGTATTCTCAGGATGGGGAGCCCCACGTTATGGGGAGCCCCCAACCCTAACAATATCAGTCAGCAGCCGCCCAGAATTGCCACATACATTAGATGCGACAGTTCTGGGACTGTACCCGGCTCTTCCCGATTTACCCTAGTGTGTTGGCAAATCGGGGTAATAAGGAGTTAATGGCAGCCCATAGCTGCCACTAAATCCTAGATTAATCATGTCAGGCGTCTCCCCGAGATTCCTTCCATGACTTATCTGTAAATTACAGTTAAAAAACACACACACCCGAAAAATCCTTTATTAGAAATAAAAAACACTAACAAAGTCCCTCATCACCAATTTATTAACCCCGACAAACCCTCCATGTCTGGCGTACTCCACAGTCCTCCAGCGTCGCATCCAGCTCTGCTACATTCAGGTGACAGGAGCTGCAGAATACACCGCCGCTCCGGTCAGCTTCACACAGCAACTGAGGTGAGTAGCGCGATCAGCTGCTGTCAGTCAGGTAACTCACGGCCACCGCTGGATCCAGCGGTGCCGCGATTAACCTCAGTGACAGCAGCTGATCGCTATACTCACCTCAATTGCTGCATGGAGCTGACCGGAGCGGCGGTGAGTAGCGCGATCAGCTGAGCTGTCACTGAGGTTACCCGCGGCCACCGCTGCATCCACCACTGGATCCAGGTAACCTCAGTGACAGCTCAGCTGATCGCTATACTCACCTCAGTTGCTGTGTGAAGCTGACCGGAGCGGCGGTGTATTCTGCAGCTCCTGTCACCTTCATGCAGCACAGCAGGACGCGACGCTGGAGGTCCGTGGATTACGCCGGACATGGAGGGTTTGTCGGGGTTAATAAATTGGTGATGAGGGACTTTGTTAGTGTTTTTTATTTCTAATAAAGGATTTTTCGGGTGTGTGTGTTTTTTAACTGTAATTTACAGATTAATCATGGAAGGAATCTCGGGGAGACGCCTGACATGATTAATCTAGGATTTAGTGGCAGCTATGGGCTGTCATTAACTCCTTATTACCCCGATTTGCCAACACACTAGGGTAAATCGGGAAGAGCCGGGTACAGTCCCAGAACTGTCGCATCTAATGTATGCGGCAATTCTGGGCGGCTGCTGACTGATATTGTTAGGCTGGGGGGCTCCCCATAACGTGGAGCTCCCCATCCTGAGAATACCAGCCTTCAGCCGTATGGCTTTATCTGGCTGGTATTAAAATTGGGGGGACCGCACGCCTTTTTTTTAATTATTTAATTATTTATTTCACTGCACAGTATACACACACACACCGGCTGCTGTGTTTGGGTGCAGTGAGACACCTGTCACTCAGCGGGGGGGCGTGTCTCACTGCAACCAATCATAGGCGCCGAAAAGCAGGAAAGCAGGGAATACGAGATTGTTTAATCTCCGGCTTTTTCAAAAGAGGAAAAGCCACCGGAGTTTAGTGAACACAGCTGTGCAGCGCCGCGGCAGTGATCGGGGAACGGTAAGTAAGAGAGAGGGGGGAGAATGACCGACAGACTGTGAGAGGGGGACAGACAAGACAGAGAGAGACCGACAGAGCGAGACCGACCGACGGGAGATAGAATGAAAAAAAAATGACCGACATCGCTAGTAAAAAGCACAAAACGTGCGTTTTGGACATCGGAGTGCCACACAATGTTTTACGTAAAATCTTTCATGTATTAATCTCAAAAAGTAACTCACTATTGGGTATGTGCCCTTAACATTTCCGCCATGAAAATTCATTTTGGTGTCATTTTGGAAGGTTTTCTGGTGAGTCCGTAAAAATGGCGTAAAACGTGGACAAAATTGTTCACAGCTGTGACTTTTGAGTGATAAATGCTTCAAGGGGTCTTCCCCATGCTGTTGCCATGTCATTTGAGCACTCTTCTGAGACTTTTGTGACATCTTTAGGGTTTCTACATGCTGCCGGGTGTCATTTCAGAAAAATACTCGGGTCTCCCATAGGATAACATTGGGCTCGGTGCAAGGGCCGAGTACACGAGTATCTTGGGATGCTCGGCCCGAGCCTCGAGCACCCGAGCTTTTTAGTACTCGCTCATCACTAATAGGGAACAGAGGTGAGTGAAGATGAGGTCCAGCGTGTGGCCATCTTTGTGAGTAGCTGCAGAGGACCATTGAGTGAGGCCGAAGGAGGAAGCGAGTGTTAGAAGTTTAGCGACAGATGAGTGAGAAGTGTCAATGGGGATGTTAAAGTCACCCATGATGATGGTGGGGATGTCGGTGGAAAGGAAATGTAGTAGCCAGGTGGTGAAATGATCAAAAAAGGGAGTGGCTGGCCCTGGAGGGCGGTAAATGACAGCCAGTTGGAGGTTGGAAGGGGAGTAGATGCGTACGGAGTGCACCTCAAAAGAGGGGAGAGTAACCGAGGGTGGTAGTGGAATTGGGGTAAAGGAGCATTGGTTGGACAGGAGCAAACCAACTCCTCCACCATGCTTGTTACTGGGGCGGGGTGTGTGAGAGAGTTGGAGACCACCATAAGAAAGTGCAGCAGGAGAGGCTGTGTCAGAGGGGATAAGCCAGGTTTCAGTGATGCCAAGGAAGGAAAGTTTATTAGTGATGAAAAGATCATGAATGTAGGATAGTTTGTTGCAGACAGAGCGAGCGTTCCATAGAGCTCCTGTTAGTGGGACTGGGGGAGCCGGGGCTGGGTGAATGGGTATAAGGTTAGAGAGGTTGCGGAAATTGGTGTTAGAGTGTGGATGGCAGTTAGATGTGACAATAGGGATGTGGTGAGGAGGGCCAGGATTTGAGGAGATATCCCCAGCAGTGAGGAGAAGCAGTGAGAGTGTTAGTAGGTGGAAGCAGGAGAGGCCATGAGGTGGCCATGTGTGTCTGGAGACACTGGGTGTAAAGTGGAGGAACAGATCTGAGGAGAGGGTGAGATGGGTGTGGAGGATGGAGGGAGAGATGAATAGCTCATTACTGGGTGTAGGGATTAGAGGGGAAGATAGAAAGTGAAGTATTATAGGGGTGAAAGTAAAAACACATACAAACATTGTTTACTTTGACTATGTATCCAGTTACCTTTCGGTCCCTTCCGGCCCAATTCAGGCCTAATTCATTTTCTGCACACTTAAAGATCCACACTTAGGGATCCACACGCCGACAGTGTCTCAGCCGACAGTGTGGTACAGATGAGCTGGTTAGTCCTTGAGAACTGTAAAGGAAAGGAAGACCCCCCTCTGTGATGCTGCAGAAGAAGGGACAAACTAATTAGAGGCATCCTGTACACCTGAGACAGACAAGCCCCAGGAATAAATGTTTAATATCTCATGAGCCGTGTTTCCTATAAACATGTCAAGCAGAAATATCGCATCCAGACATCCCGACGATAGCACATATTTTATATAGGTGTGGGATGTCTGTAGGTATCCCAAACTTGATATTGGCCAGTAGGGTAACAGCAGACTAATCATGAGTCCTATCATTGTAAAGATAAAATCATAACTGTAAATATGAAAGCATTGTCTACGACATTCCCAGGCAAAGTTATGGCCAATAATCTCTTTGGGATATTGTTTCAGACCCAGGACAGGGGTGGGGCAGTACTCCCCTGTGAGGCCACTAGGTAGGAGGGGACATGGTTGTAGCCAGTTTGATAAAGGCAATGTGGCCATTCTTTGGCTTGTCTTTACTCGGGGGTCATGTGTCCGATGCACATGTGAGGAAGTCCATGAAACTGTGGTAGAACGGTGCCCCCCTGCAGCCAGACGCATAAGGTAACTGCTTGATCTGTATGCCTGCTTGTGATCCATAACTTGCCTGTAAATGTATTCTGACATATATATATATATATATATATATATATATTCTGTAAATTCCATATTGTATATATTGTATAGTGTGCCTTAGGCCGATTAAAATATATAATTTAATCTTGGGCTGTTCTGTTATCTCGATCCTGAATTCCACGTCTGTGTGCTCGGCGTAATAGTTATCGTAATCGATTGGTGGCAGCGAGTTTATGCCAAGGATCATTGTGGGGCAACCAGTGAGATCTGGGGGAGGTTTAGATATATTCCGTCTGCAGAGGTCGGGGGAATATATACCTTACTCTCACCGGGAACCCTTCAATCATCGGCATAGTAGAATAGCGGCCTCCTTGCTTATTGTCGGGCAATTCCATAATGGCCTGACTATAAGAGGGGTGCTAGAGAGCGCGTCACATGCTCGGTCTGTCGGGTGGTGGAAAGGGGGGCTGTAACTTCCACTTCCTACCCCCCGTTTCGTGACAAACACAATGTAACTCCAAGTGAATCACACTTCTGTAAAATCGACCTGTCCAGTTATGAAGCAACACTGATTGTGAATTAATTCCTCCTGTTGTGTAAATGGGACAGACAACAGGTAGAAATGATAGGCAATTAGCAAGACAACCCCTATAAAGGAGAGGTTCTGCAGGTGGTGACCACAGACTATTTCTCTTTTCTCATCCTTCTTGGCTGTTGTTTTGATAATTTTTGCATTTTGTCATTGCTCTCACCCTTAGGCCTCTTTCACATGTCCGTGTTTAAACACGTATGTGCTACATACACTGGTATGGTCATACATGTGACATCCGTGTTTGTATACATGTGACATCCGTGTGGCTAGTACCAGTAAACAAAACCGCATGATACTGAAATGAATGTTTATTAATGTGTAAAATATGTACAAAGCCAGAAAAGTTATAGCTAGATAGAACAGATAAAGCAGGTAGAGAACTATAAAGAAAGAAAATAAGAAAGAACATATAGAAACAACATAAAGAAAGACAAAAAGAAAGAAAGAAAGAAAGAAAGAAAGAAAGAAAGAAAGAAAGAAAAAAAGAAAGAAAACAGATAGAATAGGTAGAGAGATAGCTTGGCCAGCTGTTTTTCAGCATTTTTATTTTTTTAGTTAAAAAAAAGAAGTGGGGTCCCCCCGATTGTCACATCCAGCACAGGTACAGCAGCAGCTGTGGGCTGCAACCCTCAGCTCTCTACTTTACTATGACTGGTTATTAAAAATAGAGGGGATCCCACGCTTATTTTTAAATAATTTGTTTTATTTAAAAAAACAAAAAAAAAAAAAAAAAAAAAAGGACGTGGAGTCCCCCATTTTTCTAAAACCAGCCAAGGTAAGTTAGACCCTAGAATGACATGGGTACGTCTGGCATGCGTGAAAAAAACGGACGTCACATGTACCTGAAACACAGATTTATGAAAGAGGCCTTAGAGGTAGCATTAGGTGATCTTTATGACTCACAGAGGTTGCAAACGTAGTGCAGCTCATCCAGGATGGCACATCAATGTAAGCTGTGGTAAGAAGGCTAGCTGTGTCAGTCAGCACAATGTCCAGAGCATGGATCAGATACTAAGAGACAGGCCACTACACCAGGAGACATGGAGGGGGCCGTAGGAGGGCAATAACCCAGCAGCAGGACAGCTACCTCCTCCTTTGTGCAAAAAGAAACAGGAGAAGCAGTGCCAGAGCCCTTCAAAATGTCCTCCATCCGGCCACTAATATCCATGTGTCTGCTCAAACTGTCAGAAACAGACTCCATGAGTGTGGTATGAGGGTTCAACGTCCACAAGTGGATTTTTGGGCTTACAGCCCACAACGTACAGGACGATTGGCATTTGCAAAAGAACAACAAGATTGGCAGATTCAACATTGACTCACTGTGCTCTTTACAGATGAGAGTAGGTTCACACTGAGCACATGTAACAGACGTGAAGAGTCTGAAGATGCCGTGGAGAACATTCTGTTGCCTGCAACATTCTCCAGCATGACCAATTTGTTAGTGGGTCAATATTGGTGTTTCTTTGGAGGGAGGCACAGCCCTCTATGTGCTAGCCAGAGGTACCCTGACTGCCATTAGGTACCAGGATGAGATCCTCAGACCTATTGTGAGACCATATATAGGTGCATTGGGTCCTGGGTTCCTTCTGATGCATGCCAATGCTAGGACTGATGTAATTCAAGTGTGTCAGTAGTTCCTGCATGATGAAGGCTATGATGCTATGGACTGGCCTGCCCATTCCCCAGACCTGAATCCAATTGAGCACATTTGGGTCATCAAGTCTCGTTTCATCTACCAACACCACGTTGCACCAAAGACTGTGCAGAAGTTGACTGATGCTTTAATCCAGGTCTAGGAAGAGATCCCTCAGGTGAACATCCACCGTCTCATTAGGAGCATGCCCAGGCGTTGCAGGGAGGTCATACACACTAATGAGCCTCATTTGTTGTCTTGAGGCATTGCCACTGAAGTTGGATCAGCTTATAATTTGATTTTCCACTTTGATTTTGAGTATCATTCCAAATCCAGACCTCCATGGGATATTAATTTTGATTTACATTGACCATTTGTGTTTTATTGCTCTCAACGCATTCTACGATGTAATGAATAAATATTTGTAACTGAAATATTTCATTCACTGAGATCTAGGATGTGGTATTTTAGTGTTCCCTTTGTTTTTTGAGCTGTGTATTTATTGGAATACAACTTTAGAAAACAAACAACTTTAATAAATTGTAAATTTGCAATACATTATGCAGTAAGTGGGGAAAAAAAGTTTTTAACAAAAACGTACTGAATAACATTTGTGCAGTCTACGAATTTGTTCTGAGAAATTGTATCGCCTCCATCAGATCCTCCTTCATAGATGACATCAAATGTGATTTAATTATTTTAAGGCTGGAGAACAACCTCTTTACACTAACCTGGGTTGGTGGCAAAGCCGTAACCACATGGGCAACATCACTAACAATTTCAGGGTATAAACAAATTGCCTCATACTCAGTCATTTTTGATGAATGGTTGAACTCTTCCACTTCTTTGAGAGCAAGTGAAAAGTGTTGCAGAAATATAGTCAATCTGTTTGCTGTGGAAGTAGAACTTTTTTCCCTGCGGCAACGCTTTGCTGCTCCATGTCGTCCAAATACTTTTCAAAATGAAACTTGTTATCTGATGAGGCTGAAGATACGGCAACAGTAGCACTGGTAGGACCTAAGTCCTCTTTTTCTTGTCTGTCCTGTAGCCACTCGTCCTAACTGCTGATCATGCTGCAATATACAATGATTTGGGTCCACATAAACGGCTGCCAGGAGAATTTTATTTTCTAATAGCAGTGTCTCTCCCTGTTTCATTGAAACAGCAATGCTATCTGCAATTAAACCTCCTCTTTGGGAGAGGCAAAACAGCATTTTTTTCCACTCCTATATGAAAATATTGTGAGTTAAATCCTCAGCTTGTCATTTGTTTAGTCTTTGTAAATGGGCGATGAAACAATTCCTTCAATTCATCCATCTGTGTCCATTGACCTTCATTTAGGAAAAAAAAAATATTCAGCACATACTGCGTTGAACTATTGTACCCAATTTATTATATATTTTAGGAGTCGGTCCATTTTATACTGAGTCCAACTCAACCGAAATGGACTCCAACTCTTCTACTCCATGACCACTTGACTCCGACTCCATAGCCCTGGTAAACTAAAGGCACCTCCCTTATTTGGTGTATTACTGCAGTCCATCAACCTGCATATACTGTAAAGCGGTCTTTACACGCTACTACGAGATCGCTACAGCGATCTCGTTGGGGTAACGGATTTTGTGACGCACATCTGGCCGCTGTAGCGATGCTGTTGCATGTGACACCTATGAGCGATTTTGCATCGTCGCAAAAACGTGCAAAATCGCTCATCGGTGACATGGGGGTCCGTTCTCAAATATCGTTACTGCAGCAGTAACGAAGTTGTTCCTCGTTCCTGCGGCAGCACACATCGCTATGTGTGACACTGCAGGAACGAGGAAGCTCTCCTTACCTGCCTCCCGGCCACAATGCGGAAGGAAGGAGGTGGGCGGGAGGCTCCCGCTCATCTCCGCCGCTCCGCTTCTATTGGGCGGCGGTTCAGTGACACTGCTGTGACGTTGCTGTGACGCTAAACGAACAGCCCCCTGAGAAAGGAGGCAGTTCGCCGGTCAAAGCGATGTCACAGGGAAGGTAAGTAGTGTGACGGGTCCGGGCGATGTTGTGCGACACGGACAGAGATTTGCCCGTGTCGCACAACCGATGGGGGCGGGTACCCACGCTAGCAATATCGGTACCGATATCACAGTGTGCAAAGCGGCCTTAAGTCTCCAATTCACCATGCATATCCAAAAAAATATCTTTTGCAACTCTCCCATTCCGTATGCTAATCAGCACCATCTGGTCCAATTGGTGTCGGTGGTCCATGGTCTGAGGCTCCTCTATCAGCAGAATCGCTGTCCTCCTGCTTCGATTGATATGGATGACGCATCCTATGTCATCAATAGAGCCCTGCCAATCTGGCGCTTGTGCAATTGAAGTGGAGGAACACTTTATTGTACGATAAAAAGTCTTATAATGTGCCGGCGCGTTTATATCAGAGGTGAAGTTAGTGCCAGCAAATGCACATTACAGAACTTTGCTTTGCCTTTAGTAGGCCAGAAAATAGTGCACCTGTGCAGTCCTGGTCTTCAATTGCACATGTGCATGATTCACAGGGCTCTATGGATGATGTAGGATGCATCATCCACATTAATTAATGCATTAAATGATACTAGTTGATGTCAGTTAATTAGGCCTGTTCAGATGTTGAATCTGTGACAATTTCCAGTACAATACATGTAAGGCTTATTCAGACGTCCATGTTGCTTGTATGTGTTATATTTGTTTTTTGGTTTTTTTTTTGTGTATATAACATGTACCCATTATAATCTATGGTGTTATTCACGAATCCATGTAAAACTCACGGAGATATGTCTGTCTTTTTCTGGTTTCATGGATGAAAAAACTAATGCAAGACTATGGTTCCATGATAAACACGTTCTGCATACGGACGGCATCTGTGTGCTGTCCGCATTTAACATTGAAAAGGATAAGAGAAGCTTAGTCATTTATTTATCACATTGGTGGTAAAAATGGACACATGGACCATACATTGATGACACAGGTACCATTTTTATGTGTTAAAACAAGGAAGTATGCCTGAGGACGTTTTTATACTTCATCCACAGGTAGGGGGAAAAAATATTCAGATTTGTGGATATGTTGTCATTTTTCAAATATGCATTATGCCCATTATCCTGCAGAATTGTAACAGATTTTCACCTCAATGAAAAGTGTAAAAGTAGAAGAAAAATTACATCCATGACTGAAACAACTTTCCTTCCTTAGCAGTAAAGCAGCAGCACATGCCAATCTCACATAATGGATCAGGTAAAATCTGAAGCTTGTAAAAATCATCTGTCCTTGTTCAGGTTTGTGTATTGCATGATTCATTGGGTTTCCATGGTTGAGCATTACAAGTGAGGGAACCCGAACTTTAAAGTTCAGTATTCGTACCGAACACGTACTTTACAAATCAAATCAGAGTTCGAGTGCTTTATGTATGAAAACCACTCGAGTGAGCATCGCTGTGCTCGAGTACGCTCAGTGCTCAGCCCAGTGTGAGCCTCTTGCAGTGTTTGAATGGCTCTCACTGGGGATAAAATCAGTGTTATCTGATATAGAGTGTACAAATAAAGAAATAATAATGAAAAAAACCCGCTGTCCCTTGCCCGGAAGTGATCTGCTTATGGCTGTATGTGGGTGGAGAGGCGAACTGTCCAATCAGTGACTTCTAATGAGGCTCAGGTCAAGTCCGGGTACTGAACTGAACTTTATCTAAAGTCCGGCTGAATCCGCAACCCGAACTTCCACAGGTCTGCTCATCTCTACTGAGCACACGAGCCTTGGATCTTTGTCATGGTTCCTAGTAACTAATATCTAAAGAAAGTCTTCTCTAAAATCTGAAGAAATGGAAAAGTGGTCTCCAAAGGGAAGAATCGCAGTTCACTTCCTAGTGATCTGATCAACTAAATTAAAATCTGTAAAATGCTTATTGTAAACATGAGCAAATCATTTGATAAGGTTTAGTGTATGAGAAAAATGCTCTAGATTCTTAGTTTCTAGTTTCTTCGAGCCAACAGCCTTAGATGCTGTGCCCAATACTGTTTGTAGCATTGAAACTATTAGATAGAGAGAAGTGGTAAACTCTATTGGCAACTGACGCGCCCACGGGGTCCCTAAGGGTTACCTATCACCGGGCCGGTGTTGATTCGGGTTGTCACAGCGGTTAGGCCCGATTCCGTGACCCTGGCAGTGTCAATAAGTGGGGGATGATGAGGATGGGGGTTGTAGTTATACGTGAAGCCACCTGTGGTGTGCGGCCAAGTATTAGCCGCCGCTGCGGGAGGTCTTCTCTGGGGCGGATGATAACGCAGCTGGGCTCCGCACCCTGTACTCTGTGCGCCCGGTCCTGAGGGAACTATGGATGTTTGTGTGTGTGTGTGTCGCCTTACTCCTCGTGTGTAGCTCCACCCCCAGGTTGCTAAGCTCGTGGGTGGGAGGTCCCCTACTTTGTGGTGACCGTCCAAATGACCCTACCATAGCCCAGTCCCGGTGAGAGGGCAACTAACTGTGTGTTTTGGTGAATTGTGGTGGTTTACCGGCGATGACCTCCTCTGTATCCATGATGAATACTGCACTCAAGATGAGGTGCAGTACCCTGTGGCACCTAAAGCCGCAGGGGTGCCACACAACCACAGCATGAATGCCGGAGGGCCAATAGGTTTTAATGGCAACTTTACAAAGTTAGTACTTCTCTTAGGCCCCTTGTCAGAACTGAGCCCAAAAGGGTGCAAGTTAGATTTACAAATATGTAAGCTGTGTATTACCTGCAATCCAATGTTGTATAGTGGTCACTTCACTCCCTGCCCACCCCCATAACAAAAAAAAATGTTCTCTTACATAATCCCTCCGTATGACCAATCCATACTCCCACAATTGCAGTGTCAGTGTCAAGTCAATAGCAACTTACAGTAACAAAATGCAGTAGAAAATAAAAGAAGCCAAATGGCTTTTTTTCTATACCACCTTACAAAAAAGAGAATGAAAAAACATCAAAAAGTTGGCTGTACCTAAAATGGTACCAATAAAACTACTGCAAACCCTCATAGAGCTCTGTTGGCCGAGCTGCACAAAAAATAGTATTTTTATTGTAAAAAGTAGTACAATATAGAAAAGCATAACATTTAGTACTGAGAAAAATTAAGTACTGTGAACACTACAAAATCACAACCACCTCTTGCCCAAAGGGATGGAATTGCTGTTTTGTTCCATAACTTCCTCCCCCCCCAAAAAAAGAAAGCCCTCCATACAAAATGATGATGGAGATTTCAATAAAACGTATGGCTTGCTAAGGAATGGACATAAAACAGAAAAAATATCCAATGCCTTAATTGCCAAACTGGAGTTAATGAGTAAAGCCACTTTGTGTCTGTCACATGACCGGGGATCGGGACAGATTGTTATCTGCTGAAAGCAAGCGATGAAGGTTCTGATTGAATGACTGCAAGCATACAGTAAATCTTGAGAAACTGATACAGTGTGTTTATTAGAAGGTTGTATACTAAAATTCCTCACCTGCCATGTGCCAATTATTATATTTAAAAAAAAACCAAATTATTGGGATCTCCTACCGTAGTAGAGGAGCCCTCATGCACCACGGCTTGACTGCTGTCTCTGGAACCCTTTTAGCCATCTAAAAACTATTTCCCAAATATATGATTTTTTTATGTTGATTATTATTTTTTTACACCCTGGAATAAATTACAGATACAGTATTTAAGAGAGAATGAAGTACAAATCTGGATAAGCACTTTCTATACTATCACTCATTAAAGGGAATCTGTCAGCAGGTTTTTGATATGCAAGCTGAAGCAAGCTTGCTGCAAGGGTTAAAACATAGAATTCAGGCATGCCTGTCTTGTCAAGGTCTGATCTGTTGTTTTTTGGCTATGCTTGTTTAAAGGGAACCTGTCACCTAGAATATGCGTTTTGACCTATCAGCAGACGCATGTGTGCCCTAATAGCAGCTCCCTACCCATCCCTGTGCTGTAAAATTGTATAATATGAAAGTAATCAACAACATTTTATTACCTTCATATTTTGTATGTAAATAGCAGGGAATGTGGTCACAGGGGCAGCGCCTTGCCCTATGGACGTCTGCATATTTCCGTGGTATCACGCCCCTGTGGGCGTGATACCATGGAGCGACATTCCCGTCACTCATTCTATCCTGCGAGCATTGCAGCAGGCTTCTCTTCCGGGTTCTCTTTGTCAGTTTCAGACGCGCACTGCGCATGCGCAGTACGTGTCTGAAGCTGGTGATTGAACACCCGGAAAAGAAGCCTGCTGCAATGCTCGCAGGATGGAATGAGCGATGGGGATGTCGCTCCATGGTATCACGCCCACAGGGGCGTGATACCACGGATATATGCAGACGTCCGTAGGGCAAGGCGCTGCCCCGATGACCACATTCCCTGCTATTTACATACGAAATATGAAGGTAATAAAACGTTTTTTATTACTTTCATATTATACAATTTTACAGCACAGGGATTGTTAGGAAGGTGTAATTAGGGCACGCATGCGTCTGCTGATAGGTCAGAACGCATATTCTCAGTGACAGTTTCCCTTTAAGCAGCAGGACGCTACTCATTGCTCGAGAGGGGATGGCACCTTAAGAGTGTGCTTGCTATCTGGTAGGTGGTGCACTCAATTACTCCTCTGCATTGTGCCATCTTCTGCAGCACACTTCCCGCAAGACTCCAGCATTGCTGCTATTGTGATGCAAAAGAGGAGTGCTTGATAATAACTTATAATAAGAAACACAAAACTTAAATTAGAAATGAGTTCAAGGAGCTCAGAAAGTGAGGCCTTATTGTCCAGCATTCATATCTGACCTCACAAATACTCTTCTGGAAGTAAAGAAAAAACTTCCAGCTCCTAAAATCTCCTATTTATTTGTTGCAATTAAAATGTCAAATCCAAAGCAATAAGAGCAACACATATCAAGCGCACGCAGGCACACTTTGGCAAAGCTTTTAATTGCAAAAAATAAACTGGAGATTTTAGACCTTTACGTTTTTTCTTCTTTTCTTCCACCCATGTTTTGGTGTTCCTTGCTCCATGCACACCCAGAGCTGTATTTCAGGTAAGCTGGACGACCCTTTAAAGGCCAAGTCAGTTGAGAATAGGACATTGTCACACCAATGACAGTAGGTAGCAGGGACAGTGTGCACCTGAACTGTCCCTCAAGCTAGGGGTCCCTAGGCTATCCCTGTCCTCAGGATTACCCCTGAACGTCGAGATGCTTGAGTCTCGTAACTTGCTATACTCCTTGATACAACTCACTTTTATAGCTCCCACCCAATGGAGTGAAGGGGCAGAAGTGCTGGTGGAACACACAGACAAAACAGGCAAAGAAACAAATATAAAAGGATTCCAAATCTTCTCCAGTAGAGAGCTTTGCTTCTGCAAAAGGAATGAACACCTCAGCTATACAGAGATGATCTCCTTCAATGTGGTCAGTATAAAGAGAATCTATAGCCGGCATGGGGTGGAATGAGGAGTAGATACTTAGGGGTACTTTGCATACTACGACATCGCAGGTGCGATGTCGGTGGGGTCATGTCGAAAGTGACGCACTTCCTGTGTCGCTCTCGACATCGTAGTGTGTAAATCCTAGATGATACGATTAACGAGCGCAAAAGCGTCGTAATCGTATCATCAGTGTAGCGTCGGCGAATTCCATAATTATGCTGACGCGACGGTCCGATGTTGTTCCTAGCTCCAGCGGCAGCACACATCGCTGTGTGTGAAGTCGCAGGAGCGAGGAACATCTCCTACCTGCGTCTCGGCTGCAATGCGTAAGGAAGGAGGTGGGCGGGATGTTTACATCCCGCTCATCTCCACCCCTCCGCTCCTATTGGCCGCCTGCTGTGTGACGTCGCTATGACGCCACACGACCCGCCCCCTTAATAAGGAGGCGGGTCGCCGGCCAGAGTGACGTCGCACGGCAGGTGAGTGTATGTGAAGCAGCCGTAGCGATAATGTTCACTACGGCAGCTATCACAATGATATCGCAGCTGCGACGGGGGCGGGGACTATCGCGCTCGGCATCGCGTCATTGGCTTGCGATGTCGTAGTGTGCAAAGTATCCCTTACAGTAGAAGGGAGGGGCTGCAGCTGAGATTACAAGTACCTGTTAGATTTGCAGCTGGGTAAAAAGGTACCTTAAAGGGAATCTGTCACCACTTTGACCTTCTTAAACTGTTAATATGGGTATACAGGAAATAGGATGCTGACTATAGTACCTGTATGGTTTGTTGTTGAAATATCAACTTTTATGCTAACGAGTTCTTCCAGGCTACGGGGCGTATGCTGCCCGGAAGATAGCCCTACTTCTGCTCTTCATTATCATTGTTTTCGCCACCTAGTAACGTCACAATCTGCCTGTGACTTGTAGTTTGTGCTCTGAAACTAAATGTTAAAAGGAAGCAAAATAGAGATTAAAATAGGACAGTTATACTTACAAAGTATCCTGTGCGGTTTTCACACTACTTTCAGGTTCTCTCATTAGTCCTCATGCAGATTCACTGCTTTCCCCGTCCGCCCTCTGTGACAGCGTCTGTGATTTGGTGCAGTCAGACTGCCAGCGGCTGTGATTAGTTGTGGAGTATAAAAATAAATAATTGGGAAAAATGACGTAGGATTGCCCGTATATTGATACCCAGCACAGATACAGCAGACGGCTATATTCTACAGGCCCTAACTATGTGCGATATCTTGGATGTGCATCAAAATATGAAAGACCCCATGCGGCTTTTTTAATTATTTAAATAAATAATTTAAAAAAAAGTGTGAGGTTAACCCTAATTTTGATAGCCATTCAAGATAAAGCAGACATCTAGGTTCTGATATTCTCAGGATGGGGAGGCCCATTGTTATAGCCCCCCCAGCCAAAACGTTTAGATGCGAAAATTCTGACACTATACCTGACTGATTCCTATTGCCCTGGTGAGGTAGCATTCGGGGTAATATAAGGGGTTAATGACAGCTGTAATTTGTCAAAAAAAATCACAGCTGTGAGCAAGCCCGAGGTTAATAATGGAGAGGGGTCTATGAGACTCCCCCATTACTAAACCTGTAAGTAAAAAGAAATAAACACAAACAGAAAAATCCAATTTTTAAAAAAACAAAACAAAACAAAACACACATTCTTTCTCCAATTTATTAACCCCCAAAACACTCTTGCAGGTCTGCTGTAACCACATGGGGTCCCACGACATTTTTAAACGTGACTGCACACTGTGGCTATCATGGACACACTGACTAAGCCGCAGCTGTGAACAGTGACGTCACTGACTTCACCTGACGACACAGCTGGGGTTCCTTAGGTATCCCAGCAGTGACCTCTGATGCACTGACCTGAGGTGAACTCATTGAACTCATTGACAGTTAACGGATCCTTTCTCCATAGGGTCCAATGTTAAAAAAACGGATCCAGCAGAAATCATTTTGCCAATGGATTTCTACAGGATCCGTTATAGTGGACGGTTACAGGACATGTGAACGCAGCAAAATTTTCACAGTGGATTTTTTCCATACAGGGACAATAAGATTGAAAACTCATGCACAGCCAGTAATGCTATAAGCAGCTGATTTTCTGTTAGTGTCACTGCATTTATTCTATGCAAAATCATACTCTAAAGAGTTCTGATCATTTCTGTCATCAGTCCTGATACTGTGCCTAATCCATCGTATGACAGTCATCAATGGCGCTAGATGGACCCAGTGATGTGCAATGGAGTCTGTCGACCTTCTTTACAGTGTTCATCTTTGTAATTGGAAAAATAGCGATGCATGTAAAAAACAAGATGATAAAAACAAGATAACACTTTTTATATAAAAGGTAGGCAAGTGAATAGCAACAAAACAAATACTGTAGTCACAAGTGACATGCATACAGTAAGTGTTATCAACAGTAATTAAAGGGATGAGCAAAGAATGCGTGTGTGCTATTTACCATTAGCATCTTGATCATGGGCATTATCTGGTATTGTATTTCAGCCATTTTCAAGTGATTTCGAGTGAACTACATTACCAGGCAAGTATAACAGAGTACATGTTCCAGAAAGAACACGTGACTTTTACTGTCACACAGTCCCTTTAAGGGTCTCTTTATGTGGCCATATCTTCCGTCAGATCAATTCCTGTTATTAATGATCACAGATATTCTACACAGCTTTGTCACACCCAGGAATATGCAAGAGGAGGAAAGTGGATCCACTGGTTGAAGGTGTCGTTCCTTGACCTGGAGGAGTCTTCACTACAACCTCCGGAGGTGGAAGCGGGAACACACGCGGATAAGTGACTGCCAGGAGGCAGCCCCGGGGATCCCAATACCTTGGCAGCTGGCGCCAAGGAACAAAGACCAGGAACCAGAGCAGATGAGGGAGAGGTTGGTGCATTCAGGAACAGGCTGGTACTGATGGTCACAGGCAGGCAGGATCTTGCAGGGACTGGAGAACACAGGATGTTCACAAGCGAAAACTAGACTGAACAGAGTCACAGACCAATACGGAATGCGGGTTAAAGCACGGGGACCTGATAACTAGCATGCACAGACTAGCTACAGGGACACGTTAAACAGGCACCTTCAAATGTGGGAGGATTCCTTATATACAAAATACCTGTAGGAGCAATAAGGAGGAACTTCAAGGTTAGGATGCTCTGGCCCTTTAAAGGGAAGGTGTCGTAAAAAAAAAAAATTCAATAACTGAAAAAATGTAAAGTATTAATGTTTTGTTTAAATATTATTATTTGTTTTTAATTGAGCAAAATATATATATAAAAAAAAAAAAAGTTTGATATTTTCCACTGTTAAACACTAGGGGGAGCAGCTGCTACAAATCCTACAGAAATCCCACTGTAGAAATAGCCTGGATTAAAGCAGCAGTAAAGTGGGCGGAGTCTTCTCTCCTGTGTGTGATGTCACACCTCCCCCCTCCTAATCTGAGTGTTTACAACAGATAAGAGAGAATGAAATGTAGGGACATAGTGCGGACCAGATTTTGTTGGTGACCAGAAATGTCTAAACTAGTGTTACCAAGGACAGCTGGAGTATCACACAGGACAGGATTAGATACACAGCTCAGCAGACAGTATCACACAGGATAGGATTAGATACACAGCTCAGCAGACACAGTATCACACAGGATAGGATTAGATACACAGCCCTGCATACAGGATCACACAGGATAGGATTAGATACACAGCCCTGCATACAGTATCACACAGGATAAGATTAGATACACGGCTCAGCAGACAGTATCACACAGGATAGGATTAGATACACAGCCCTGCATACAGTATCACACAGGATAGGATTAGATACACAGCCTTGTATACAGTATCACACAGGATAGGTTTAGATACACGGCTCAGCAGATGGTATCACACAGGATAGGATTAGATACACAGCCCTACATACAGTATCACACAGGATAGGATTAGATACACGGCTCAGCAGACAGTAGCACACAGGATAAGATTAGATACACAGCTCAGCACACAGTATCACACAGGATAGGATTAGATACACAGCTCAGCAGACAGTATCACACAGGAGAGGATTAGATACACGGCTCAGCAGACAGTATCACACAGGATAGGATTAGATACACAGCCTTGGATACAGAATAACACAGGATAGGATTAGATACACGGCTCAGCAGAAAGTATCACACAGGATAGGATTAGAAACACAGCTCAGCAGACAATATCACACAGGAGAGATTTAGATACACAGCTCAGAAGACAGTCTCACAGGATAGGATTATATACACAGCTCAGCAGACAGTATCACAGGATAGGATTAGATTCACAGCCCTGCATACAGTACCACCGATTCACGCACAGGCCGACAGTTGGCAGGAGGAAGGGTGTGTGTGAGCCGGGGTGTTTTTGGAGACGGTAGCAGGGGCCGTGGTGGGGGAGGGGCACCGGTACTCACATGCAGAGGCACACAAACACACACACAGCAGCGGCGGCCAAAGCGCGGGCTGGGTAGAGAGGAGGGAGTGTTGATGGAGACGGTAACGGTGGGGGGAGGGGCGGCGGCAGCAGCAGTAGCGGGGGTTGGGTAGAGCGGAGGGAGGGGGTGTCACTGGAGACGGTAACGGCGGGGGGGTTGCGGCGGCGGCGGCAACAGTAGCGGGGGGAGAGCGGAGCTGGGTAGAGCGAAGGGAGGGGGTGTCATTGGAGACGGTAACGGCGGGGGTAGGAGAGGGGGAGGCAGCCCGTACTCACACATCCCGGCGATTGACAGGGGTAAAGTGGAGCAAACAGAATGGCTGTGAGCTCCACAATGATGGCGTCAATCTCCTCCCTCTGCTGTGATCTGGACAGCCCAGGGGGCGCGTCCAGGTCATAGCAGACACCTACTGTAACGTTACTAAATGGGGTCGGAACCCAACCACTCTTCTCTATGAACAGGGGCTGCCATAAAGGAGTGAGTAACTGTCGTTACACACAGCAAATCCAGCATGGCAGCACCCAGTGCTTTCAGTAAAATTAGAATTAAATAAAAACTAAATAAGCAGTGATTTTAATTTTGTAAAAATACTTGATTTCATAATCACTATTTTGAATACAAAAATATAAAACCGCGACACCTTCCCTTTAAGAAAAGAGTATGGCTGTGACCTAAGTACGCTACCATGCATGCGCGGACCTCAGGAGCCAGAGGACAGGCCAGGCAGCAAAAAGGAGAAGGTGGCAGAAGTGGGACGTCTGCGCTCCTGCGATGAAGGGAGCAGAGCTACCAACAGAGGTGCGGAGGAGATCAGGGGCTGTGGGGCAAGACAGGGGGAACAGGGACTGGAGAGGTGAGCAGACCATGGCATCGGCGCTCCCGGGCAGTAAGCGGCGATGGCATGACAAGCTCTATACTGGCAGTATTTGTTTTCAGTTGTAGTACTGAACCGCTTCCGTAAAACTTTACATTGTAGTGAGCAAGGATTTATAAACACAGCCCTAAAGCCGAACCTTAAACTCACTATGCAGGAAGGACGAAAAATATACAACAGAACACATCCAAGAACACAATGGCTGAAGTCATCTCTCGAGCATTACATACATTCTTGTGCGCTGTACATAGTGGATTCCTGCAGTCATGCACGGGTCATGTTTAGTATCCACTTTACAATAATCCAATAATGTAACAGTGCCCCCACCTGACAAAAATGAATATAACAGCCAATTTCTCATAGCATTGGCATAAATGGACTTGAATGTGACACCACATTAATATGATGCGTAAGAATAATACCTGTTGAGAATATGTACAAAAAATGAGATCTAATCATCTCAGACTTCTTTTGTCCTATATCTTGGTACTAGAAGATATTGTGAGAGGCAGCTGCCAGCCTTATCTCTGGTGTGCAGGAGAATGCAGACAGTTATCTATGAACAGCAGTTTCTGAGCAGAGGAAATTCTACACCGTGTGCAGAATTATTAGGCAAGTTGTATTTTAGAGGAATTTTTTTTTATTATTGATCAACAACTATGTTCTGAATCAACCCAAAAGACTGATAAATATCAAAGCTTAATATTTTTGGAAGTTGGAGTGGTTTTTTTTTTAGATATGACTATCTTAGGAGGATATCTGTTTGTGCAGGTAACTATTACTGTGCAGAATTATTAGGCAACTTAATAAAAACCAAATATATTCCCATCTCACTGGTTTATTTTCACCAGGTAAACCAATATAACTACACAAAATTTAGAAATAAACATTTCTGACATGCAAAAACAAAACAAAAAATTAGTGACCAATATAGCCACCTTTCTTTATGATGACACTCAACAACTTACCATCCATAGATTCTGTCAGTTGCTTGATCTGTTTATGATCAACATTGCGTGCAGCAGCCACCACAGCCTCCCAGATAGGGTGCCGAGAGGTGTGCTGTTTTACCTCCCTGTAGATCTCACATTTTATGAGGGACCACAGGTTCACTATGGGGATCAGATCAGGTAAACTAGGGGGCAATGTCATTATTTTTTTTTCTTTTAGACCTTTACTGTCCGGTCACGCTGTGGAGTAGTTGGAAGCATATGATGGAGCATTGTCCTGCATGAAAATCATGTTTTTCTTGAACGATACTGACTTCATCCTGTACCACTGCTTGAAGAAGTTGTCTTCCAGAAACTGGCAGTAGGTCTGGGAGTTGAGCTTCACTCCATCCTAAACCCGAAAAGGTCCCACAAGTTCATCTTTGATGATACCAGCCCATATCAGTACCCACCTCCACATTGCTGGTGTCTGAGTCGGAGTGGAGCTCTCTGCCCTTTACTGATGAGCCTCTGGCCCATCCAGAGTCACTCTCATTTCATCAGTGTTAAAATATTTTTATTAAAGGGTTTAAGAATTAAAGGGGGAAAAGTAATATCATAGAAATTATTTAAATAATGCACATAAATTACAGATTAACAACAAACTTAATATAATCTATACCTAGATCATAAGGAAGGGAGGAGAGTGAAAGGAAATAGGAAGTTGGAGATCAAATAGTTTTATTGGTTGGGTTAAGTGGAAGAGGGAAGGAGAGAAAAAGAAAAGAGGGACATAGGAGAACTATATTAAAAAAAAAAAAACAAAAAAAAAACAACTAACAATACAATAGTGCACAAACTAACCTTTATATAACCTTAAATAACTATGTTGAGTTACAAAAACCCATAAAGTAAATGACCACAATATACAGTTAGGTCCAGAAATATTTGGACAGTGACACAATTTTCGCGAGTTGGGCTCTGCATGCCACCACATTGGATTTGAAATGAAACCTCTACAACAGAATTCAAGTGCAGATTGTAACGTTTAATTTGAAGGTTTGATCAAAAATATCTGATAGAAATTGTAGGAATTGTACACATTTCTCTACAAACACTCCACATTTTAGGAGATCAAAAGTAATTGGACAAATAAACCAAACCCAAACAAAATATTTTTATTTTCAATATTTTGTTGCGAATCCTTTGGAGGCAATCACTGCCTTAAGTCTGGAACCCATGGACATCACCAAACGCTGGGTTTCCTCCTTCTTAATGCTTTGCCAGGCCTTTAAAGCCGCAGCCTTCAGGTCTTGCTTGTTTGTGGGTCTTTCCGTCTTATTTCTGGATTTGAGCAAGTGAAATGCATGCTCAATTGGGTTAAGATCTGGTGATTGACTTGGCCATTGCAGAATGTTCCACTTTTTTGCACTCATGAACTCCTGGGTAGCTTTGGCTGTATGCTTGGGGTCATTGTCCATCTGTACTATGAAGCACCGTCCGATCAACTTTGCGGCATTTGGCTGAATCTGGGCTGATAGTATATCCCGGTACACTTCAGAATTCATCCGGCTACTCTTGTCTGCTGTTATGTCATCAATAAACACAAGTGACCCAGTGCCATTGAAAGCCATGCATGCCCATGCCATCACATTGCCTCCACCATGTTTTACAGAGGATGTGGTGTGCCTTGGATCATGTGCAGTTTCCTTTCTTCTCCAAACTTTTTTCTTCCCATCATTCTGGTACAGGTTGATCTTTGTCTCATCTGTCCATAGAATACTTTTCCAGAACTGAGCTGGCTTCATGAGGTGTTTTTCAGCAAATTTAACTCTGGCCTGTCTATTTTTGGAATTGATGAATGGTTTGCATCTAGATGTGAACCCTTTGTATTTACTTTCATGGAGTCTTCTCTTTACTGTTGACTTAGAGACAGATACACCTACTTCACTGAGAGTCCATCAGAAAGAATGTCAGCTGTAAGTCATCATCGGTGACACTACTGTAATCTCTGAAATGTCCCGCAGCGCTGGTATCTAACACAATAGGTCACCATAAGGCGGTAACATCGGTATTTGTCTTTGTGTAAATTTATGTTCAGTAATAACTCTGTCATCTACTAAAGTTCTCCTGTACCCATAATAGTAATAAGAATAAGAGTAGGGTCAGATGACGTGGATTTAAAGCACTACTCCAGCAGTGAAATAAAAAAAAAAATATATATAACATAGGAGTGGTGCTTTAAATCATCCACATCTGTAGTGTCAATGCTCGTTGTCCCCATGTCTTCATTTTCATCCAGTGAACTGCGATTTGCCATCACTTTAGGCCCGTGCCCGATGTATTATGTATGTCATCACTACCAGGATGTGTGCGTGTTTTTGGGTTTTTTTTTTTTTTTCAGAACTCAAGGCTTCAGTCACACAATTAACATTCAACATATTTGCTAAGAAGATGAACGCATACATGTAACCCTGATGTTTGCAACCCAATAAACAGACATTTTGTATAACGTATGGTGTGGTATACTTTTTATGGGATGTTCTTATGTACAGTGACACAATATCATGAAGACAATACAAATACATCCTGAATGAACTTGTTTCAAGCAATGTCCAGATTACAGCAGGTTCTGTAAGAACTGTTCAGTATTTACACAAAACTGCAACATGTAGGACAATGAACTACTACAATAGTATGGAAAACAAGTAATACCGTATAAACAGAAAGACACGAGACCAGAACATACTAATGAGAGAGAACACAAGTAGCTGCAATCTACAATCACTCATTTCTACACTAAGGCAACACGTACTTGCACAGGACGGATTCTCTGGCGTGGACTTTAAAGCAAATCCACTGCAATATCTGCAAAATACGTGATGTATTTTATTCTGGATTCCCCACACATTTCGCTGTATACATTGCAAAAATGAAATATACAAATAAGAATCTACAGAAAGAATTAACATGATGCAGATTTCCACCCCGCATGTCAATATCCAAACTCAATGTTAGTAGTGTATTACAATGTAGATTTTTCACTGCAAAATCCAAAAAACATAACTGCAGCTAAAACATTAAGCTGCTCTCACTTCAGCGGTATTTTGCCACAAAGCCGGATCCGGCACAAATGCGGTCCAGTTCAATAGAATCGCGGCCGCATGTGACCTTATCTTGCCGCAATTCCATTTAACTGTATTGAACTGCACCGCATTTGTGCCGGATCCGGCTTTCCGGCAAAATACCGCTGATGTGAAGCACGTCTATGTGCATTTACCCAAGCTACCATAACTGGTCAAGTAAAAAGAACCTGGCGGGTCCCTCGATGGTCTCCGCAGTACAGGCGTAGATTCCTTTAAGTTATGTGATTACTAAAGCTGCAGTCTCTGGAGGATCTAGGTTTATTTGGCAGCGTCACACATGAGGTAGGACAAGTCTTCTCACAGACTAGTCCTGCCTTAGATCTTCCAATAACGTCTCCCCAGTTGTGACTGACAACCTGTTCTTATAGGAAGATTATACATCCTGTCAATCATAGCAAGGAAGGCGTGATTAGAAGATCCCCAACAAAACTAGTTCGTGAGAAGAGACACCGCTACAGACTAGGCCCTACTAAATATTAATTGCAAGATTAAAAGGTCATTCTTCAAGGATTACTGCATTAGTATGGCACGTAAAACACATCCGATGTAAGAAAACTGCACCCATACTGCTATAGAAGTGGTTGGGGACAGTCAGGGGACCTGATCGGTTCTCTTTAATCCTATGTGTGAAGGCTAAGTCTTGGATTATATAACAGACCCCCTTGTGCCTTCCTCAGCTGCAGTTCACTTACCACATACCACCACAGTATAATGTAGGCAGTTTGGGTTTTTTATTGGTCTCTAGATATAAAATTGTGGCATTTGACGATCATGCCGACATTACCCACACAAATCACACGTATAAGGAAAAGGGTGAAATCTCCAACCTGTATATATTCCACAGCGAGACTTACACATGACCCTTTTAATACAGTGAACTATGGAGGACCACATACTTCTTACTAAATCACGTCTTCATAGTAGGCAAGTTTGCTTAAGGCTGGGGCAATATAGCAATTTTGGCAGCAACACATTTGCACTTACTAAAGCCTAAAATCAGTGTCTTTATTATTTTATTTTTTTTTTGAAGGGCTATTCCTCCATATTCAGCAAATTAAGGTTATTTATTGTTTTAAGTAACATAAATTCCAAATACATGACTGCAATTCAAGGTCTTGAAAGTTATGTTAAGCAAGCTCTACCATGCTTAGGTACTTGGTCCTCGCAATGACTGGTGATGAGCGAGCTCTACCATGCTTGGGTACTTGGCCCTCGCAATGACTAGTAATGAGCGAGCTCTACCATGCTTGGGTACTTGGTCATCGCAATGACTAGTGATAAGCAAGCTCTACCATGCTTGGGTACTTGGCCCTCGCAATGACTAGTAATGAGCGAGCTCTACCATGCTTGGGTACTTGGTCATCGCAATGACTAGTGATAAGCGAGCTCTACCATGCTTGGGTACTTGGTCCTTGCAATGACTAGTGATGAGAGAGCTCTACCATGGTTGGGTACTTGGTCCTCGTAATGACTAGTAATGAGCGAGCTCTACAATGCTTGGGTACTTGGTCCTCGCAATGACTAGTAATGAGCGAGCTCTACCATGCTCGGGTACTCGCTACTTGTAACCAGCAGTTGGATGCTCAGATTGGCGCGACCGAGTACCTGAGTATAACAGACGTTAATGGGGAACTCGAGCATTTTTCTGGGAAATCTTCTAGAAAAATGTTTGTGTGCCCCTTATTGAATTCCATTATACTTGGGTACTCGAATCGTGTTCATCCCAGCATTAACTGCTGGTTACACGTACCGAGCACCCGAGTATGCGAGTGCTCCCTCATTACTACTTGAAAGCCATAATGACCTATGCAGAAAGTACATTGGAAAATCAGAGAACTTTCCATCACTCAATGAATAACCTTTATTTGCTGAAACTCCTCTTCAAAGTACAGTAGCACAATAGTTCTGAGGAGATTCATTCATGAACCAATATTTACATCAGGTTTTTAACGCTACATTTTTTTAAATTTGTGGTGTTTTTTCAGTTCAGAATCTATACAGGCACTGGACTACTCAGGTGAACTTGTACTATACTCTCACTTCCTGTTCTGCACATAGCTTTTCAATACCATCAGACTGATTGACAATGAAAGGTAACACCTCTATGTACAATAGAGGATACAGAATCCAGCAGTCACATGAAGCGATGGCACAGCTCACTTCCTCCCTTCACAGTAACTTTTGCACATATTACAGCATGCTTAGTTATGATTCTATAGAAACAAATAAGGTTAAAGTCAGTCTCTAGTTAATAACCATGTGAAAAACAGGAAGTAGGAGTCTAATATTTGGCCTAGTAGCCAGTACATTGCTAAAAATAAAACTTTTAAACTGTCTACGGTAGTGTTTTCTCCAGAAAAAGTAGCAGAATATGGACTGTAAAAAGTGTAAAATCTCATTTAAATAAAGGCAGTCCCTGGCTGGTATAGCTCTGCACAGCCGCCTTTAGTCCTCATTCACACTTCAGTATTGGATCAATATTTTTCATCCTTTTCAATTTTTTTTCTCTTAGACTATGTGCGCACTGAGCCTTTTTGTGCGTTTTTCGGGTGCGTTTTTGGGCTGAAAACTGCATTACTTTGCTTCCCCAACAAAGTCTATGACTTTTCATTTTTGCGTACACAACTTTTTTTTTTTAGTTGCGTTTTTAAACATGTCAATTCTTTCCTGCGTTTTACTGCGTTTTTCACCCATGCAATGCATTGGAAAAACTCAGCAAAATGCAACCAAAAACGGTGCGTTTTTTTTGCGGCCAAAAATGCACAAAAAACAGCGTCAAAAAACCGCTGTGTGCACACATAGCCTTAAGATCCAAAAATTGATTTAAACAAAGAAAGAAAAAATGTTTCCATTATATTATTACATCTGCATTTAGGATCTTCTTGATTTGGCCTAAAAAGAGATGAAAAACACAAACCTAGTGCGGTCCTGTGAATGAAGCCTTAGATTCATCCGCAGTATTTTAATGTACTTTAATTTATCTAATGAATTTTAGTCAAAAATGCTGTAGCCAGATATGACTGTTAAAGGGGTTTTCAGGTCTAAATGCTTATTGTGCCGGAAGCTACAAGCTTTTATATGCATAAAATCTTACCCACCCTCTTTGGGTCTAGAGCAGACTCTTTATTGCTGCTCCGGTGACTGTGTTCTGGCTGCAGCAGAAGCATCGCGGCTATAGCGCACACCATAGCTGCAGCCAATCACTGAGCTCAGCAGTTCGAGCCGTCTACCTGCTGACCTGTGATTGGCTGCAGCGATGATGTGCGCGACTGTCATGAAGTGACTGCTGCAGCCAGAAAACAATTACCAGTGCAGCAACAGAGAGCTGGCACTGGACCTGGGGATGGTAACACTTCATATCTGAACATGATTAAGACCTGAGTGTCGAAACGCGTTGTTCTGTAGACCATCCGACATATGCTGTACCTGCTGGATTTTTACTTTATATTTAATAAAATGGACTTTTAACCTTCCATTCCTGGCGCTGGAAATCTTCTTCCTATTTCTCATAATTGTGTAAAACTAAGCATTTATCCAAGAAAACTCCTTTAAGTCTATTTCTAAATTTGAAAACTATATAAACAGCCTTTTGGTATAAGAATGGGAACACTGCTCTCCTTTCTTTGGAAAAAGAACACTTGATGGTGTAATATCCCTCATATCATAATGGTATTGAATGGTCTGATTATAACAATGCATACAGGGGCATTATTATTATTCATATTTCCAAACGTTACATTTTGATCAAGGAGCAGTTCAGTGTCATGGCTGCCCAATTCTGGTGTATGTCTGGCCGACATTTGTCAGTAACAGGGGCAAATGCTAATTGCAAATACATTATTTGTGGAAATCCACTCGAAATCTAAAAGTGTCAGGTGTGAGAGCAGATAAAGAGGCAATATTCCTGCCTCGGCTTTGCTGCACTAACAGGGGTCTAGGTTGATATTTAGTGTTATGTGAATGTTATGTATAGAGGAGAAATCTTTTCCTGTCTCTCGTCTTAGGACATGAGGAATGTGGTTGTAGCCGTCATTAGGCGTTTTGTTGTCAGAGGAATGCATCACCAGAAAATGACCCATTGATTAAATTAGGTATTAGTGTGAAATCCATTTAAAGAATAACCGTCATTTTAATCTTTTTCTTCATAAATCAATGATATACATGAAAAGAAACATTGGAGTCTACTTTATCAAAGAATTCAGCTTCTCTCTCCTTCAGGACTGATCTTTCATCTTCCAAATTGTCACTTCTTGGGTAAAATCTGTACTCCGTGAAGACTGATTGTTACATTACGGAGATCGAGGCAGAGCTCATACCTCTTCAGGTTACATCTCCCTTCAGTAATGTAATTATATGTCTTCACAGACTACAGACTTTAAGTGGGAATTAGGTACTTTGAAAATGAGGTGGAGAAAGAAGCAGATTTCTTTGATAGACATATTATAAAGTTCTTTATTTTTATGTGTACTATTGGTTTATGAAATAAAAGTTCAAAATACATTGACTCTTAAAAGGGAACCTGTCACCAGATTTGTCCCTTATAAGCTGCGGCCACCACCAGTAAAGCTCTTATATACAGTATTCTAGAATACTGTATATAAGGGCCCAAGGCCAACATAAAAAACAGCTTTTATTATACTCACCTTATCTGGTCCAATGGGTGTCGCTAGTCTTAGTCTGGCGCCTCCTCTATTCTTATGGTCGCCGTCCTTTTTCCCTGCTTTGTGTGGATGACCTGTCCTACATTATCTACACAATGTCCTCCATTACGCTCCTACACAGGCACACTTCTCTCTGCCTTGCGGAGTACAGAGTATAGTACTGTAGTGCACAGGAGCGGGGAAAGGTCAAAGAACACCTGCGCATGCGCACTACAATCCTTTGATCTACCCTCAGCAGGCAGAGAGAAGTGTGCATGCGTAGAGGCGCAATGGAAGATTCTGTGTGGATGACGTAGGACACATCATCCACATGGATCATTGAAGAAGGATGGCAATAGCAAGAAGATAGGAGGCACCAGACTCAGACCAGGAACGCCCATTGGATTGGACCGCCTCGCAGGTGAGTAAAATAAAAGATGTTTCTTAGATTATACTAATCGCTTAGGCACTTATATACAGTACTGTAGAACGCTGTATATAAAGAGCTTACTGGTGGTGGCTACAGCTTCTAGAAAACAAATCTGCTGATAGATTCCCTTTAATATCATCTGTGTTAAATTAACATAATAGAGCGCTTTTAATTTCCACACTGGAGCTATTTTAGACTCACTTCCTATTCTTTCAGGAACAACTTCAAGAATTTTTCTGAAATCTCATTATCACTGGCAGCAATAAAATGACAAGTAACACAACTATATACAGCTGAAGACACAGGATCCACCAATCACAACGGGCGATGTCACAGCTGACCCTGTTCCCCCTTTTCACAATGACTTGTGCACACACATTAAATGCTTAGAATAGAACAGAATAGGGTCAGAGTTAATTTATTGTTACTAATGTACATGTGAAATTCCTGAAAGAACAGAATTAATGAGTCTGGTATACTGCTAGTGTGAAAATTGCAAGATTTTTAATTTTTGGCTTTTTTATTTTATAAAAAGAATTATATGAAAAACAGAAAAGAAAATATATTAGCAAAAAATTTAAAAAAAAAATGAATTTAGCTAAACAACAGGTCATTTTCCAAGTTTGCTTCCTTTTAAAGTACAGTAGATTTCCCATCTCAGCCATTAGAAAAAAATTGTATAAATCTAATAGATGAAAAGGATATATAATTAATATCATTTGCATTTCCCCGTTTTGATCCCCTGAGAAAGTCATATGAGGAACTATAGGTTTCTGGGGTGAATGGTGGTCACATTTCACATGTAGGGTTTGGAATTGCGGCAGGTATTATTATTGTTTTAATTGCAGTTAACGTAACGCAATACAATCTCTGCCTTATGCCTTTCACAGAAGGCTGGTCACCATTTCAGCAATCAATGTTAGCGTGACTGTGGCACACATCTGCATGGCAGACACACTGCTGGGTTAGCAGGTAAGATGTGCTCTGTGCTCTCACCATGACCCGTGCTGGAGCTTAATGTTGACTTTGATTTGCACAGTTACGGAACCAAGATGTTGTCAATGGTACAATTAATTATTAGGCGTCTCGTTATGAATTCCACTCTAGAACGACCTTTGATGACAAGCATCGTAATAACTTGTACTGTTCAGTGCCGAGAACATGTCTTTCTTCACAAAGTTGACAAATTTTGACAGTGAACATAGATGCCGATTCAAGGGCTTCTCATGATCTCTACAGAAAGAAGTCTGAAAAGTGACGTCCTCCCCATTGTACAGTATTCGGATATAGTGTTCCTTCTGTTTGTCAGTGTTTTGCCATAGTTCAAATGCTAAACGTGCAGCAAATCGAGGGAACCTAGCCTCCGTGAGACCGATGGCACTGAGGACAGGTGAAAGAGTCACGTCATGTGCAGAGTACAAGGCAAACACTTCGGCCTTTTTGCCTTCTGCTATCCGTTGCATTCGGCTGACAGTCTGGTTTAATAGAGGATAAATTGCTAATAGTGCATACTTGTAATACAGCTTCTTCTCATGTCTCTCCCGCTCATCTTCAATTTGATGTGCTTTAATAACCTTAAAGTGCTCAATGTCTATACAGCCATTCTTGGTACAAGGGAACGAAACATTGTGGCAAAAATGACATAGCAACGAGTCAATGGGATTGGAGGCTCTTAATAGCCTAGTGGGGACGCCAACCACTTTGGCCATATTAATATAGGTTTTTTCCAGCTGGGCATTTTTAATCCTATAACCATACTGGCGACGCTGCTCTTCTTCCAGGTAGTGGTTCCTCATGGGACAGTCACATTGACTGGAGCAGAATATGCTGCTCCATTGGTGTTTAATGCTTATCTTCTTCCAGTCAAAACCCGGCAGAAAGCTGTAGAGTAAGGCCAGCCCACTTTGTAGCGTCCTGCTTTTTCCAGTGGATTCAATGTAAAGCTGCTTTGCTGTCCAGTCATTTGATAAAAGTTTATGTTTTTTCAAGTAAATTTCCTTTAGAATCTGTCCATTCTGTAAATGCTGCACAACACCTGCAATAGAAAGTAAAATATTAGGGCCGAAAACATTAACACCATTATCATTTTGATGACTATATGAAAAAAGGCCGCCTCCGAACCACCGCAGCAGGAAAAACGGACACTTTTCTGGTGAATTTCCTTTACAAAATGCTGTATTATGCCTTAAAGGGAACCAGTCATGCAAAAGAAAACTCAACCTGCAGATATGGGGTTAATCTGCAGGTTGATAGTGTTCTAAAATTGCCCAGCCGCCACTCTGAAAGCCTGCCCACCGGGAGCATGGGCGAATCTCGTGGGAAGGGAAGGGGAGCGAGGGGGTGCATTTGTCCCAGTTGCAGTTGGCAGATAGGGGCCATCTGATGCTGCAGTCTGAGGTGTCTTGCCAGCAGCTGCATTTTTCCTCTTCACCCAACCCCCGCAGTCGGATTCAGCTGTTCTCTGAGCCAGGTGTTCCACTGAGAGCCGGCTCAGGGAAGATTTAAAAAACATACCGGTTGCCAGAAATCAAATGAAATTGCGCCTTTCAGGCGCAAATAAAATTAAAACCCTGACCGTCAGCACTTATGGGACACTGTGATCAGCAGCATGATCAGGTCATCTGATCATGTCTATGGAGCGCTGGAAAGTGATATCAGCATCATGAAGAATATTGACAAGTGCTCCAATGAAGCTGAAGAAACCAAAGACTTTGTAATTGGAGGGTAAATTTGAAGAGACAGTATGGAGAGCAGGGGAGGGGAATGGGTGCAGAAACTGTATAGAATGGGGGTAGGGGTGGGATGTATGAGGAGACGGCGTGGAAAGTAAGGGTACTTAAGAAGAGGGATGGAGGTGTGAGGAAACTTTCTTCACAGATTATGATTGGCGCATCGCAAATGATGTGCAAATATTCAAAAAAGGGACAAAATCTGAGCCTGGAAATTATAGGCCAGTAAGTTTAACCTTTACTAGAGGGTAAAATCATTGAGAGCGTTTCCTAAGAGATGCTATCCTTGAGTATCTCAAGAATAACCACCTCATGATCCACTTTTAACATGAGTTTATAAAGGATCGATCCTGTCAATCTAATTTGATCAGCTTCTGTGAGAAGTGAAGTTCCAAAATGGACAAGTGAAATGCAGTGGATATTGTCTATATGGACATATCAAAGGCGTTTGATATGGTGCCACACAAAGGGAGAATAGATGGGAATAGCGAAAATATGTGGAAATGGGTTAAGAACTGGCTCAGTGACAGGAAACAAAGGGTGGTTATTAATAGAACACACAGACTGGGTCACAGTTGACAGACTACCACAGGGATCAGTATTGGGTTCTCTTCTTTTTAACATATTTAATAATGACCTTCTAGGAGGCATACAGAGCAGAATTTCAATATTTGCAGAAGACACTAAACTCTGTAGGGTAATCAATACAGAGCATAGGTTAATCAATACAGAGCAGGATAATTTAATATTACAGAAGGATTTATGTAAGCTGGAGGCTTGGGTTGAAAAGTGACAATTGAAGTTTAATGTGGATAAATTTAAGATAATGCACTCGCACAGAGGAAATACAATTTATGATAATTTACTTAAATTGTCAAACACTCGGTAAAACGGTCACTGAAAAAGACTCGGCTGTATTGGTGGACGGCAAACTCAACTTTACTGACCAGTGTCAGGTAGCTGCTGCCAAGGCTAATAAAATTATGGGATGCATTAAAAAAATGCTCATGAAAAGAATATAGTTTTTGCCACTATGCAAGTTACTAGTGTGACCAGAATACTGTGTACAATTTTGGTCTCTGGTGTATAAAAAGGACATAGATTAATTAGAGCGAGTGCAGAAAAGTGCAAACAGGTTATTAAGAGAATGGATAGACTGCAATACCAGGACAGATTAAACATGGGGTTATTCAGTTTTGAAAAACAAAGGCTTACAGATGATCTTATTACAATGTCCAAATATATGAGGGGACAGTACAGAGACTTTTCTAATGATCTATTTACATCTTGGCTTGAGACAGGGACAAGGGGGCATCCACTACACCTACAGGAAAGAAGGTTTAACCCCTTAGTGACGGAGCTAATTTTCACCTTAATGACCAGACCAAATTTTGCAATTCTGACCAGTGTCACTTCATGAGGTTATAACTCTGGAACGCTTCAACGGATCCCGGTGATTCTGAGATTGTTTTTTCGTCACATATTGGACTTCATGTTAGTACCAAATTTAGGACAATATTTTTTGCGTTTATTGAAGAAAAAAATTGAATATTGGCAACAATTTTGAAAATTTAGCAATTTTCAACTTTTGAATTTTTATACCGTTAAACCAGAGATTTCTGTGACACAAAATAGTTAATAAATAACATTTCCCACATGTCTACTTTACATCAGCACAATTTTGGAAACAAAATTTTTTTTTGTTAGGAAGTTAGAGGGGTTCAAAGTTTATCAGCGATTTCTCATTTTTACATCAAAATTTACAAAACCATTTTTTTAGGGACCACATCACATTTGAAGTGACTTCAATAGGCCTAGATGACAGAAAATACCCAAATGTGACACCATTCTAAAAACTGCACCCCCCAAAGTACTCA
The DNA here is from genome assembly GCF_048569485.1 of Anomaloglossus baeobatrachus. Classification (NCBI taxonomy): domain Eukaryota; kingdom Metazoa; phylum Chordata; class Amphibia; order Anura; family Aromobatidae; genus Anomaloglossus; species Anomaloglossus baeobatrachus. Next base: position 549,021,916 of record NC_134355.1, on the reverse strand, counting down.
AAACCACATTCAAGAAGTTTATTAACCCTTCAGGTGCTTCACATGAACAAAAGCAATGTGGAATGAAAAAAAGCAAAAATTAAATTTTACCTAAAAATGTTGCTCTAACCCAAATTTATTCACTTTTAGAAGAACTAACACAACAAAATGGACCCCAAAACTTGTTCCCCACTTTCTTATGAGTGCGCCGATACCCCACATGTGGTCAGAAACCTGTTTGGACAAATGGGAGGGCTCGGAACAGAAGGAGCAATATTTGAATTTTGGAAAGCAAATTTGGCTGAAATAGATTGCGAGCACCATGTTGCATTTACAGGTCCGCTAAGGTACCTAAACAGAAGAAACCCCTCACAAGTGACACCATTTTGGAAACTAGACCCCTCAAGGCTTCTATCTAGGGGTATAGTGAGCATTTTAGATCCACAGGTACTTCACAGATTTTGTTAACGTTACGTTGTCATATTGAAAATTTTAATAATTTTCTCAAAAATGTTGCTTTAGCATCAATTTTCTCACTTTTTCAAGAGGTAATTCCAAAAATTTGACCTCAAGGTTTGTTAACCACTTTTTTATGAGCGCGGTGATACCTCACATGTGGTCTGAAACCTTTGTTTGGACAAATGGGAGGGCTTGGAACGAAAGGAGCAATATTTGAATTTTGGAAAGGAAATTTGGCTGAAAAAGATTGCGGGCACCATGTCACATTTGGAGGACCCCTAAGGTACCTAAACAGCAGAAACCCCACACAAGTGACCCCATTTTGGAAACTAGGCCCCTCAAGGAATTTATCTAGATGTTTGGTGAGTACCCTGAACCCCCAGGTGCTTCACAGAATTTTATAACGTTGAGCCATGAAAAAAAAAAAAAATTTTACCACAAAATTGTTATTTCAACCAGGTAGCTTTTTTTTTTACAAGAGTAAAAGGAAAAAATTCAGCATAACATTTATTGTGCAATTTCTCCTGAGTTTGGCGATACCTTATATGTGGTGGAAATCAACTGTTTGGGCGCATGGCAGGGCTCGGAAGGGAAGGAGTGCCATTTGACTGCAAAATTGGCTGGAATCAATAGCGGACGCCAGGTTGCATTTGGAGAGCCCCTGAGGTGCCTAAACAGTGGAGGTCCCCCACAAGTGACTCCATTCTGGAAACAAGACACCTCAAGGCTTTTATCTAGGTGTATAGTGAGCAGTATGAATCCACGAATACTTCACAGAATTTGATAAGCTTAGGTTGCCATATTGAAAATTTTCATTTTTTTCACAAAAATGTTGCTTCAGCATCAAATTTCTCACTTTTTCAAGAGACAACAACAAACCGTGGACCCAACAGGTTGTTATCCAATGTCTTATGAGCACAGGGATACCCCACATGTGGCCAAAAACCTCTGTTTGGATAAATGGGAGGGCTTGGAATGGAAGCAGCACCATTTGAATTCTGGAAAAGTTGAAATAAATTGCGGGCACCATGTCACATTTGCAGGGCCCCTTGGGTACCTATACATTAGAAACCCCCCACAAGTGACCTCATTTTGGAAACTGGATTTTATTCAGGAGTATAATAAGCATTTTGAATCCACAGGTACTTCACAAAAATGTTGCTGTAGCAACCAATGTCTCACTTTTAGGCTATGTGGCCATGAGCCAGCGACACGGCGTCTAGTACACAGTGTCAGCCTCCTGCAGAGATGTGAGTGTTGTCCACGGGAGAACGCAGCTGCCCATGCCCACGATTTGGGTTCAGGCCGCTGTGGAGCTCTATGCTACCTGCAGAGAACACTCATCTCCGCAGCATAAATTGACATGCTGAGGCTCGGGAAGCTGCGCCACAGGTCAGTTTATGTGGCGGAGAAAAGAAGCACATTGGGCAAGCACATTGGGCATGGGATTTCTAAAAATCCTTCCACTGTGCTTCTATTGCACAATGCAGCGTTATGGACACAGGGAAAACACTCTGCGCCCAAAACGCTGCAAATCCCGATTGTGGGCGCACAGCCTAAAATGCTACAGTGGATGATTGGATAGATGTCAAACATATATAACGTCCCACCCCCTGCATATTCTAAGCTGGCGCCCTTTAGTGCCTTTCATGTGGCACTAAAGGGTGCCTAGCCTTGTATTTAGCCCCCCAAAAAAATAATAATTAAAATAAACGACGTGGGGTCCCCCCCATTTTTGATAGCCAGCTAGGGTAAAGCAGACAGCTGTAGCCTGCAAACCACAGCTGACAGCTTCACCTTGTCTGGTGATCAATTTGGAGGGCTCCCCAGGCGTTTTTTTAAAAAAAAACAAAAAACGTGGGGTCCCCCCCAAATTAGATCACCAGCCAAGGTGAAGCGGACAGCTGGGGTCTGGTATTCTGAGGGTGGGAAGAGCCATGGTTATTGGACTCTTCCCAGCCTAAAAATAGCAGGCCGCAGCCGCCCCAGAAGTGGCGCATCCATTAGATGCGCCAATCCTGGCGCTTCGCCCCAGCTCATCCCGCGCCCTGGTGCGGTGGCAGACGGGGTAATATATGGGGTTGATACCAGCTGTAGTGTCACCTGGCATCAAGCCCTGGGGTTAGTGATGTCACGGCATCTAAACAGATACCCGACATCACTAACCCAGTCAAGTAATAGACAAAAAAAAAAAAAGACAAAAAAAAAAATGTATTTGAAAAAAAAACTCCCCGAAACATTCCTCTTTCCCCAATTTATTGAAAATAAAGAAATTACGGTCGCTGTAATCCATTTTGGAGTCCCACGCCGACTCTGGATCTTCTAGAATATGGGGGGCACGTTCAGGGAACGTATCCCCCATTTTCTGGAAGAGCAAGCTCTCCATGAGCAGTGTGGGTGCAGTAATCTGAGAATACTGCACTCACACTGCCCCGGTCCAACTTAGGGCAGAGTGACCTGCAGTAACCTCATTCCAGAATATGAGGGGCACGCTCACAGAACGTACCCCCCATTTTCTGGAACAGCAGTCTCTCCATGTGAGGACCACACTCCTCACATGGAGAGACTGCTGATTACTGCACTCACTCTCCCCCGGTCCACAGTGGAGCAGCCTGTGCATCAGCGACGTCAGCGTCCCTGCAAGACTGACGTCGCTGATGCACAGGCTGCTCCACTGTGGACCGGGGGAGGAATCCAGCTGACAGCCGCTGTCTGCGCATGCGCCGCCAGCATTCAAGAAGGAGGCGGCGTGATCGCGGGACGGATCACCAGACAGGTAACTTATGACCGGGGGCTGGGGGGGGGGGGGGGTTGATGGGGGGTGACCTAGTGGGACCTGGGGGGACCTGGGAGGACCTGGGGACACCTTTCTGCCGCATGTGACGTGTCACATGCGTCAGAAAGAGCAGAATGAATGCGGGGGAGGGGGGGTGGCTCTGGAGACCCGGAGGGGGCTCCGGTGACCAGAGGGCTCCGGTGGACCGGAGGAGGGGTCAGGGGGAGGACATTTCCCTCCGATCTGAAATGTTTGATCATTTCAGATCGGAGGGAAATGAATGCAGAGCCGGCGGCGGCAGTTTTCAGCGCGCGTCGGCGCCATCTTGCACGCTCCGGAGGGGGGCTCTGAAGAACTGGAGGGGGCTCCAGGGACCAAAGAGCTCCGGTGTACCGGAGGAGAGGTCAGGAGGGGGACATTTCCCTCCGATCTGAAATGTTTGATCATTTCAGATCGGAGGGAAATGAATGCAGAGGCGGCGGGAGTTTTCAGCGCGCGTCGGCGCCATCTTGGATTTTCCGGAGGGGGGGGGGGTTGGATGGATTTCTCCAGTACCGGGGGCTTTGGGGGCACTAAGGGCTCACATTTATTTCTCATCTGACATGTTTGATCACGTCAGATGAGAAGTAAATAAATTTTACCAGCCATTTATTTTTTTTTTTATGTTGTCGCCGGTATACGGTGTATACCGGCGATCGCATTAACGGGGTGCATAAAAAACACCCCGATTCATAATCTGGGGGGTCTCAGCTACCCCCGGTAGCTGAAACCCCCGAGATTTTTCGTCACTGGGGGGCGCTACAGGGTTTTTCCGGCCTGACGTCTCAAGACGTCGGAACAGAATAAGTACCCTGTTTTTCCGACGTCTTGAGACGTTAGGCCGTCGCTATGGGGTTAATCATAAATCACAACGTAGATCCTTTACTGCAAGAGTAGTAAGACTATGGAACTCTCTGCCACATAATGTTCTAATGGCTAAGTTACTACTAAAATTCAAGCTTTCTCATGAGCCAGATCAGACACCCCATACTTTGCACTGACGAGGGGCAAGCACCCCGAAACACAGTGTCTGCAAATTGGGATTCTGATCTGGCTTATATATCCTAAGTAATATTGCAAAGGATTGTTAAAAATCCACTTGTGACTTTTAGCATCGCTATTTCCAATAGGTGGCGCTGTGCTAGAGTTTGTCTCCTTTACTGGAGAGACAATTTGAATACTAAAATTCAAGAGAGGCCTGGATGCCTTTCTTGAAAAATATATTACTACTGGTTATGTGCACTAGATTTTGTGATTGGGCTTTGATCCAGGGAAATAGTCTAATTGCCGTAAGTGGAGTTGCGAAGGAATTATTGCCTTACTATTTAGCTGTCTGCCCCATTGGGGTTTTTGCCTTCAGCCGGATTAACATATTAGGCTATACGTTGAACTCAATGGACTGTCTACTTTTACATAGTTACATAGGTTGAAAAAAGACCTAGGTCCATCTAGTTCAACCTTCTTCCGCCAGTTCAACATTTGGTCACCAAGTCATTTATAACCAACAATGTTGTGTGTACTGAGGAAATCATCCAGTACTTTTTAAAAGCTGTTCTAGTATCTGCCATTACTACCTCTTGTGGTAGGGCATTCCACAGTTTGACTGCTCTAACTGTAAAGAACCCTTTCCTATTTAGCTGTCGGAATCGCTTTTCTTCCACTCGCAGTGAGTGTCCCCTGGACCTTAGCATTGTCTTTGGAAGAAATAAGTCATGTGCCAGTCCTTTATATTGACCACACATGTATTTAAACAAATAAATGAGATCTAGTCTGAGACATCTTTTTTCTAAGCTAAGCATATCTAACTTTTTCAACCCCTCATCATATGTGAGGCCTTCCATTCCTTGTAGTAGTCTAGATGCCCGCCTTTGAACTGACTAACTTCTGAATGTCCTTTTTAGGGTAAGTTCACACAGTGCGTTTTTCGCGGCGTTTTTGCCCAGAAAACTGCATGACTTTGCTTCCCCCAGCAAAGTCTGAGTTTTCATTTTTGCTGTCTGCACACAGCGTTTTTTTTCAGCTGCATTTTTGTGGTGACCACAAAAACGCAGCATGTCAACTATTCCCGCGCTTTTCACGGCGTTTTTCATCCATTGAGTGCAATGGGATGTTTAAAGACGCAATGAGAAACGCAAATTGAAAATATAGCTGCGTTTTAGTGCGTTTCTATGACTAAAAACGCAGCTATAAACACAAGGGGTGGGCAGTAAAGTGACATGTACAGGAAGAGGATTCCTTCTGTCAGTAAATACAGAAGCGTGAATCCTCCCGATACCGTCACCGCTGCGTCCACCTCCCGTCCTGTGCATGTCAGCTCCCGTGCGGCGCCATGTCTGGGCGGGAGGTAGAGGCAGGTGTGAAAACAAAAGTGAACAGTAGAAAAAAAAAATGTCATACTCACCTGTCTGCAGACTCCCGATGCCATGCCCGCTCCCAGCTCCTCTCCCGGTACCGCCGCTCCGGCTGTGTGCAGACGGCCGGGAAATCTCCGATAGCTGCAGGACCTGGAGATGGATCACCTGATGCAGTCACCTGACGCATCAGCTGATCGTAAGTCTCGCGGTGACGCTGACGCCGGCGCCCGGCCGGCTTAACCTGTCAGTGGATGCCGTCAGGAGACTTCATCCCTGATTACCGGCAGCTCCTGCAGCGATCGGACGGGATCAGACTCCGCTCCAGGATCTGCCGGTAATCAGCACATAAGTGAGTTTTTTTTTTTTTTGCACTGATGCATCATCTGATTGTATGAACGGCTTTTATACAATCAGCTGCTGTGTGATGTGATTCACATCCTGGAACCTGACACATCATCTGATCGCTTTGCCTTCCAGCAAACCGATCAGATGATATTGGATCCGGATTGGACGGCGCGGGACCCTTGACCCAGGATTACTGCGGAGGGGGGTTCTTTATTTCATTAAAGATGGAGTCACTAATTGTGTTGTGTTTTATTTATAATAAAAATATTTTTCTGTGTGTTGTGTTTTTTTTTATCTTTACTAGAAATTCATGGTGGCTATGTCTAATATTGGCGTGACACCATGAATTTCGGGCTTCGGGCCAGCTGATAATACACAGCTAGCCCTAACCCCATTATTACCCAGCGAGCCACCAGTCACCAGGGCAGCTGGAAGAGTTGGATACAGCGCCAGAAGATGGCACTTCTATGAAAGCGCCATTTTCTGGGGTGGCTGCGGACTGCAATTCGCAGCGGGGGTGCCCAGAAAGCATGGGCACCCTGCACTGTGGATTCCAATCCCCAGCTGCCTAGTTGTACCTGGCTGGACTCAAAAATTGGGCGAAGCCCACGTCATTTTTTTTTTCAAATAATGAAATAAAAAAAAATGCTTCCCTATATTTTTGGTTCCCAGCCGGGTACAAGTAGGCAGCTGGGGGTTGGGGGCAGCCCGTACCTGCCTGCTGTACCTGGCTAGCATACAAAAATATGGCGAAGCCCACGTCATTTTTTTGGGGGGCAAAAAACTCCTGCATACAATCCTGGATGGAGGATGCTGAGCCTTGTAGTTCTGCAGCAGTTGTCTGCTCTCCTGCATACACTAGTGGAGAATGAAGAACATATTGAAGAAGGAAATGACATCAGACCTTTTTTTTGTTCACTGATAAACGCATAAAGACTCAGTGAGCAAAACCGCAGAAAAAAACGCACCAAATCGCGGCACAAACGCGTGCGTTTTTGCGCGTTTGACGCGGGTGCGTTTTTTGCCGCAAAAACCGCACAAAAACGCAGCGTCAAAAAAACGCAGTGTGTGAACCTAGCCTTAAAATGTGGAGCCCAAAACTGGATCCCAAATCTTTCAACCTTAAAACTATGAAACATGTACAACATTAATTATAAAATTAGGCACTGTAGCATGCCCAATTCTAACAGCATGTACTATAATCACTGTCAGGTTTCAGCTCGGATTGCTGGTTCTAACAGTCATCACATGACCACTCACATGCAATTTTACATCCCTGCACTAATGTGACAACTAGCTTTTCTTCTTACTTCTCTCAGTGATAAGAATATTAAAGAGCAGCTATTCAGCATGTGACTAAGTAAGCAAACTGTATATGAGCACTCGCCCCGCATGGCAACTACTCAAACCACTTGAGTGATGGGGGGTAGTGGGTGGTGCCAAACGGAATTCTTGTCCCATGTGCTGGGAAACCTAGATAAGACTCACCAGAAGGAAATTAACTTTATTCCTCCAGGCAGCTTTGGGCTTTCAGTCACTGCTCAGTACACAGTGTATTGACTTGATGCCAAGCCAGCTGTCAATCAGTGCTAAGGTGTGATTACAGGAAGAGAAAAGGAACTCTCGAAACCAATTAGACGTAGAAGTCATAGACATCAACATCAACCCTTTAAGGGAACTTGCCAAATGACTTAAAAGGGGGTTGTCCCACGAACAAAGTTAATTTTAAATTAATAGATCTTATAATAAGATCCGCAATTGGAGGTGTTTAAAAAACAAAAAAAAAAAAAAATGTTCCTATGTTAAGATAAATATTCTAAATGTGTCCCTGCTATGCACTGTGTAATGACAGTCTGGTCATGCCTCAACTCGTGCGCTGGGGCGGAAGTAGAAAAAAAAAGTATACAGACACTACAGCATAGGATCACAAATAATTCTTGAGATAAAACTTTTTTAAAAAAAAAAAAAAAAAAAAAAAAAAAAAAAAAAGACCGTGAAATGCTTTACCTCACAAAAAATGAGCCATGATCCAGTTCTGCAATGTCTTTATAGTCTTTTGCATCCTCCCCTGCCCAGGAGATGTGGTATGAACAGACCACGTCCCTGTACGGTCAGACATGGCCTTTACACACCGTACACAGCAGGGGCACATTAATAAGATTATCTGAGCACAGAAACATTTTTTGTTTAAGACACATCCAATTGTGGAAATTATTATTACTACAAAATCTATTTAATAAGGTTAACTTTAAAATCAACAAAAAAACCCTTTAAGATTACAAGCCAAACCAGACAATCTAATTGCAATTAAGTGTTTTGGGGTGTTTTTGCCCCTTATCAGTGCAAAGCAGGAGAACATAGGCAAGGCTTTTTTAAAAGAAGTGTTGATGATTTGTAGGACTGTTACTAGTGATGGGCGAACCCAAACTGTAAAGTTTGGAGTTCGTACTTACCGGACACCAAGCGTTCGTGCACGGACTCCGAACACGGACTTCTGAGGGAAGCCAGTGTTACTGTTCGGGTTCGGCCACCCATCTATTAAAAAAAGTGATTGATTGTGCAGTGTAAAAATAAATAATTAAAAAAAAAATGATGTAGTGTCCCCCTATATTGATACGCAGCACAGATGAAGCAGACCGCTACAGGCTTCATCCCTCAATATGCGCATCATCTGGGCTGTGTATCAAAATGCAAGGATCCCATGTAGCTTTTTTAAAGTAATTAAAAATAAAATAATTTAAATAAAACTGCGTGCAGTCCCAACCCAATTTTAATACCCAGCCAAGATAAAGCGGACAGCTGGGGGCTGGTATTCTCAGGCTTGGGAGGCCCATGTTTATTGGGTCTCCCATCCTAAAAATAGTAACCTGGGACCGCCCCGGAATTATCGCATCCATTAAATGTGGCAACTCTGGCGCTTTACCCTACTCATCAGGATTGACCTGGTTCGGTGGCAATTGGGGTAAGATACCGGGTTAATGACCACTGAGTTATCAAAAAATAACAGATGTCATCAAGCTCGAGGTTCGTAATGGGGAGGGGTTTAAGAGATCCCTCATTACTAACCCTGTAAGTAAAATGAAATAAAACACTAAAATACAAAAATCCTTTATTATAAATTTACAAAAAACAAACAAAATACCCGCTTTCTCTAATTTATTAACTCCAAAACCACCCCAGCAGATAAAATATAATCCACACAAGGTCTTACAAGGATGCAGGCACTGCTACATCTGAGGTTGCAGCGTGCGGACACATTAGAAAACGTGACCGCTCATTGCAGCTTTAGTGACACACTGATTGAGCCGCAGCTGTGAGTGGTGACTTCACTAAATTCACCTGAGGTCACCATGATATTCCAGCTGTGACATCAGAAGAATTGACCTCTGGTGAACTCATTGACCGTACCCTTAGATGAAGTCATTCAACATCATGCAGGAATACCGGATTAGGCAATGTGTGAACAATGAGTATTTGGGTGCAGACATTTCTGCACCAAATCTGCATCTACTGGCAAAAAAAAAAAAATGCACTAAAACCGCATGAGTTTTGATGCATTTTTTTGCCACCAGGAGATGCAGATTTAGTGCAGACATTTTTGCATGCAAATACTCACTGTGAACACATTGTCAAAAAAGGAATTGAACTCAATACCAGATTAGGCAAATTACAGCTGTTACTAATGCCTTATATTACCCCGATTGCCACCACTCCAGTGCAAATCGGGATCAGCAGGTTAAAAGTGTCGGATTTGTCCCATCTAATGGATGTGACAATTCTGGGGTGGCTGCGGGCTGCTATGTTTTAGCTGGGGGGAGGCCAATAACCATGGGCCTCCACTGTCTGAGAATACCAGCCACCAGCTGTTGGCTTTATCTTGGCTGTGTAACAAAATTGAAATAATTTAAAGCTACAGTACATGCGGTCCCTCGTATATTGATACACAGCCAAGATAATGTGCACAGACGGGGGCTGCAGCCTGTGGCAGTCTGCTTTGTCTGTGCTGGGTATCAATATATGAGGGACCCTGCGTCATTTTTTCCAGTTTTTTTATTTGTACACGCCACAACGAATCAGACCCGTATCCCTTTCTACCACCATTTTACTGCACAATGTAAGGGTCCCCATAGACTTATATGGGGTTCGGCGTCCAAGCAGATGTTTGGATTCAAGTCTAGTCACTAACTTTTTTTTTTTTTCTCCTTTTTCTTTTTAAACAAGTCCGGCTAGACTCGAACATCTGCGAGTTCACCCACCTCTAATTGTTAGTTCTCATGGGTGGCATAAGACTGTTCCTCTCTGGAGCAGATACTTAAAAATTGTGGCAAAGTGTGGTTACAAATCCACATACATCTTAATCTTCTTATTTATGTTTCATGATTTGCATATGTGAATATCATAAACTTATACAGAAAAGAAAGTTTACCTTTTTGGGTTAATTCTCCCATCTCACACAAAGAATGGCTGGGAATACGTGGCAAACTGCTTAATGTACCATCCATCTGGCCTTCTGATCCTTTTGTCATGTGGTTGATAAAATTTTCCAGGTTTGGATGAGACGGCTTCCTAAAAAAAAATGTAAGTAGAACCATAAGCTAAAGGGACATTTGGATCTGACATAAAATAACACCTTAGCTATATAGTTCCTATGGCTTATACTGCATTCTGTGAACACAACCTTGTGTCTGTCGTGTCACCATGGCCTCCTATATTGTATATTACCTGCTGTGGAAAAATACTATATATTCATGCCAAATAGGATACATATTAAGAATTAAAATGATTGTTACGCTTTATTTCATAAATACAGTAATAGTACAAATGTAAATAAGAACCTTTGCCATATTTCTTATCAGACAAATCTGCTTTTTCTCTCCCCAGAATTGATCAGTTATTATCAAAATTCTCAATTCTGGAGGTAAAATCTGTATTCAGTGAAGACAGACTTTCTCTTATCAGAGATGGGCGATAGAATTGTATCCATAGCAGCCGCCTTTACCCATGTAGATTGGAGGTGGTAGGAGCTAGAGGTAGAGCTTCTCCCTTCTATCTACATAGAATCTCCCCATAAACCGTCGCCATCTCCTATCTCAGTAAATGGGAAAGTTTTCAGTGAATACAGATTTTACCTCAAAATTGAGAATTTTGTTAATGACTGATTAATTCTGGCAGAGAAAAAAGCAGATTTGTCTGATAAGAAATATCACAAAGTTGCTTATTTTAATGAGTTTATGAAATAAAATTTTAAACGACAGTTACGCTTTAACCCCCTACACGACCAATGATGTACTAGTATCTGCTCCGGCGGCGAACTCACAGTAAGGCTATGTGCGCACTAGGCGTTTTTGCCGCGTTTTTAGCGGCGTTTTTTACAGCGTTTTTGTGCTGAAAACGCAGTGACATTGCTTCCCCAGCAATGTCAATGGGTTTTCAGAAGTGCTGTCCTCACACAGCGTTTTTTTTTAGCTGCGTTTTTGTGGTGACCACAAAAACGCAGCATGTCAATTATTTCTGCGTTTTCCACTGCGTTTTTCACTCATTGAATTCAATGAGATGTTAAAAACGCAATGAATAACGCATATAGCCGCGTTTCTATGACTAAAAACGCAGCTATAAACGCAAGGGGTGGGTACTACAGTGACGTGTACAGGAAGAGGATTCCTTCTGTTGGTAAACACAGAAGCAGGAATCCTCCCGGTACCGTCACCGCTGCCTCCACCTCCCGTCCTGTGCATGTCAGCTCCGTGCGGTGCCATGTCTGGGCGGGAGGTGGAGGCAGCGGCGAAAACCAAAGTGAACAGTAGAAAAAAAAAAATGTCATATACTCACCTGTCCGCAGGGTCCCGGTGCCATGCCTGCTCCCATCTCCTCCCGGTACCGCCGCTCTGGCTGTGTGCAGTCTCCCCGGGGCAGGACCTTGCTTGCAGGACCTGGCGCTGATCACCTGATGCAGTCACCTGACGCATCAGCTGATCGCGGTGTCGCCGGCTTTTTCGCGCCCGGCCGGCTATCAGCTGATCCTGCCGTCAGGGGACTTCATCAGCTGATTACCGGCAGCTCCGGCAGCGATCGTATAGGATCAGACTCCTGTCCAATCGATCGCTCCAGGAGCTGCCGGTAATCACCACAGCACATAAGTGAGTATTATTTTTTTTTTTTTTTTCTACTGATGCATCAGCTGATTGTATAACCGGCTTTTATACAATCAGCTGATGTGTGATGGGATTCAGGCACTTGATCCTGACACATCATCTGATCGCTTTGCCTTCCAGCAAACCGATCAGATGATATTGGATCCTGATTGGACGGCGCGGGACCCTGACCCAGGATTACTGCGGAGGGGGGTTTATTTCAATAAAGATGGAGTCACTAATTGTGTTGTGTTTTATTTCTAATAAAAATATTTTTCTCTGTGTTGTGTTTTTTTTTTATCATTACTAGAAATTCATGGTGGCCATGCCTAATATTGGCGTGACACCATGAATTTCGGGCTTAGGGCCAGCTATACAGCTAGCCCTAACCCCATTATTACCTAGCTAGCCACCCGGCTTCAGGGCAGCTGGAAGAGTTGGATACAGCGCCAGAAGATGGCGCTTCTATGAAAGCGCCATTTTCTGGGGTGGCTGCGGACTGCAATTCGCAGTGGGGGTGCCCAGAAAGCATGTGCACCCTTCACTGTGGATTCCAATCCCCAGCTGCCTAGTTGTACCCGGCTGGACTCAAAAATTAGGCGAAGCCCACGTCATTTTTTTTTAAAAATTATTTCATGAAATAATTAAAAAAAAAGGGCTTCTCTATATTTTTGGTTCCCAGCCGGGTACAAATAGGCAGCTGGGGGTTGGGGGCAGCCCGTACCTGCCTGCTGTACCCGGCTAGCATACAAAAATATGGCGAAGCCTACGTCATTTTTTTTTTCTTTTTGGGCAAAAAACTGCATACAGTCCTGGATGGAGGATGCTGAGACTTGTAGTTCTGCAGCTGCTGTCTGCTCTCCTGCATACACTAGTGAATGGAGGATGCTGAGACTTGTAGTTCTGCAGCTGCTGTCTGCTCTCCTCCATACACTAGTGAATGGAGGATGCTGAGACTTGTAGTTCTGCAGCTGCTGTCTGCTCTCCTGCATACACTAGTTCTGCAGCTGTATGCTCTCCTGCATACAATGAACATTTTGAAGAAGGAAATGACATCAGACCTTTTTTTTTTTTTTTTTCATCAACAATCTTTAATGGCATTGTGCACTGATTAAAAACGCAGTGAGCAAAAACGCAGCAAAAAACGCACCAAATCGCGGCAAAAACGCATGCGTTTTTGCCGCGTTTTTTTAGCCGCGGGTGCGTTTTTTAGACAAAAACGCACATAACGCAGCGTGAAAAAAACGCCTAGTGCGCACATAGCCTAATACCCACATGTCTGCTGATCTAATCAGCAGACATGTGCGTCTAACAGGCGCGGGTGGATCGGAGAGGAAGGAAGAAGCAGCTAGTCACAGCAATGATAATGTCCTAATGATGAAACTATTATTATAAGGCTACTTTTCCACAATGAGGTTTTGGTGAGGTTTTTTTTGATGGTGGAGAAATTCTGCACCTATTGTGTAAATTAGGTTACTTGCTTTTTGTGTGCGTTTTTTAACATGCATTTTTATTGCGTTTTTGATGTTGTGCTTTATTTTTGGCTTTGCTTCACATGTCATGCTTTAATTAAAGAAGTTTTGTTTTTGAAACTTCCCAGTATTTGGCTTTGACAAAACTTAATTGACATTCTTAGGTGCTGATTAAAGATCTTTTTGATGCATTTTACATGCTTTTTTTAGTTGTGGATTTTCCACATCCAATGCAAGTCTATGTGAAAAATCTGCAAAGAAACTTAAAAAAAAAAAAAAGCACAGTGGCAAGGAGATTTCTATAGTTCCCATTCACTGTTCTGGAACTGTAAGGTGCAGCGCTTATAATAATGAAAATATGAAGTCAAGAACTCACCAATAGTTCGTTAGCTAAGGGTGGCTTCACACGCTGCGATCTCGCTAGCGAGATCGCTAGCGTGCGAAATCGGCCCCATTGTTTATGCGACACAGGCAAATCGTTGCCCGTGGCACAGAAAATCGCACGGACCCGTCACATTACTTACCTGCCTAGTAACGTCGCTGTGACCGGCGAACCACCTCCTTTCTAAGGGGGCGGGTCACTTGGCATCACAGCGACGTCACTAATCGGCCGCCCAATCAAAGCGGAGGGGCGGAGATGAGCGGGACGAACATCCCGCCCACCTCCTTCCTTCCTCATTGCTGGTGGGACGCAGGTAAGGAGAGGTTCCTCGTTCCTGCGGTGTCACACATAGCGATGTGTGCTGCCGCAGGAATGACGAACTACATCGTCCAAGTAGCAGCAACGATAATTAGGAAGAGGGGGTGATGTCACCGACGAACGATTTTGAACGTTTTTGCGACGATTAAAAATCGCTCATAGGTGTCACACACGACATCGCTAAAGCGGCCGGATGTGCGTCACAAATTCCGTGACCCCAACGAGATCGCTTTAGCGATCTCGTAGAGTGTAAAGCCACCTTAAGTATACAACAATAATACAGCATAATAAATGGCACATCGTTTATATCTGTTTATCAGCATCTATCGTTTGCGGTCTTCAGATTACATAGCAAAAACCTGCTTACAGATTCCCTTTAAGGAGGAAGGAAAGCACAGAAAATTTTAAGCACATGCACTATACCTGTCTGGCTCCAGGACACAGTCAATATCAGGTCTCTTGGTTTTAGGAATGGCATACAGTGGATACCTATCTCCATGACGGATCATTACTTGGACGGACAACAGTTTAACGTTATGAGGAGCATGGCCTAGAGTCATGAAATATGGTATCAATTATAGATGTAATTTAAAGGTTAACAAGAAAGAGTAATTAAATAAGGTAAAATAAAGCTATTAGAAAATTGGTATAAAACAGTCACAAATATTTGTTCATCACGTAGTTGCATAAAAATGCAAATTTGGCATGTTTCCAGCAGTTCCACCACTGGACTAAACTTGGCCAGATAGATTTACTATGATTTGTGCCACAAAGGTGCTGTAGGCTGTAGCAGAAGTGCACTCCAATCTGCGAGAGATAAGGTGCAGGCCTTTTAATGATTTTCCCGCTTATTACATCAGTAGATCCTAGATGGGGACTGAACTGTAACACTCCAGTGATGGGAAGTTTCCAGCTAAATGTAGTCTCATTTCTATTAGTATATCACAATGGACAGTACAGAACAACTGCATAGAGTTCTACCAGCGATGGACATTGCTATGAAGTATGAACAGTGCTACAGATAAAGATCATCTTAATGGACATTCCTGCGACAAAGAAGCTTATTATCAGACCTAATCATCTCGTAATGGGTCGCATTGTGCTTGCAGAAAGTCAGATAAGCCACGGTTTGGCTGACAGCTATGTTCCCCAGCTCTGGATATTTGGCTCATGTAAACAGCATATTATTTATGGGGCCTGTGAGCTAACGTGTCTGAAATAGAACTGTAGCTCCTTTATTTTGGGTGAAAGGAAACAAAAAATTGGATAGGTAAAAAAAAAACCCTGTCCGATCACCAAGGGTAACAGGGGACGTCTCTAGACATATTGGAATAGTATCAGAGCCCATTGTAATTTGACAGGAAATAAGCTTAAAAAAAAAATATTTAAAATCACACAAATTCTGGTGCATTCAGATCATGGTGTTGTTCTTTATGTTAGGTTACCTTCCATACTGCGCTCTGCCACACCAGGAGTATTGCAGTAGAGGATGGCATCATACAGTGGATCAGGTGCAGAAGGCTCTGTCAAAAGGTCAGGCATGATTCTTTTACGATTTTTACCAGTGAGTGCTTCCTCCTTATTTGAAACAGCCGGTATAAGCCGAATCGGTGACCCTATGATATAAAAAAAAAAAAAAAAAAAAAAAAAAAAAAAAAAAAAAAATTGATTTAGATTTTGGTATGAAGCCAGCACCTTCAATAATATACACAAGGGACAACTAGCACACAAAGGGTTCCAGAATAAACTCTTCCATTTGGTAAAAATTACTTTAAAAAAAAAAAAAAATAAAAAAAAATGTGTCCTGACATTTTCGGACTGGTCATCCCATTTGGAATATACCGTATTTTCTGGACTATAAGAAACAATTTTTTTACACGAAAAACTGTTGTTGAACTGTGTGTGCGCACACCTTGTAGTCCGGAGGCAACTTCCTGTTATGGACAATGATGACACTGTGTCCATCCCAATCACAGAGAGCTGCTGTCTCTTCTCCTGCTCTGCACCGATCTATATGATCGTGCAGAGCAGAAGAGGAAGCGTACCGGGATCTGAATAGAGGCTACACAAGGTGAGCAGCTTAAGGACCTTTCACACGAATAACTCAAGAACCTTTCAGGGCATATGACCAGGGCCGGCGTCAGCACGCGGCATACCCGGGCAAATGCCGGGGCCCTGGAGAGCTTGGAGGGCCCACTCGGCCTCGTCAGTTCTGCTGCCCCCGGGCCGAGTTCCAGGGACAGCAGTCCTTAGCAGTGGAAACTGTGGCTGCCGGCCCTTTAAGGCCCGCAGACCACAGCGTTCACTGTGTTCTCCTGCATTGAGCATCATCTGTGGGCAGAGCTACCGCCCGGCGTCCTGCTCGGTCGCACAGATGAAGGAGTCACAGTGCCAGCCGACCCCCAGCACATCGCTTCCCTCCAGCGCTGTGTAGGCCCCATCTGCACCGTGACCTGATCAGTATGTGGGACATCACTCCCTCCCCGCCCCTCCCTGTCCCCCCGTGCGTGTGTGGGCCCCGCAGAGCAAGGTGTGTGTTTGTATGTATGTATGCATGCAGCAGAGCAGTATGCGTGTCTGTATGTATGTATGTATGTATATATGCAGCAGAGCAGTATGCGTGTCTGTATGTATGTATGTATATATGCAGCAGAGCAGTATGCGTGTCTGTATGTATGTATGTATATATGCAGCAGAGCAGTATGTGTGTCTGTCTATATGTATGTATGTATATATGCAGCAGAGCAGTATGCGTGTCTGTATGTATGCATGTATGCAGCAGAGCAGTATACGTGTCTGTATGTATGTATGTATATATGCAGCAGAGCAGTATGCGTGTCTGTATGTATGTATGTATGTATATATGCAGCAGAGCAGTGTGTGTGCCTGTATGTATGTATGTATATATGCAGCAGAGCAGTGTGTGTGTGTGTCTGTATGTATGTATGTATATATGCAGCAGAGTAGTATGCGTGTCTGTATGTATGTATATATGCAGCAGAGCAATATGTGTGTGTATGTATGCATGTATGTATGCAGCAGAGCAGTATGCGTGTCTGTAGGTATGCATGCAGAGCAGTATGCGTGTCTGTATGTATGTATGCATGTATGTATGCAGCAGAGCAGTATGCGTGTCTGTATGTATGTATGCATGCAGCAGAGCAGTATATGTGTGTCTGTCTATATGTATGTCTGCAGCAGAGCAGTGTGTGTGTGTCTATATGTATGTATGCAGCATAGCAGTGTGTGTGTGTCTGTCTATATGTATGTA
The DNA here is from genome assembly GCF_048569485.1 of Anomaloglossus baeobatrachus. Classification (NCBI taxonomy): domain Eukaryota; kingdom Metazoa; phylum Chordata; class Amphibia; order Anura; family Aromobatidae; genus Anomaloglossus; species Anomaloglossus baeobatrachus. The sequence continues at coordinate 549,004,390 of NC_134355.1, read as the reverse complement.
TGCAGCATAGCAGTGTGTGTCTCTGTATGTATGCATGTATGATGTGTATCTATGTATGTCAGTGTTTATGACTGTATAGATTTGTCTGTTTATATGTATTTTTGTGAGTTTGTCTTTAAATATGTATATCTGCGTGTATGTATCTGTGTATGTGTGTGTGTGTGTGTGCGTGTTTATGGGGCCCACTGGGACTCTTCCGCCCGGGGCCCACAAAAACCTGGAGCCGGCCCTGCATATGACTGATCACAAGACAGAAAAGGTCCTTGAGTTAATCGAGTAGAAGGTCCTGCAGCAGCTCAGCTCGCGCAACCGTTGTTCAGATCTCGATCAGGAATTGCAAGATGTAGTAATATATAGTGTGTGTGTAAAAGGGCACGTAGCAGAGCTGTGTGTAGGTGTAAATGTGCATGTAGTAGAGTGGTGTGTGCAAATGTACATGCAGCAGAGCTACTTCTGTGTATGTATAGGATTCATGTATATTTTCATCCCAATGGCACAGTATCTAGGCTAACAAGCATAGCTTTTAATAACAAGAAAACACAAGAGCTTTGATTTATATAGTTATTCATGAATATATTTTTTTATGGAAAATGTTTCTTAAAATGGATGGCCACTTACTGATGAAAATCTAAAATACCTTTCTTGCAAAATATTTAACTGAGTGAGGACTGACTCAAGCATAAAGAGTAAAGCCAAAATGTCCCTTTCAAAATTATTACATTAATCTCAGAACAATTAAAAAAGCAAATTAATGATTAAATATAAAAATACTGGGTAGCTCAAAATGGAACCCTTGGAGGTCCACAAAAGTGATACTTCTAATATGAGCAAAAAACAACCAGTGTATGAAAATATAGAATATTTTAAGATAGCCCCATGGTAAATTCGCTTAAGGTAAAGGTATAAAAGAGGAATGGTACCACAGGGAGAGAAAAGTAACAACAATGAATAACAGATTGCTAGCTGGCAATGTACACCACAACCCCAACGAATGTTTCGACCTGCTTTGTAAGGGGTCATCTTAAGTTTTGTGAAATGACTAAAATGACATTGAAAACTCTAATGCCCCCCTGCTGCCCATGGAATGCAGTGTATCCAGACTGGATGGTCACCGAATTCAAAGCTCTAGTGATGGTGGGTCACGAGATTTATCTACATGACAGCTTCCCCAGTTGTGTCCTTTTCTTTTCATGTGTTCAGCATATAATCAGATACAGAAGATTCTAAGGCCTGTTTATACACCCCAGTCATGAACAGAAAAGGGCTTTTGTGATAAGATATAAGGCAATTCGCGTTTTCTAGGCCTGAACACATTAATTTATGACATTTAAATTTTTTTTTACCAGAAAGTAACCAAACCTTTTAAAAGTAAACCTTAATCCTAAAAGTGAACAATAAACAAATATAATCTTGTCCCCATAGCTTATCAGTCTATGGATTACATGAGCATTGTGTAATTTCAGTCTAGGGAAGGGCTGAAGAGAAGGGATAAGCCAAATCCTTTTGTCTTGGAGGTTAACTCAATTTTTACATTTTTTAGCAAATACAAGAGGAGACTTTGTGATCTTTTTGTTCACCAATGGTTTGTGCCTTACAGCTGTTCCTTGTTTGCCCACTGCCAGGGACAATAAACTGAACTCCTCCCCTTGGCTAAGGTGGCAGGGTTAAGGATGGACAACCCCTTTCAGAAAAGGTACTGCCACCTCGTTGCAACGCTGGTTCTCTCCATTCAAATCCCACTAAGGAAAAACATCTTCAAGGAGGTTGTATGTTCTCCCAGTGTTTGTGTTGGCTGCCCCCAGAAATTCCAGTTTACGTCCACACTCAAAAGACATATTGATAGGAAATTTGGATTGTGAGCCCCAATGGGGACAGTAATGAATAGGTCTGTAAATGCTGTGGAATTAATGGCGCCATATACAGTGCCTTGCGAAAGTATTCGGCCCCTTTAAATTTTTTCAACCTTTTCCCACATTTCAGGCTTCAAAGATGAAAAAAATTTAAATGTTATGGTGAAGAATCAACAACAAGTGGGACACAAATGTGAAGTTGAACAAAATTTATTGCTTATTTTAAACTTTTATAAAAAAAAAAATAACCTGAAAATTGGGGCGTGCAATATTATTCTGCCCCTTTAAGTAAATACTTGTAGCGCCACCTTTTGCTGCGATTACAGCTGCAAGTCGCTTGGGGTATGTGTCTATCAGTTTTGCACATCGAGAGACTGAAATTCTTGCCCATTCTTCCTGTGCAAACAGCTGGAGCTGAGTGAGGTTGGGTGGAGAGCGTTTGTGAAATGCAGTTTTCAGCTCTTTCCACAGATTCTCGATTGGATTCAGGTCTGGACTTTGACTTGACCATTCTAACACCTGGATACGTTTATTGTTGAACCACTCCATTGTAGATTTTGGTTCATGTTTTGGATCATTGTCTTGTTGTAAGACAAACCTCCGTCCATTCTCTAGTCTTTTGCAGACTCCAACAGGTTTTCTTCAAGAATGGTTCTGTATTTGGCTCCATCCATCTCCCATCAATTTTAACCATCTTCCCTGCCACTGCTGAAGAAAAGCAGGCCCAAACCATGATGCTGCCACCACCATGTTTGACAGTGGGGATGGTGTGTTCAGGGCGATGAGCTGTGTTGCTTTTACGCCAAACATATCGTTTGGCATTGTGCCCAAAAAGTTTAATTTTGGTTTCATCTGACCAGAGTACCTTCTTCCACATGTTTGGTATGTCTCCCAGGTGGCTTGTGGCAAACTTTAAACAACACTTTTTATGGATATCTTTGAGAAATGGCTTTCTTCTTGCCACTCTTCCATAAAAGGCCAGATTTGTGCAGTGTACGACTGACTGTTGTCCTATGGACAGACTCTCCCACCTTAGCTGTCTCCACAACAGTATCACAGACCTGCCTGTTGTGTTCCTTGGTCTTCATGATGCTCTCTGTACTTTAAACAAAACACAGACTATCACAGAGCAGGTGCATTTATACGAAGACTTAATTACACACAGGTGGATTATATTTATCATCATCAGTCATTTAGGACAACATTAGATCATTCAGAGATCCTTAATGAACTCTGGAGTGAGTTTGCTGCACTAAAAGTAAAGGGGACGAATAATATTGCACGCCCCAATTTTCAGTTTTTTATTTTAGAAAAAAGTTTAAAATAGGCAATACATTTCGATCAACTTCACAATTGTGTCCCACTTGTTGATTCTTCACCATAAAATTTAAATTTTTTATCTTTGTTTGAAGTCTGAAATGTCGGAAAAGGTTGAAAAAAAAATTAAGGGGGTCGAATACTTTCGCAAGGCACTGTAAGTGAATAAACTAAATAAATTGGGAGTTACTCTAATCATATCGATCGCCAGAATACAATTAACAAGTCAATTATACTGCACAGTACACTGAGTAATAATATAATTCCAGATTTACAGTTTCTTTTTTTTCTTAAATACCAACAAAAAACGAATAAAAAGTGATCGAAACTGTTGTAGCTACGTGTAAATGGTACAAGTAAATGGTACAAGTAAAAGCTACAGTAAAATCTACAAGTAAAATCTTTTATTTTCGGGCTGTAGTCCTTCAAGGCACAGAACATGTCTAGACAGCAGAAAACAGGAAAAACATATTTCCTACTAATTAAAACTTCCTTGGATGTATATAGAAGTAGATGGTCAATATCACTATTTTATTGCATTAGGGAATTGTTAGTGTGCAGAATGTAAATGGCACACAGGTTTACAGCATGTGCGCTCTCTGTCACGCAAACATATGCATAACACAGCATGCACACAGTTCTGCTACATACATACACCGTACTGTCATGCACACACAAAGACACACGCTCAATTCTGCTATATGATCAACACCCACCCACACACACAATGTGTACATTATCATGGTTTGAGGTCTCCTTTAAGTATGGGATTGATCAGACGACCTGAAAGGTCTTTGAGCGAGCTTGCTTGAGAAGTCATTTTGCTACTAAGGATCTCTAGCATCTGTCCTGGTGGCTTTCTGCCCTGCATGAATCAGACAGATCAGGGTGGGGCAGGAGGAAAGAGAGCAATTCTCATAGCCGTTGTGTCAGAATTCTTTTTGCAAATTGTCTTCAGGGAGGAAGGAGACGAAACCTAGTGCCACCTATTGGAAATAGCAATCCTAAAAGTCAAAAGTGACCCTTTAACAAGCATTAGATGACCGGGGCCACAAGGGACTAATGCGATCCTCGCATGACACTTGGGTTACGCTGGCAGCACAGCGGGAGCGGAGTGTCAAGCGAGTGTCACTGCGACTGAGGTCCGATCATGCGATCAGCTGTGGGGGCGGACCACCCTCAGCTGTGGGGGCGGGTCGGCTCTGAGGAGGGGCGGGCCAGTGCTGAGGAGGGAGGGAGGGATTTATCTTCCTCTCTCCTCTGTAGCCGGATATTGCCATTCTCGCTCTGCACTCGCAGTACACTGGTGTACTGCGAGTGCAGTGCGATCTTTCTCTTGCCCCATAGACTTTAATGGGTGCGAGAGAAAGATTCTCGCATCACAATCGCAGCATGCTGCGATTGTTTTCTCGGTCCGACTGGGGCCGAGAAAATAGATCGCACATGGGTGCTGACTAATAAGCCAATATTGGTCCGAGTGGAATGCGATTTTCATGCCGTGTGTCTTAGGCCTAAGACTTAAGGGCCATTTATACGCTGCGACATCGCTAACGATATATCGTCGGGGTCACGGTGTTTGTGACGCACATCCGGCGTAGTTTGCGACATCGCAGCGTGTGACAGGCTGGAGCGACCTGAAACGATCGCAAAAGAGGCAAAAATCGTTTGTCTGAGAGAGGTAGTTTATTTATGAAAAATCGTTGTCTGGTCAGTAGTGATGTTGTTCCTCACATATCGTTGTGTGACACCGCAGGAGCGATGAACATCTCCTTACCTGCGTCCACCGACAATGAGGAAGGAAGGAGGTGGGCGGCATGTTCCAGCCGCTCATCTCCGCCCCTCCTCTGCTATTGGACAGCTACCTTGTGACGTCGCTGTGACGCCGCACGAACCGCCCCCCTTAGAAAAGAGGCGGTTCGCCAGCAACAGCGACGTCACAGGGAAGGCAAGTGTAGTGTGATGGTGTTAGCGATGTTGTGCGCCATGGACAGCGATTTGCCCCTGACGCACAACCTACGGGGGTGGGTACGCTCGCTAGCGATATCGATACCGCAGCGTGTAAAGTACCCTTTAGAATTTATGCCAGATCAGACTTCTCCTTGATCACACACAGCTGCCTCTGGACTATAGGATGCACACACTTTTTATTAAGTTGTTTTCTTGCTAAAAGTGAATCTTCTATTTAAAAATATACAGAGAATTGTTTTTTTGTTCATTCTGTACAAAAGTGATCATAAAGTTGCATGTACCAAAATGGTACCAGTAAAAAGTACAGTTTGTGAGGCAAAAAAAATAAGCCCTTATATAGCTTCACTGAAGGAAAACTGCAAAATGCATGACTGAGAATACAGCAACATAAAACCAGTTATATTCTTTCATTGTGTATTTATTCTATAAAATAAATAAAACAAAATAAAATTGGTATCCCCACAATCGCACTGTTCAACAGAATAAAGTTAATACTTTATGTAGCACAGTGAACAGCATAAAAATTTAAAAGCACAAAAACAATGGCAGAATTGCCGTTTTGTGTAAATTCCATCCTATAAAGAGTTAATAAACGTTTGTTAATAAATTGTGTGCTCTAAAATGATGCCACTGACAAATATAACAGTAAAAAAAAAAAAAAAAGCCCTCATAACTACAGAGTAGGCTGGTAAAAAAATAAAAAAAAATGTCTCCTAAAATGTGATAATAAAAAGTGATAAACGTCCACACACAATACAATAAAAAAGTTGTACATAATTCTTCCCCAGAGCTGCATTCATGCAGTAATTCAACAGCTTTAGGCCCTGTGCGCACTAGAAAATGGAATTTTCTTAAAAAAAATTCTGAAGGCTCTGAAAGATTTCCGCACCCGCAGGAAAAAAAACAAAAAAAACACAAAACACAACGCACCGAAATACGCATGCGTTTTGTTGCTTTTTGTTGCGTTTTGGTGCGGGTTTTCCGCGGGTTGGTACATGTGCCTTAATGCATTCAATGCAATAAAGCACATTAAAAGAAAAAAAAAAAAAAAAGGTAATTTCCTTCTGATATAGATAATGGATAGATAGAGGGATAGATAGATAGATGGATAGATAAATAAATAAATAATGGATAGATAGATAATCAATAAATAGAGTCCCTGTGAGGACACTGCAGTTCTCACGAGCGGTAGTGTGTTCACATTACCGACCGTGAGAAATGACCTGTAATTACCTCTGCATCTAGTTACGAGGCTGCATTAAGTACAGTGTGTCAGACGCGGTTGCAGCAGTCGTCGTGGGACCTGCGTGGATTACGCCCGAGCTGTATGTTCGGAGGGGTTAATAAAGGGGTTAAAGAGGGGGCTTTTTTGTGTTTTATTTAAAATAAAGGATTTTTTGGTGTGTGTGTTTATTCACTTTACTTACGGGTTAATCATGTAAGGTGTCTCATAGAAGCTGCCATGATTAATCCTGGACTTAGTGGCAGCGATCCGCTGCCATTAACCCGTTATTACCTGGATTGCCACCGCATCACGGCAATCTGGAAGAGCCGGGGACACTCCGGGACTGTCGCATAATGGATGCGACAGTCCCAGGGCAACTGCGGGCTAATATTCTCGGCTGAGGGAGGGGGGGGGGCGCCTTAACCCTGGCCATCGCCCTCCCTAGCCTGAGAATACTGGGCCGCCGCTGTGGGTTTACCTCGGCTGGATGGTAAAAATACGACTGAGCCCGCGTTTTTTTTATTTTTATATGTACGTTTGATTTCTATGTGCATACTATAGGTCTGTGTGATCTGTGTGTGTTCTGTGTGTGTTTACTCTCTGCTCCGCTTCCTCTTCCTGTCAGAATTACATCACTTCCTTGCAAAACGCAGGCAGTGATGAACATGGTGTCCTGAAAAACGTGAAATACCGCAGGGAATAACGCAGGAAAACGCAATGAACAGCACAGAATTTGCTACCTGCGTTATTCCCTGCGGGATTTCACGATTACATTACAGTCAAAGGAGTAAAATCCCCCAGCTATCTGTGGAAAATAAGTGACATGCAATTGTTTTTGCTGTGGGAATCCCGCAGAAAAACATGCAGCTGTCAAAATCCGCATAGTGCGCACAGCATTTTTTTTTCCCCATAGAATTTGCTGGTGAATTACTGCAGAGATGTTATGAACATTTTCTTCAGCGAAACATGCAGCAAAACCGCAGGAAATCCGCGGGAAGTTCCGTCTAGTGCACACATAGCCTTACAGTCTCACATCTCCCAGCAATCCCCTCAGATGCAGTCTCCAGATGCATCATGCTTAGTCAATATCCACTGCTGATAATGTATTCTATATTCTAGAATATAATTAGGGCTGTGACTTGTAGGATTACCAGTAGCAACCAGCAAAACTGATTGCAGCTCTGGATTATAATACAAGCTATCAATCAGAATCAGTACTGTAACATATCTGCAAAGTTATCCATATGCAGTAGGTGACTGAAATCCGAGGAAGAGAAGAGTAGTCTGCACACGGTTTAGCTAAGGCTAGGTTCACATTTCCGTTGTTTTGCATCAGTCACATGCGTTACTTGATGCTTGTGACTGATGCGTTGTACAACGGATGACAAGAATTAGAATTCATTGTCGGACTCCGTTGTAAAAGAGAGTACGATCAGCTGATCGCTCACAGCAGCCGGCCGCCGGGTGCTCAGCAGATCGCTCACAGCAGCCGGCCGCCGGGTGATCAGCTGATCGTTTAGCCGCTGAGAATGTGTGCGGGGGGCGGAGTGCTGGGTGGATTGAGCAGAGCGGGGCCATGGCACTGAGGACGTCAGTGCCGGGGACAGGTAGGTGTGTGTGTGTGTGTGTGTGTGTGTGTGTGTGTGTGTGTGTGTGTGTGTGTGTGGGCGCGCGTGTACATGCGGAGTGCGGGAGGGGGCAGAGCAGGGAAGTGTTGGGCTCCCTGCACACGTAGCCAGGGTAAATATCGGGTAACTAAGCAAAGCGCTTTGCTTAGTAACCCGATGTGTACCCTGGTTACGTGTGCAGGGAGCCAGAGAGCATGCGCAGCAAAAGCCTACGGATTGCGCTGCTCAAAAAAGTTACACTCTGCGTTCCTACCGCCCGACGGTCAGTCGTTCCACGACTGATCAGTCAGGCAGAGGATGCAACGCAGCGTCATCAGTCAACGGATTCCGTTGTTTACCAGAGCCGCGGATTGTGACTGATACAAATTGACAGAAATGTGAACCTAGCCTAAGGCTTCGGCTCTCAGGGTAGGTGTATGACAGGTTTGAAATTATGGTGTCGATCATATCAAGAAGAAGAAAAAAAAAAAATGTAGAAAGCTGATCAAATGCGACTCTACTATTTATATGAATGGGCTTGTAAGGTCTGGGTATCTTAAACTATATAAAGCCTGTAGACAAATAAGAATTACACATAATTATACATATTTCTGTACAAGCCCTTCTTATAAAATACATTAAAAAGACATCTCCTGGCTGCTCTGGATATTTATACTGTAATTTCTTGGGTGTGGAAAGCCTAGAATTACAAGTCCATTTCATCCTGCGGTGCGCTCTCCAATTTCTCTGGCCTCAAAGAGCCGGTCTTCTATTGCACCCTGGTGTATAAGAGTTCACCGCAAAGTATTGAGGTAGCTTGGAAACAAAATGTGTTTACTTTAATTACTATCATTAAATCATAGACTATGTTACTGGAGAACACAAACTGCAAACGCAGAGGGTTTCTTTTTGTTTTAACTTTTTTTTATAGAAAGCGAAATTAACTCTGTCATTCTTATCCATGTACATTCCACATAATGTGCCCCTCATTGTACATTACCTTGGAGAACATGGGTCTGTGCCTTAGGCTGCATACTGATGGGTAGCCATCTGGAAACTAGAGGCAAAATAATAGAAAACAGTGGTTATAAAGTGAAGTCTGCAAAACTGTAGGAATGTATTTTTACAGTCATTACAGTTTGTTTTTTTTTTGTGGCAAACTGATTGTCGTGGGGGATAACATCCGAAAAGGGAGTTGTCCGTGCTCCACAAATTCAGCTTTCAATGGGATTGTGCAAATTCGAAAGGGGTTCTCTCTAAGTATAGAAAAGAAAATAAGTATAGGAAATATCATTATAAATTCTTTAATATTTCTAATTCGTACACATCAACCATATTTGTCTAGGGATGTAAATCACGCTAGAATAATTATGGTCTCTGCCTTGTTAAACTGACAGCAACTTGTCCTAGAATGTTTGGACAGGTGCATGTATGTGCAGTAGGAAGCTAAAATGCTGTAATGCTGTGACCTGGAAATACCAAATCATGCCATTCAAAAAGACAGGGTGGACAGCAGTGTGAGCAGCCCTTCTTACATCAACACTCCTAGCATCTCTAGTATTAGATCAGAAAGACAGGGTGGACAGCAGTATGAGCAATATCTTCTTACATCAACACTCCTAGCATCTCCAGTATTTTATCAGAAAGACAGGATGGACAGTAGTGTGAGCAGCCTCTTCTTACATCAACACTACTAGCATCTCCAGTATTAGATCAGAAAGACAGGGTGGACAGCAGTGTGAGCTGCTCCTTCTTACCTCAGCACCTCTAATATTGAAAATATTAGATCAGAATATCCACTGGGAACATCTTCCTACATATAAATGGGGAGGGCAGAGCTTTCTACTGCACATGCTCACAAACACCTCTCCTAACACGCTAGGACAGGCTTCTATCATTGTAACATTTGTTGGCTATTTTAATTTCACAGTGACTTTCTCCATAGATAAAACAATTATGATTATTTAGACATTTAATTATAACATCATCACTTCCTTTGAATATTTTTTTTTTCTATTTTAGAAGAACCCATTCAAGATACCCCTCATCCATGTGCTAACTCCTGATTAATGGGGATCAGACTACTAAACTCTCCTCTCTGTGACACTCCCACTGAGAATGAATGGCCCAGAGATATGCATGCTTGACCTCTGCTCCATTAACTGAATCATTTTGGATCTGTGAATATGTAACTTCACATCTTCATATTTACACATGGAGACAAATGCAAAAAAATAAAAATTATTATGGATATGAATACATATATGTGACAGTACAGTATGGCTAATTGCAGATTGGTTTTAATGCTTATCTACATCTTTGTGCAACATTTTTCTATTGTTCGTTTGTTTCAAAATTAATCAACTTTCTAAACAATTTTTAAATTAAATTTACCATTTAGCTGTTGCAGAATGTCTATAAGACCTTTAGCCGAGTGCTCTAATATAATGCTACCAATCTGACAGAGCGCTTGCTCCTGATGGCTTCATCTGCTCCTCCCTCCCTTCTCTCAGTGTTAGTAATAGCAGCAGGGAAGGGTTTGTATACAGAACCCTTATACGAGTTAAAAGAAGTGGTTCACCCATATCCATTGTTGGCCACATCAATATTATGTTGAGAAATAATGTTTCTCTCAAATACCTTGTTTTGTAAATTCTGCCTATGAGCGGCGCTATTACGGACCGCTCATCTCCATCGCATGACCCTCGAGCTGCATGACCTCAGGGATCCGGTGATGTCTTGTCAACTTCCTGATCACGTGACATCACCGCGGCCAGCCCCAGTCTCCGTGAGTCACTGGACTGTGGGTGGAGTTTCACCGCTCGTCACAGCCCAACGTGTCTCCTATTTGCAGTGCTCTGCAGTGAATGAGGCGGAAGCAGGGAGGTGCTGGGCTGTCACGCTGGGCTCTGATGAGCGGTAAAACTCCGCGCACAGCCCAGTCACTCACGGAGACTGCGGGTGACGTCAGTGGATCCCGGGGGTCATGGAGCCCGGGGGGGGGGTCACACCAAGGGGGTGAGTGGACCACAATAGTGCTGCTCACAGGCAATATTGGCAACATAAGGTATTTGAGAGAAAAACATAATATCGATATGGCCAATAACGAATATGGTTGAGCCACCCCAACAAAGGAAAGCTCATGAAGAGAAGTACGATATTAGAGCTGTGCTAATATGAGAAGTGAAGACCGGAGTACCCATACTACCCACAGAGCTCACATCCAGCCTATTTTACTGAGAGCACCACTCCCACAAGAGAAAAAAAACCTGCAAACTGCACATCAAACAGTCTGAGAATGTATGGATGAGTGCAGTTTGCAACTTAGTCAACTTAGAGAAATTTTGTAAACTAAAAAAGTAAGCGGCAATATATGTAAAAACACTTTTTTTTTCTTTTTTATATCAAAAGTTGTCCATAGTCCCTAAATTAATGCAAAAGCCATAATGGACATACTGCATGTTATATAAATGTAAAACTCCAATTATTATTATTACTCTACGGTAATATGTAGCTGAACCAGGAGCATCAAAAGTTATGAAAAAAACTCTCAGAATTTCCTAACAAATGACAAAAAGATAAGCTAAATTTATTATAAGATTATTGCTATAATAAACTTCTATATAGGTATCAAATTTACACTTTATTACACATGGAGGCAACGGAGGCATAGAGGTAAAAGGATAATCTGGATATTTTAATTATTTAAAACTAGAAATATTGTATCTTTCTATTTATTCATGCCCTTCAAAAGAATCCTTACTGCATTTACACCAGTCAACTCTATGTATGAGCGCATTAGAGAATATTCCAGTACTTTTTTCTGTATAGAAAAAGCAGAACAAACATTTCTTTAAGAAATTAAATTACAACTTAAACATTTAAATAAAAAAAAAAAAAAGTTTTGATAAATCAAACAGAATGCTAATAAAGACGATTAATACTTGCAGTTAGGTGCGCTCAGCCTTAAAAACACACGGTAAATAGAAATATCCTTCATTATTAATATAAAACATCATGAAGTTCTCATCAGTAGACAGGGCACGCACCTATTAGGAGCAGAATTAGGAGCACGCTGCTGCTCATGCTGTAGCCTTCCAGTAGTCCACTCTGGATATGGCAGGAGATTCCGCACGCACACGATACTTTTCGTGTCTGGTGGAGAACCCCCTAAAGAGGGACAGGGCAGCCTTTCACGGTTTTGCATACCTAACAGTTGATTCAGTTCCTTGCAAAGGAAAAAGGCAAACTTGGACCACAGAAAGAAAGGCTGCCTTGTTCTCTAAAGAGCTAACATTAACTTAAAACGTTTGCAAGTGAAATTTTGTGGTCTTCGCTGCTACGTGTTCATTCCTGGCACAGAGCTCTCTAGATCACCCAGAACAGTTACTTCTCTCCCCTGAAAGCCAACGCTGCACTTATTTTTAATTATTCCCGACTACATATAGTAATGAGAATCTCACATAGTTAATTTTTTTACCTTTAATGTATTTTTTTTTTATTGTGCATCCATGTATGGTACACCAAAACAATCAAGACCATAGACACTGCAATTTATGATGCTTGTCCGGGACTGATATTTTTGACCAATCTATAAAGGGGTAGTCCCCTACTTTTACATTGATGGCCTATTCTTAGGATAGGTCATCAAACTGCCACTGGTCCAACACCCCACATCCCCGTGGATCAGCTGTTCTCAGTCCCAACGATAGCAGCGGGTGGTGGGAAATGCTTATTTCCGGAACTGCTCCGTCTTCTGATAGTGGCCGCAGCCAGGTACTGCCCATCCACCTCCTATTGATCTGAATGGGAAGCAGATATGCAGTACCCAGCAGCGGCCATCAGAAGACAAAGCAGTTGCAGAACTGAGAATTTCTGGCTCCCGCGACCAAGAACAGCTGATTGGAGAGGGTGCAGGGTACCGTACCCCGGCCGGACAGAGATTGATGACCTATCCTAAGGATAGGCCATCAATGTAAAAGTAGTGGACAACATCTTTAAGAGAAGTCATTAATATCAGATCAGTGGGGGTCTGATTCGGCATCTGGAAGTTGACAGTGTACTGAGCTGGAACACCACAGATCTATACACTGAGTATTGACTGTTCCTCCATATTGCAGCTCAGATCACATTCACTTTACTGGACTATGAGCCACTGTAGTACTTGAGAACTGTATGGAGAAATGTTACAGTTCCATACACTTCTGTATACTTCTGGCACCAGGTACTATCTGATCGCAACAGGTCACAGGTTTTGACCAACCCCAATCCAATAGGGATGGCCTCTCCTAACAAGTTCTTTCACTGGAGAAAAGTGGCACTCCTCCATGCTAGTATTGTGACCTGTAGAAACCTTGGATATGCTAAATGGCTGTCATTCATGCACATTTCGCTAGCTACAGAACATTTTGGTTTTAAAATGACCAAATAAAAGTATACTTTCTACTGATGGTGAGTGCCACATTTCTAAATTGGATGAACTTTTTGCAATGACTATCACAATGATGTCCGCCATTTGGTGACACCTGTGTGCTATCTTAATCAATATGTCAGTCATGAATAACCTCCCCCTTCTATTATTACCAGTAAAAAGGAGATTGTGACACTACTAAATAGAGCTCTTTGAGACCACATCAGGAATAGTGGGTTCAGTTCCGGAAAAACCTAATCCGCCAAAAAAACCCCAACACATTGGTCAAATAGAATGGGTCAAAAAATGGCTTACAAAATGATGTAAGTTCTTAAGTGTAAATTCTGGAAAACTGTAACCCCTTATTGGGAATCTGTCAGCAGGTTTTTGCTATGTAAGCTGAAGCCAGATTGCTGCAAGGGTTAATACAAAGTGCAGGCATGCCTATTTGGTCACAGTTTGATCTTTTGTTTATTTGCTATGTTTGTTAAGCAGTAGGACCCTTATTACAGAACTAGAAACTCAAGTGCAGGAAAGTCACCCCCTCCTTTAATTGACACCTCACTGTCAGTGTACAATCTCTATAGAGAGCCTGGTGTGGGCGGAGACAGCCCTCTGGACTCCACTACATGACTTAAGCTAAGAATTCTGAACGGTTGTAGCCAGTAATCTAAGTAACACATCGTTAGAGTCAGAATCTCCTTGTCTACATTATGCTGCTCTCAGATGAAGTAGCTAAAAACCTGCTGACCGATTTCGTTTAACCATGAATGACTGATATACTCATTATAAGCCTGTGTGGTTTTCCACATCATGACACATACAAAACATGATGGATTATATGCTATAACTACTGACCACTTCATCACAAGACCGGGGCAGTCACAGCTCCGACTTTAACTGCTGACATTGGAGTTACCTCCAATCCTGGCAGTTTAAGGGTATGTGCTCACATCTGTGTTCTGCTGTGACAAATCTTCCGCAGCGTTCGTTCGCTTCAGAACGCAGCCATTCTGCATGCATTGTTAAATGCAGAATTCATGCGTTCTGGATGCTTGCTCTGCCATGGGGTGGGAAAAGCATCCGGAATGCACAAAAGAAGTAACATGTTGCTTTTTAGAACGCAGTGTTTTGGATCAAAATTTCAGCATCTGAAACACTGCGCTCTCAAACGCAACGTGCGGTTGGATTATGCACAATCTTCATAGATTGTGCTGGGGACGCAGGACACATGCAGTTACGCTGCAGTGCTAAACGCAGCGTAAAAGCATGCAACATGCAAACGTGCGCACACAGCCTAATTGCTTAGGAGTCATAATTAAAATAACGGTGCCTGACAACAAGAAAGAAAAAATAAATATGAGGTATATTATATATAAATGATATAGCTCTGGAAAAAAAAGGTGGAAAAAAAAACAACCTGAAAACAAAATGGTAAAACTTATCTAATGAATTACATGTTACCAAAATGATACCAAAAGAGAAACTATCCCTGCAAAAATAGCCATTGTAAAACAAACTATAGCAGCAGTCCTAAAATGATTATATATAAACATGTTTTTATTGGGAAATATACCTTAATGTGTTGGTGTCACCACATTCGTATCAACCCAAGCAACAAAAAGTTAAAATGTTATTTATAATGCCTGGTAAAAATGCAAGGATGAACAGTAACTGATCCCACATCATGTCTCCTGCAGATGCTGACTGTTATGCAGGTGTCATCTGCCCGTAATGGCAACAGTTGACAGAAAAATAAAAAAAAAAAAAAAAAAAAAAATTGGAAGGGGACAAAAAAAAAAAAAAAAAAAAAGTGCAAGAATGAAACCTCTCCCAGTCATGAAGGAGTTAATAAGACACACAAAATCCAAGGGGCACAAAACAATGTGGAATTAGATGGGGCGATGAAGAGAAAAAGCAGATGCATGAAATAAACTTTTAGCAGATGTGCTAAGTGAATTTATTAAAGATGTCTGGGATAATCGTAAAGAGATAAAAAAAAAAATAAAAAGCAAATACTAGAAGGTGAACCATGTGGTGTTTTTCATCAGTCATGCTTGTGTGTTTTTATGTAACAGTTCACACAAGATATGTCTTCCTGCTGAACTCTTAGGCTATGTGCGGACTAGGCGTTTTTTACCGCGTTTTTCGGGTACGTTTTTGTTCAGAAAAATGCATGACTTTGCTTCACCAGCAAAGTCTATGCGTTTTCATTTTTGCTGTCTGCACACAGCGTTTTTTTAGCTGCGTTTTTGTAGTGCCAACAAAAACGCAGCATGTCCATTATTGCTGCGTTTTCCACCCATTGAGTTCAATGAGATGTTCAAAAACGCAATGAAAAACACAAATTGCAATTTACAAAAAAAACTTCACCTTATGTCAGAAAACACAATATAAAAAACACATGCAGTTTTTACCCATACTTATTTTTCTTTTTGTGTAATCGCTGAAAATGATACAAAATTCAGGACAAAAACGCACAAAGAATTGTCATGCTGCCGGGTTTGTTTTGTCAACCCAAAACTGCAGGCAAAAAAAAAGCAAGGTGCGCACAGCATTTCTGAATTCTCATTGACTTTGCTAGGAGAAGGAAAAACATGCAAACGGCACCAAAAAACACGAACACAGCCTTACTTTAAATTGTATCTCTATGTTTAAGCAAAAAAGTATATACCGTACTCTACAACAAAACTGGCTTTTATCCTAAGACATATGGGAAGGCTCGTTAAGATGTCAATATTGACAATTGGGATTGCTACTTGTAAAAGGTGGCATTAGAGTTCAAGCCCTGTTCCTCTCGGAAGAGGCCTTCTGCATATTTGATTTTCCAGAAAAGCATTGCATAGCTTATAAGCCTCCTTACACTTTCATTTCACTCTCCACAATTAGAAACATTTCCCCTTAGGCCCTAGTCAAAAACTTTTCATACAGCGAAATCAGCTCTTATGCAGAGAGAGGGGTGATACCCCAAAACATGTGTCTGCAAATTGAGGTTCTGGTTTGGCTTTTGTTCCGAGTCATGTGGCCAGAATCACTTTATAAGGTAACTCTAGAACGCTTCAACACATTCCAGTGATTTTAAGGTTGTTTTTAGTACTTCATGTTAAAAGGTAAATTTACAATAATATTTGTGTTTACGAAAAAAAAAAAAAATAAATAAAACATAAAATGGAAAATTTGGTGAAAATTTTGAAATTTTCAAAATGATAGGTTTTATGCCCTTAAACCAGAGAGTTGTCTCAAACAGTTATAAAATAGACATGTGGGAAATGTTATTTATGAGCACAATTTCTGAAAAACAATTTCTCTTTAAGACGTTAGAAGGGTTAAAAGTTAATCAGCAATTTCACATTTTTCCAACAAAGTTTTACGCTTTTTTTTTTTTTTTTTTGGGACCACATCACATTTGTAGTAACTTTCAGAGACCTATGTGTAAGAAAATACCCAAAAGTGACACCATTCTAAAAGTTGCACCCCTGAAACTGCTAAAGATCACATCCAAGAAGTTTATTAACCCTTCAGATGCTTCACAAGAACTAAAGCGATGTGGAAGGAAAAATGATAAACTTTCCTTTTTCCCACAAAAATGTTCCTTTAGCCTCAAATTTTGCATTTTCAAAAGGGTAACAGGAGAAATTGCACCAATTTGTTGTGCAATTTCTCCTTAGTATACAGATACCCCTTATCTGGTTGAAAACTACCATTTTGGCGCATGGCAGGGCTTGGAAGGGAGAGAGCGCCATTTGAATTTTGGAGCACAAAATTGGCTGGAATCATTAGCAAACGCCATGTCACATTTACAGATCCCCCGATTTCCCTAAACAGTGAAAACCCCCACAAGTGCCACCAGTTTGGAAACTAGATGCCTTAAGGAATTTATCTAAATCTGTGGTGAGCACCTTGAACCCACAGGCACTTCACAAATCATTATAATACTGAGCTGTGAAATAAAACCAAACATGTATTTCCAAGAAAAATATTACGTTACACAATTTTTTCATTTTCACAAGGCTAAAAGGAGAAAATGGACAATACAATTTGTTGTGCAATTTCTCCTAAGTACAAGGATAATCCATAAGTGGTGGAAAACTTCTGTTTGGGCACACGGCAGGGCTCAGAAGCATAGGAGCGCTATTTGAATTTTGGCTGGAATAGACAGTGGATACCATGTCATGATTGGAGAGCTCTTGATATGCCTAAATAGTGGAGACCCCCACAAGTACCCAGATTTTGGAAACTACACCGCTCAAGGAATCTATCTAGAGGTGTGGTGAGCAGGTGCTTTATGGAATTTTATAAAGTTGAACCATGAAAATGAAAAAATACATTGCTACAAAAATTATAAATATGAGCAACAATAGGGAAATTAATGACCACAGTAAAATATCAGAGTATAGAAAAAACTCCAAAAAATGTCCAATTTTTGGTAAATATTAAATATCTTTATTGGTACAAAAAGACTAAAAATCTCACACAAAAATTAGAGGACAATAATAATGCAAAGTAATACAGGTTAGGGAGTGAGGTGTTCCAGATAAAGATATCTGCTATAAGTGGATCAGAAATGGGGAATTACCGTCCAGGAGTACGGCAATTAACTAGATGTTTGCCGGAGAGGTCACTACATGCAGCTATAATAACATTCATCTCATTAACTATGTAAGACTCTAAATAAAGAATCCCACCATATACAATGCATAGTGCATTTGCTGCATGGAGTGGCCGTTTCCAGCATCACATATCAATCAAGCAAGTGCTTACCCATCCTGGTCCACTGACAACAGATAACAAACGCGCCCCGACGCGTTTCGTGGTCTTCCTCGGGGGGCTGCGACATGGTGTGAAGCGGGGTCGAGGTTTTTATACTGACAGAAGGATGACTAGAGTCCAATGTGGTCGCGTGCGGGGCGGGACCCATCAGAAGGGCTCCGGCGTCAGGCGTTCCCGGAAGTGACGCGGGCATTCTAGTGTCGTCACACTATGCCCGCCCCATCCCGTTTCAGGAAGCCGTCGTCACGGAAACCACATCGGTGAGTCACACTGCGCACGCGTGCCTCAGACGCAGCCATCTTAGAAGAGGGCAAAGATACGGGCAAAACATAGAGAGTAAGAATGCCACTGATAAAATAAAATGTGCCATCGCGCAAAAGGCGCAAATGGCATCATATCAATTACTAAAATCAGTGGAATTAAATTAGTCTCATAAGAGAAGAATAATCACAGCATTGCTGAACTAAGACATCAGATGCAGCTATCCTATGGTTAGAGGTAGGATTTTTTTATATATATAAAAAGACCATACAGTGTCAGTATTAGTACAATTAATACAGAATAAACCGCATCACTACATATAAAAACAATTAATACTAGAGTGGCAGTACATGGCCCATCCACATAAAATGCATACAGGTTAATCATATGACACCCGAAATGTATATAGGGAAAATTTGTTTATAAACCACAGGTATCACAAAACACTAAGTGGACAGGCCAAAATATGGTATAGAAAAGCAAATGGTCGCCGGGTGATCGCTCCCACCAAATAAACAAGGGGAAGCAGGCACTCAGAGACACATATACTATACACCAAACAGTATATATTGATATAAATAAATAGCCACGTACAGGCATATATGTGCCGAAGTCATAATTTATGACCAAGGCACATACTGCATCCACATAGAAAAAAAGGGGAGAACAATATGAACATACAGCAACACTTCTACAAAGGAGTCATGCGCCACAAAAACGAGAATAATAGAAACCCTCAACAGAGGCCGTCATAGAGGCATGGACGATGATTAATTCAAGATGAGATTCATCATCCAAGGTAAGGCTTATCCAATAGATGTCTAGTCATCCAAAATCGCCGGCTCATACACTTGAATAAAAGCTAAATAATGAATAAATGTATAAGACACCAGGACGGTTTGGCCGCCTCGAGATTCTTCCTTAGTATGAGCAATTGGGACACTGACATGCAGACACTAATTCTTGAGTTGTTGGAATTTATTTTAACCCACAACTATTTTTTGTTCAAGGATCGGTTCTTCCTCCAGAAACGCGGCACTGCGATGGGCGCCGCATGCGCACCGTCATATGCCAACCTCTTCCTAGGTCTATGGGAGAGGGAGGTATTCAGTGGCGGTGTGTGTGCGGCGTCCCAGGCGCAGTGCTGGGTCCGATACATAGATGATATTTTCATCATCTGGAGGGGAACCGATCTTGAACTATGGGATTTTCTTGTGTCTCTCAACTGTAATGACCTGAATATCAGGCTTACATATACATGGAGTCCTGTGGAAATTGAATTCCTGGATATTAAAATAAGAATTGAGTCCGATGTGCCACTACAAACTGAAGTCTTTAGGAAACAGACATCAGTAAACAGTCTCCTGCACGCTACTTCATCCCACTTACCATCTACAATTAAGGCGATTCCAGTGGGACAATTTTTGCGAGTTCGGAGGATCTGTTCCTCTGAGGAATCTTTCGAGCGACAGTCAGGAGAATTAAGGGATCGTTTTAAAGATAGAGGATATGGTGCCAATGTGATTAAGAGGGGTTACTTAAGAGCAAAAGCGACATCTAGGACCCAACTCCTCTCTTGTGCCAAGAGAAAGAAGCAATCTGATAACACTATTAGATTCATTACAACTTATAATAACCAATGGTTCCAAATAAGGAAGATATTAACCAAACATTGGTCGGTATTACAACTAGAACCATCTTTTAAGAATGTGTTACCTGATTTTCCAGCATTGACAGCACGTAAGAGTAAAAACTTGAAAGATCATTTAGTGCATAGTCACTACGTCTGTCATGCTAAACTTCCTTTTGACATTGGACCACCTAAATGGGGTTGCTTCCCATGTGGGTCATGCTTAGCATGCCGTAATATCGAAAGGGCAAAAACTTTTATGTCGGCGGATGGTCGGAAGAGCTTCGAGGTCAGGCACTATATCTCATGTAGCACTGAATTTGTGATCTACGCAGCCAGGTGCTGCGGATGCGGACTGATCTATGTAGGATTAACCTCTAGACAGTTCCGCATCCGTGTTCGTGAACATGTGAGAGACATCATGGCAGCGAAGGAGGTGTCTAACCTCGATGCTTTGAAGACCATTCCCAGACATTTCAAGACCCATCATGATTGCAACCCCTCCTCCTTAAAAGTAAGGGGTATTGATAGATTGAAGTTGGGAGCAAGAGGAGGCAATCATAAAAAGGCCTTGGCAAGATTGGAATGTCGCTGGATTGTGACTCTGGGCACCATGTCACCAGCGGGCCTTAATGAAAAACTCTCCTTTTCACCCTTCCTATGATGATAGTAGTTTTTTCCTGTTTATTTATGATTTTTGTTTTAATATTCCCTCTTTTTTGATTTTAATGGTGTGTTTTTGTTTTTATTCATTATTTAGCTTTTATTCAAGTGTATGAGCCGGCGATTTTGGATGACTAGACATCTATTGGATAAGCCTTACCTTGGATGATGAATCTCATCTTGAATTAATCATCGTCCATGCCTCTATGACGGCCTCTGTTGAGGGTTTCTATTATTCTCGTTTTTGTGGCGCATGACTCCTTTGTAGAAGTGTTGCTGTATGTTCATATTGTTCTCCCCTTTTTTTCTATGTGGATGCAGTATGTGCCTTGGTCATAAATTATGACTTCGGCACATATATGCCTGTACGTGGCTATTTATTTATATCAATATATACTGTTTGGTGTATAGTATATGTGTCTCTGAGTGCCTGCTTCCCCTTGTTTATTTGGTGGGAGCGATCACCCGGCGACCATTTGCTTTTCTATACCATATTTTGGCCTGTCCACTTAGTGTTTTGTGATACCTGTGGTTTATAAACAAATTTTCCCTATATACATTTCGGGTGTCATATGATTAACCTGTATGCATTTTATGTGGATGGGCCATGTACTGCCACTCTAGTATTAATTGTTTTTATATGTAGTGATGCGGTTTATTCTGTATTAATTGTACTAATACTGACACTGTATGGTCTTTTTATATATATAAAAAAATCCTACCTCTAACCATAGGATAGCTGCATCTGATGTCTTAGTTCAGCAATGCTGTGATTATTCTTCTCTTATGAGACTAATTTAATTCCACTGATTTTAGTAATTGATATGATGCCATTTGCGCCTTTTGCGCGATGGCACATTTTATTTTATCAGTGGCATTCTTACTCTCTATGTTTTGCCCGTATCTTTGCCCTCTTCTAAGATGGCTGCGTCTGAGGCACGCGTGCGCAGTGTGACTCACCGATGTGGTTTCCGTGACGACGGCTTCCTGAAACGGGATGGGGCGGGCATAGTGTGACGACACTAGAATGCCCGCGTCACTTCCGGGAACGCCTGACGCCGGAGCCCTTCTGATGGGTCCCGCCCCGCACGCGACCACATTGGACTCTAGTCATCCTTCTGTCAGTATAAAAACCTCGACCCCGCTTCACACCATGTCGCAGCCCCCCGAGGAAGACCACGAAACGCGTCGGGGCGCGTTTGTTATCTGTTGTCAGTGGACCAGGATGGGTAAGCACTTGCTTGATTGATATGTGATGCTGGAAACGGCCACTCCATGCAGCAAATGCACTATGCATTGTATATGGTGGGATTCTTTATTTAGAGTCTTACATAGTTAATGAGATGAATGTTATTATAGCTGCATGTAGTGACCTCTCCGGCAAACATCTAGTTAATTGCCGTACTCCTGGACGGTAATTCCCCATTTCTGATCCACTTATAGCAGATATCTTTATCTGGAACACCTCACTCCCTAACCTGTATTACTTTGCATTATTATTGTCCTCTAATTTTTGTGTGAGATTTTTAGTCTTTTTGTACCAATAAAGATATTTAATATTTACCAAAAATTGGACATTTTTTGGAGTTTTTTCTATACTCTGATATTTTACTGTGGTCATTAATTTCCCTATTGTTGCTCATATTTATAATTGATTCTAGTATTGGGAGAGACCTTTACTTATTCTGACTATGAGGATGATCCATTGTGTCCTCTCGTGTCTTCTAATTGCTACAAAAATGTAGCTCTCAATTTTTTTTATTTTCACAAGAGTAACAGGAGAAAATGGAACATAAAATTTGTTGAGCAATTTCTTCTCAGCACAGGGAACACCCATATGTGGAGGAAAACTACTGTTTGGGCGCACACTAGGGCTCGGAATGAAAGGAGCGCCATTTTGGCTGGAATAGATAGAGGAAGCCATGTCCGATTTGAAGATCCTTTGACATGCAAAAATAGCAGAAACCATCCACAAGTGAACCTATTATGGAAACTACACATCTCAAGAAATTCATCTTAGGGGTGTAGTGAGCAATTTTAACCTTCAGGTAATTCATAGAATTGTATAACATTGGGCACTAAATGTAAAAAAAAAAAATTACTATTTTTTTCCACTAAATTGTTGTTTTTGCTACAAAGTTTTAATTTTCATAAAGGGTAATAGGAGAAGATGGACCATACAATTTGTTACACAATTTCTCCTGAGTACACCCACCAATGCCCCATAAGTGGCCGAATACTACTTATGAGGCACAGTGCAAAGCTGAGAAGGGAAGGAGTGCCATATTGGAGTGCAGATTTAGTTGGAATGGTTTGGGGGTGCCATGTCACATTGGCAGAGCCCCTGACATGAAAGAAGAGCAGGGCCCCCATAGATGACCCTATTTTACAACATGCACCCCTCAATGAATTAATCTAGGGGTGCAGTGAGCATACTGATAACAGATGTGTCACAAAAGTTATACAATTGGGTGGTGAAGAAAAAAATAATTACATTCATTTTTACCACTAAAATGTTGCTTTAGCCCAAGATTTCCAATTTTTACAAGCGGAATAGGTAAAAAAAGGGCTCATAATGAATGATATTTGCAGGCAAGTTGGGGAACAAAACATTTATCCTGTGCTATGCAGAGTGTCAGGGTTTCCATCTACATCCCCGAAATACACGTGATTCAGGTGAAACCTCCGACGAATCCGTTCACTATAACGAGGCAGCAAAGTTACTCCAGAATCTGTTTGGCCTCTGTTCAGAGGTGTCTTTCTTTTCAAAAGGTGCACAAAACAGTTGTTGGCCACACTTTTGTGCATGCCAAACAAGACATGTAAAAGATGGACATTACTGGACCACAGGACAGACAAGAGCTCATAAAGATTTCCTCTTTACAGTGAATTATCAATTGGGAATTTTGTCTGAATCACATATTTTAGAGATTTACACAGAAACTCTGATGTAAGTGCTCAGCGCAGGATAAATGTAAACTTTTAATAAATCACTTTTTGATAGCGTTTTATTCCACTTTTTGTCAGCTGTATGATCAGCTGAAAAGATCGTTTTTGCAACATTTTTTTTTAGGTGATCACTGAAGGGGATTAATTAGTGTTAGTGGCATCTTTATAGCTCGGGTTGTTGCAGACGCGGTGATACCATGTGTGTACTTTTTTTTTTTTAGGTTTTGTTTTTACATAAATTATGCATTTACTGGTGTAATGTATTTTTTTTTCTCTTTCTTGTTCTATGCCTCTCCGAGGATGTTTGACATGATTTTATTTTTTTACTTTATTCCTATATGGGACATTATTTTTTATTAGTCTAAGCGCTGGTATAATGTAGTGCAATGCACAAACATTGCAATACATACATAGTTACACAGGTTGAAAAAAGACCTACGGCCATCTAGTTCAACCTTCCTCCACCAATTATAATACCTTATATCAATCAGTGAGACACTGACATAAGCCTCTAAGATCATGCTCCTGGCATGGTGTGAGAGGTTTTGCACAGCAGGCTGACCCGGAGGTTGTCTTCACACGATCGGGCCCCTTGGGATCACATTGCTGGGGTCCCGAGGAAGCACTGTGGAAGAGAAGCGCAATAGGGTCTTACCCCAGAAATATGGGGGGGAAAAAACACGGAGGGTGGACTTACTCACCTATAGGGGTTGTGAGAGTCACAACGCCTATAACAGCATGTTAAGAATCCAAGCCACGGCAGCGGACCCAAAATTGGCAGATAACAGAGAGTGGTAGATAGGGATGTCAAACCGCGCCACTGACTCAGCCGATCCAGGAGATTATGGATTGATGTTGCTTTTATTCATTACACAGATCAAGTCAACGCGTTTCGGGGGTCGCAGCCCCCTTCATCAGGACAGACTGGCAAGCAAAACAAATCTGCTGTACAAGGAATCCTTCCAGCAATATATACCTTACTGATGACGTCATGATCCACCCACTTCTGAAAAAATCGGCGGGAATCCATGCATAGAAAAAAATGTGTCATCATCTATTACATTCAGCCTTTCTTATAGTAAATCAATTCACCATTATCATATCTGTCCTGACGACTAAGAAATAAAAATTAAAATTAGGTTAAAATCAATAAATAAATAAAAACATGTGTTTGTGCAAAATCTCAATGTGTCCCTCTCTTTTATATATAATGTCAAAATGATTGTAGGGAACCCATGCAAATGTATAACTAGACAATCACAACATTGCCTAGAACTTCTCTAGGAAAGTGTCAATTGATCAAAGCTGCTGGGTTGTGATCGTAAATTCAGCCAGCGCTATCCTGGAAGTGATCGTCGGGATGTGTCAAAAACACGGATTTATTACAAAGCGTACTAAGTGGAAACCTCTTGAAAAAACGTCTCTAAAAGGATAATTATCCAGTGTGTGAAAAAACGTACATGGTATTAAAGGATGAAAAAGAAAAGGAAAGGAAAAGAAAAAGAATCAAATATTATCCCTTAAGGAACGGTATCATGGTCTTAGAACCAGAAAATAGTGAAGGGAAATTGTGCAAACACAAAGTGCTATAGTTCCCTGTATATCAGTGTAGGGACAAAAAAAGGGATGACATTCATATAATTGTTAATTTCCCCGACCGACACTAGTGCGGATCATACTATGGGAAGAAATTTATATATATATATATATTGTTTAAGTGGAAAAACACCAACACCATACCACCATTTATTTAGAAATGCTGATTTGGGGACCAGTAACTAGTAGATTATATCCGGTAAAAGACATAGGGAAAAAAACAGACATCTTCCTAGTGAAGATAAGGAGCTAGTATAAGGACGAGTTATGCCGTGAGGGTGAATAGAGTTCAAACCGTGGGAACAATTCAAGTGCGCATGTCAAGAAGATCTCTCTCGAGGAATGTGTAAAGACATCTGCGGATATGTAGCAAGTATAAAACTGAGCTATGCCGTGAGGGTGAAGAGAGTTCAAACCCGTGGGAACAAATCAAGTGCGCATGTCACGGAGATCTCTTTTGAGGAATGTGTTCGTATAGAGCTATAAGCGGTGTATAATGTGTCCCTAAAACACTGCAATCGTTTTGTCTCTAACAGTTATTGAGAATATATATTTATGTTGTATCTATGTGTATAAATAAATTCTAAAACATAGGCTATGACCTGATCGTATAATTATTACACCAATGTGAATATATTAAGATTAAATTGAGAGTAGCCACCTAAAATCTATATAAAAAACCTCTCTACAATAAACGCTAAAATCATCACAGCACATCATAAAATCATAATATTACATAGGAGATTACGTTAAAAACATAAAGAGGGTAGTCCATAATATTCTCTAGTTCGGGATAATCCATTGCTCATTAAAAGGTGTACATATAAAAATATAATCATATTATTGGGGATATTATGGTAATTTCCTATTACAACACAGGCACCAACACACTGAAGGGACTACTTTAAGGGACAATAGTGATCTAATAAAAAAGATCCGTTACTTCATTGAGCCCAAAGGGTTTAAGTGTGTTAAGTTTATAGATCCAATAGGTCTCTTTCCTTTTTAGAGCATCAATGCGATTATGTGAAAAAGGGGGTATCTGTTCGATCGGAGTAATTCTGATCTTCGAATTCCCATTATGATCCATAGTAATGTGTCTCGATAGACCATGTAACATGAATCCGATTTTAATGTTGTGTCTATGCGAGTTTAACCTATTATGTAGGGCCTGTGTTGTTCTTCCAATATATTGTCTATCGCATTCACATTCGATCAGATATATGACATAATCTGATTGACAATTTAAACGTGATTTGATGGAAAAGACTTCTCCCCCCGTTTTTGAGCAAAAATTAATCCTTTTATGTTGAATTGACCTGCAGCATAGACAGCGACCCCCGAAACGCGTTGACTTGATCTGTGTAATGAATAAAAGCAACATCAATCCATAATCTCCTGGATCGGCTGAGTCAGTGGCGCGGTTTGACATCCCTATCTACCACTCTCTGTTAATTGCTGGGGTCCCGATCGGGTGGGAGAGGCAGCGCATTCCCTCTCCCAGCCCCCTAAATGCTGCGATTGCTATTAATCGCAGTATTTAGGTTGTCAAAAAGCTAGAGGTGGCAGGGGGACTGTTCCTGGCTGTAAGAGCAAGAGTTCGGCTATAACTTACCTTGGGGGACGGCGATCATGCATGCACAGCCCATGTGCTCCGCACAATCCCATGATGTACCCATACTTCATAGGTTAGGAAACCCTTCCCAACCATGACATATCTGCACATCATAGGTCGTGAAGAGGTTAAAAGGGACTGTCAGTATAGAATGCTTGTTCAAACCAAGTACAGGCGCTCCATAGATTATGGTGGGGCTAAACATTTAAATACACCTTCCCAACTGGTTGTCTTCCTTCTATCTTCATCTCTCGCCTCTTCTTAAATAGACAGCTTTGGTTTAATAGAGCAAGGGACGATCAGAGAGATAGAAAACAAGTAGGTGGGAAGGTGCATTTAAACGATTGCTCCCACCATGATGAGCGCCGTACTTGGTTTAAAACAGTCATCCTCTGCTGACAGAGATCTTTAAAAGGGTTGCTGTTGACTATCAGGATTGCTACCTCCAATAAAAGGCACTCTGGGAAGTGGCTTTTTGCATAAATAACCAAACTGACCCGTTGTTATTTAGGAGTTATTGTTTAAAGGCTTTCTGTTAAAATAAGTACCCAAACTACACAGTCTATTTATCTTTTCATAGCATTTATATATTTTGATTTATTAATCATGTCTTGAGTTTTGGTTTTGTATTTATTTTTTAAATGCCATTACTTTTACATTGATTGTATTGAAATCCAGGTACTGTAGGTGGAGACGCTCGTTGCTTTTATATTCATGATTGATGCAGTTGGAATATATTTCTTAAGGAAGAGAAAAAACCTTGTAACTGTATAAGCCATAAATTATAACGAGTAAAGGTTCTGGAGCCAATTAAGCATCTGATCGCTTACGTCAGGTGTCACACTCTAATAGTAGATTAACCAGGCATGTTTCTGTATAGGAGTTGGAAACCAGAAAAATCGACCTCTAGTTTCCAGATGAGAGAAAAAAAAAAAAAAAAGACAAACAGGTGGTAACAAAGGCTGACAAAAGCCAGGAAAAAGAAGAAGTCTCGAATACAAAAAGCTGAGTTTACAAAAACAAACATTCCTGCACGCAGCAACAAAGTCTGGTCTAAAGCAAATCTGCCTGATGGCCTACAGAATAGATTTAAAAAAAAAATAAATAAAATCTATTTCAGAATGGCTATATAATAACTTCGGATACATTTTAATACTAGACATGTAAACTTTCAAAAAAAGACTATATATGGATTTTCAAATTAAATACAGAAACCTCACGAGGTCACATGGACCTAGATAGTCTTCTTCAAGCCTAATTAATCCTCCTCCACGGATTACAGTGGAACCTTGGATTACGAAATTAATTGGTTCCGGGAGTGTGCTCTTAAACCAAGTTACTCTTATATCAAAGCAAATTTTCCCATAGGAAATAATTGAAACGCAGACAATTCGTTCCACAACCCAAAAATATTTACTGTATTTATACAAACTTATTACAGAAATACAAAATAATGTATTCATATAAAATTATTACAGTACACTAATACAAAATACTGTACAGTAAAAACAAAAAATTAAACTGCACCCTAGCTTATAATTGTTGGTGTGCGAGAGGTACATTATAGAGAGAAAAATGATATATAAATATGACAACCTTTATTTTAGTACAATACACTAAAGAAACACACCCCAAATCTATTCTCTCCAAAATAAGGGCAGAACTAAGCCAAATGTGGGGTAGGAATACTGCACAGGCAGATTACAGTACAAGCAGTAGCAGAAAGAAAGTCTAATACTGTATCCACAAATGCAAATTGATAGATATGCTATATAGTATATACTGTACAATGGTATACTGTACATATGTACAGAAAATTACCTCCAGAGCGGGTCAGAGTGTGGATAAAGGACTGAACCAGAAGTGTGCGCGGTGTGTGTTTTGCTCTTTTTGCAAAGCATTGCTCTTAAAAACTAAATTACAAATTTGCAAAAACCTTTGCTTGTTTTGCAAACGCTCTCAAACCAAGTTACTCTTAATCCAAGGTTCCACTGTACACATTTCATCACTAAATCATTTAGAACTGACAATGTTGTGTGTACTGAGGAAATCATCCAGCCCTTTTTTAAAAGCTGTTATAGCATCTGCCATTACTACCTATTGGGGATAGGGAATTCCACAGTCTGACTGCTCTAACTGTAAAGAACCCTTTCCTATTTAGCTGCGGAAATTGCCTTTCTTCCACCTGATGAGAGTACCCCCTAATCTTTAGTATTGTTTTTGGAAGAAATAAGTCATGTGCCAGTCCTTTATATTGACCACACTTGTATTTATACATATAAATGAGATCTCCTCTGAGATGTCTTTTTTTTGTAAGCTAAACAAATCTAACTTTTCCAACCTGTCATCATATGGGAGGCCTTGCATTCATTGTAGTAGTCTAGTTACCCACCTTTCAACTGACTAACTTCTGAATGTACTTTTTAAAATGTGGAGCCCAAAACTTGATCCCATATCCCAGATGTGGCCTTACAAGTGATTTATAGAGCGGTAACAATACGATGGGATCCAGTATCTTTTTATACACCCTAAAATCTTGTTTGCTTTTGCAGCTGCTGCTTGACATTGAGTGCTGCTGCTCAGCTTACTTGTAACTAAGTAAGGGGGGAGTTTATTACCCCCTCAGAGAAGGTTCGCAACTTGGGAGTCCTCCTCGATCCACGGCTAACACTAGACCATCATGTATCGTCTGTGGTGAGGGGGGCGTTTTCCCAGGTTTGCCTGGTGCACCAGTTGCGCCCTTATTTGGATCGTGAGGCTCTATGCATAGTTGCCCAAGCCCTTATTACTTTGAGGATCGACTACTGCAACTCTCTCTACATGGGGCGACCCTTGAAAAGTATTCGGAGACTGCAGGTAGTCCAGAATGCAGCCACAAGTGCCATTGTGGGACTTCCTAGACGTTCCCACATCTTTCCAACACTCCACGAGCTGCACTGGCTACCGATTAGCCTCCGAATACTATTCAAAGTGTTGGTGATCACCTATAAAGAAAAAAAACCGTTATAGATAATGATTAAGGGATCATAAACTGTACACCGTGAGAAAAAAACCCTTAAAATTCAATTCTTTAATGATAAAGTTTAAAATAGATATCCCAACATGAATAACACACACATGTATACATACAACAAACAGGGAAAAAAGTGCTGCAGTGCAGACTGGGAGTGGTCAACGCCCCTTCACTTCTCCCTACCTAGCCTGCGGAGGTCGGCACCCTAGGTTGCGTAAAGGCGCCCCCACTCACCGTCGGCTCGCCCTCCTTTCCCTGCACTAAATTAAGAAGTGCAACTAGTCTGGGAATATAGGAGTGCTCAACTAAAAAATTGCTGCACTGCAAAAATTTACAGGGTTGCAAGGAATGTCTCTTGGTATCTGGCACACATGTGGGTGTGACTCTACAGGAATGCTGTAATAACCGATAGAATGTAATATGAGATGCTTGAAATAGATTAGAATAACCACCTCAATATGAAATTTATCAGTGGACACCGTGCACCCGTTTGGATGTAGCCCCTGGAGCCAAGGTTCATCAGGAGCACCCACAATCGGGCACAGAGTACCGGCCACAATAAGCCACTCTGCCTCGGTCCTAATCCTCGTCAGGCGAGGATTAGGACCGAGGCAGAGTGGCTTATTGTGGCCGGTACTCTGTGCCCGATTGTGGGTGCTCCTGATGAACCTTGGCGGGACTGTATGCCAGGGGGAAACGCGTCGAGCTAGCGGTTCCCAAACTGGGCCTGTATTTTCCAGTGACTACACTGAAGCATTAGCGTTGATCTGGCGAATTGTCCAAATTCACATATAAAAGCTAAGTACCTTAATATGTTATTGTTACATCTACAGTGAATTGACTGGAGGGAAAGTTTATTCCATGCTATTGCTAACTATGTTATTATATCTGAGGACTATCCATCTGTGTGCCTACAGTGGAGTCATGTGTTGAGTTGCTGATTGACTCTCATTGATTTTTTGTGGGAGCAGGCGAAGGCAAGGCTTATCAGAGTCTCTTGCGTACATTGAAGTAACCTGTTTTCCTAGCACCATAACATGTGTCCAATTATATGTTTTTATTGAATGCATAGGACAATTGATATCCATATAGGTGGCTCCAGGGGCTACATCCAAACGGGTGCACGGTGTCCACTGATAAATTTCATATTGAGGTGGTTATTCTAATCTATTTCAAGCATCTCATATTACATTCTATCGGTTATTACAGCATTCCTGTAGAGTCACACCCACATGTGTGCCAGATACCAAGAGACATTCCTTGCAACCCTGTAAATTTTTGCAGTGCAGCAATTTTTTAGTTGAGCACTCCTATATTCCCAGACTAGTTGCACTTCTTAATTTAGTGCAGGGAAAGGAGGGCGAGCCGACGGTGAGCGGGGGCGCCTTTACGCAACCTAGGGTGCCGACCTCCGCAGGCTAGGTAGGGAGAAGTGAAGGGGCGTTGACCACTCCCAGTCTGCACTGCAGCACTTTTTTCCCTGTTTGTTGTATGTATACATGTGTGTGTTATTCATGTTGGGATATCTATTTTAAATTTTATCATTAAAGAATTGATCACCTATAAAGCCCTACATGCCATAGGACCAGCATACTTCCGAGATAGTCTCTTACCTCATGTGTCTCAACAACCAGTTTGAGCCCATAGGGAAAGGTCTCCTCCGAGTCTCGCCGATAACTCGTTGTCGACTGGTGACTCCCAGGGTTAGAGCCTTCTCCATAGTAGCTCCAACCCTCTGCAATAATCTCCTCCCAGAGCTCCGTACTGCCCCTACCTTATTGGCCTTCAGTAAAGACCTCAAAGACTTACCTATGCCAGCAGACCTGGTTGGTGTCGGATACAGCTAATAAAGTTGTGTCGGATACGGCTAATAATTTATGACTGCGTTAAAAATTGGTATGAATGAGGCATGTCTGTTGGGGGTTTTATAATTTTTAAAGGTCAAATATTGATTTTATGTTAACTTTTTTATTTGTTAAAGGCTTTGTAATTTACATTTATATGTAGTGAGCCGCTCCGAGTCTTTAGAGACGGGCGGCATACAAGTTCGACAAATAAATAAACAAACCAGAATACCCAAGTCCTTCTGTTCTGTAGTGCCAAGTTTAATTCCATTCAATGCATATGCAGCAATAGAATTAGGGGTACTTCTCACATAGCGATATCGCTAACGAGATCGCTGCTGAGTCACGGTTTTTGTGACGCACCAGTGACCTCATTAGCGATCTCTCTGTGTGTGACACTGAGCAGCGATCTGGCCCCTGCTGTGAAATTGCTGCTCGTTACACACAGTGCTGGTTCATTTTTTTGACGTTGCTCTCCCGCTGTGACGCACACATCGCTGTGTGTGACAGCGAGAGAGCAACGATCTAAATTGTGCAGGGAGCCGGCGTCTAGCAGCCTGCGGTAAGCTGTAACAAGGTAAATATCGAGTAACCAAGCGCGTCCACCGCTCTCATGCTGCCTGTGCTGCCTCCCTGCACACGTAGCCGGAGTACACATCGGGTAAATATGCAAAGCGTTTTGTTTATTAACCCGATGTGTACTCTGGCTAGGAGTGCAGGGAGCCAGCGCTAAGCGGTGTGCGCTGGTAACCAAGGTAAATATCGGGTAACCAAGCGCTTGGTTACCCGATATTTACCTTAGTTACCAAGCGCAGCATCGCTTCCACGCGTCGCTGGTGGCTGGAGGCTGGTCACTGGTGAGATCTGTCTGATTGACAACTCACCAGCGACGCACCAGCGATCCTGACCAGGTCAAATCGCTGGTGGGATCGCCGGAGCGTCGCTAAAGTGGGACGGTACCCTTACTCCGTCCTAGGTGCATTACTTTACATTTATCAACATTAAATCTCATTTGCCAAGTGTCTGCCCATTCCAACATCATATCTTCTGGAAAACATGATGGTGTTTCTCATTGTCTTCCACTAGGGTAGGATCTCACTTGCGAGAGACTCACGCGTATCTCGCATCGCATCACCCGGCACGGCCTGCCTCTCTTCCGACAGGAGAGGGTCAGCTGCAAGTATTTCTATGCAGCAGAGACGCTCCCGTCGGGAAAGAGGCAGGCCATGCCGGGTGATGCGATGCGATATACGCGCGAGTCTCTCTCAAGTGGAATCCTACCCTAATGGGAAACTCAACCATTTTTCCAAAAGATTTGTTAAAAAAAAAAAAAAAAAAAAAAAGCTAGAGTTTCCCATTGACTTCCATTATATTTGGGTATTCGAGTCGTACTCATCTGAGAATCCAACTACTCGTTACGAGTATAGAGCATGATAGACCTCACTCATCACTAATGACCACACGTTCTTGTCTAATCAGCGCTTGGATTTTATTTTTGAAAACTGATCACAAGTTTTCTATGGGATTGAGAGCTGAGGAATTTCCTGACCTTGGAGCAAAAATGTCAATGTTTTGCTTACCGAGTCACTTAGTGATCACTTTTGCTTGTGACATGGTCTCTACCATGCTGGGAAAAGCATTGTTCAGCAACAATTTTTTTGTTCCTGGATCATTGGGAGAAGTTGCTCTTGATGGACAATTAGATCACGTTCTTTATTCATGGCAGTGATCTTAGGCAAAATCGTGAGATAAACCTTCCCCATGGATGAAAAACAACCCTACATGTGAACGATCTCAGGATGCTTTATGGCTGTCATTACACAGGTCTCGCCTAATATTCTCCAATCATTCTCCCAGAAGTCCTTAACAGTCTAAAGGAGAATTCATCTTAGAATCATTCATCTTCGTATAGTTCCTTCTGATATACGTCATTGTTCTTTAACTCAATTTATTATAGTACTATACTTAGCCGTTACAGGCTTGCTGTATCCCCCACATCATCTTTACCATTCACAAGGGAATGCATGGTGTGAACAAGCCATGTCCCTCAAAATAATACCACATTTACTCTGTGGTATTATCTCATCTGCTACTAGACTGTCAATTAAGATATGTCTTGACTCACATGTCCCATTTTTGAAAGAGATTGATATGGATGTATCCAATATCAGCTTGGAAATATTACTTTATATCCTGCATAGCAGCTGCACACTTGTTTTTTTAATACCCTGAAGGTATATCTACAATCTTATTTTCTTCTTGTTTTTCTTTCTTCCTAAACAAGATTTTTTTATATACACCTATGTGATTTATATTCATAATAATGCTTTAGTGTATTCATTTTTACACATTTTTTTCTGTATCCTTAGGCTGAAATGTCAAATGGTGTATTACCTATTTGCAGGTTTGAAATAAATTCTTCATGTTCTTTATGTAAACACTGGAGTGCTAAGTTTTTTTTCACATATTTTTGGAGTGGTATAATACTTCAGCACCCACTAGACTGAAGTGACATGTAGCCTTACAGTCTATGCTAAGGAAGAAGTTAACGCAAATGCGCGTTAGGGTTTATATCGAACCCCCTCAGGCAGATCCAGCTTCCCATTCATTATTGGTATAAATATCTTATCTTTATTCTGAAGTGCCTTTGCTACTTGCATCTGTATTCACAATTTCATCCGTGCACATTATTTTTCAGATATTACCATGCATTTACCCTTTTGCTGTTCATCATAGATTGATTCCTTAATTATTATATAAAGTTGCATTCAGTGGCATAAAGCCAATGGTGGAATACTACGCAGCCAGTGTGAGGCTGATGAGTTGCCCAGCCCTGTGCTGGCACCGTGTCCTCCTCCCAGCATTGCACTTTCGCATCGCATTTTCACCTGTATCAGCATTACATATGCCGATACAATTGAAAGCAGTGATGAAAAAGGGAGTGTACATCCATCATTCTCCCTCAGCACCTGAGATCTAGTGTCTCAGCGCAGCGGGCGCAATGCTGACACTTCATCATGCCTACTGTACCGAGCAGTATAGGAAGAGCTTCAGAACACTCATTGCCGAGACCGGAGCAGAGAGGGAACGAGGGGAGGTGAGGATATATTTATTTGTTTTAAATCAGTGAGTACACTATGGCGGCCATAATACTTTATGGAGAACAATGAGTGGGGTAAATTACCCTATATGGAGGACTATGGGATGCATTATCTATATATATAATTGCCTTAGTCTGTCTGTCTGCCTGTCTGTCTTGCTCCAAAATTGTGTTACGGTGACACAAAGCTGATTGGCCGCTGGGCTCGCCTTGGCCCCGCCCTCCCCGCACGGATTGGCCGCTCGCCTCGGCTCCGCCCCCCCCCCCGCGGATTGGTCGCTCGCCTCGGCCTGGCCCCGCCCTCCGCATGGATTGGCCACTCGCCCCGGCCCTCCGCACGCATCGCCAGACATAACCTTGCGCTGCTGGGATCGTGATGGAGCCGGTGAACGCTGGTAACCATTATACACATCGGGTAACTAAGGTCCCTTAGTTACCCGATGTGTATCATAGTTACCAGTGTACTTCGGCTCCGTCAGGATCCCAGCAGCGCCAGACATAACCTTGCGATGCTGGGATCTTGACGGAGCCGGTGAACGCTGGTAACCATTATACACATCGGCTAACTAAGGTCCCTTAGTTACCCGATGTGTATCATAGTTACCAGTGTACTTCGGCTCCGTCAGGATCCCAGCAGCGCCAGACATAACCTTGCGATGCTGGGATCTTGACGGAGCCGGTGAACGCTGGTAACCATTATACACATCGGCTAACTAAGGTCCCTTAGTTACCCGATGTGTATCATAGTTACCAGCGTACACCGGCTCCCGGTACACATGTGCAGGGAGCCGGCATTATACTCCTCTCCCCCCAGGACTACTCCTCCTATTATAGTCCTCCTATTATATTCCTCTCAGAGTATAATAAGAGAACTATTATAGCATGGGGAATGTAGCACGATGGGGGGTGCGCAACATGGAGGATGGAGCACGATGGGGAGTGCGCAGCATGGGGGGTGGAGCATGATGAGGGGTGCGCAGCATCGGGGATGGAGCACGATGGGGAATGCGCAGCATAGGGGATGGAGCACAATGGGGTGCGCAGCATGGAGGATGGAGCACGATGGGGGGTGCGCAGCATGGGGGATGGAGCACGATGGGGAGTGCGCAGCATGGGGGATGGAGCACGATGGGGGGTGCGCAGCATGGGGGATGGAGCACGATGGGGGGTGCGCAGCATCGGGGATGGAGCATGATGGGGAATGCGCAGCATAGGGGATGGAGCACGATGGGGGGTGTGCAGCACGGGGGATTGAGCACGATGGGAGGTGCACACCTCCCCCCAACACACACACACCACACACTGGGAACCACAAACACCGCGATACACAGACACCCACAGACAACGCCGCACACAGACACAACACCCAAACACCGCGGCATAGATAAATATACGCACATACCGCGCAACACACACATTGCACAAAACATACCTCCCCCCAAAACACACCACACCCACACAAACCGCGCAACACACAGACACACAACGCTCCACAAACTATCTATACATCTCTCTCTCTATATATATATATATCTATACATCTCTCTCTATATATATATCTATACATCTCTATCTCTATCTATATCTATCTATAATATCTATCTATCTATAATATCTATCTATCTATAATATCTATCTATCTATCTATCTATCTATCTATCTATCTATCTATATATATATATATATATATATATATAACAAAAATCATACATGAACTACACAATACGTAAATTCTAGAATACCCGATGCGTAGAATCGGGCCACCTTCTAGTACTATATAAAAGGCAATGCTGGGCTCATTATACTATATGGAAGACTATGGGGTGTAGATTATACTATATGGAAGGCAATGTGGGGCCTTGCATACTATATGGAGGCCTACCGGAGTGCATTATACTATATGGAGTACTATGAGAACTGCACTATACTATATGGAGGACTACGGGGGCTACATTACATTATATGAATTTCTAGGGAGTGCATTGTACTATATACAAAACAGAACTGTGGGGTGCATTATACCATATGGAGGACTATGTGGTGCCCATTTACTATATGGAGGACTATGTAGTGGGCATTATAATATATGGAAGGCTATGTGGTGCCAATTATACTGCTTGGAAAGCTACAGTATGTGGGGACAATTATACTACATGGAAGGCAATGAGGGGCCCATTATACTATATGAAGGGCTATGTGGGGCCCACTTTACTATGTGGGGAGCTATGTGGCACCCATTATACTATTTGGAAGGCCATTATAATATTTGGAGGGCTATGTGGGATCCTGTATACTTTATGGAAGGCTATGTGGGAACCTTTCTACTTTATAATGGGCTATATGGGGGCCGTTACACTGTATGCAAGCAATTACAGTGTGAAGGTTTGTGTACATTCCATCGTACTTTCTGGAAGCCATTATATTGTTTGGAATACTAGTGGGGGCCACTAAACAGTGTGGAGAGCTGTGGGGGCCATGATGCTGTATGCTGGTCCATTAAACTACATGGTCACAGGTGGGGTCACAAAGTGGGGGTTACAGCTGGGGGGGGGGGGAAATCATACTTTGTTGGGGTCACCATAATTTGCTGGGAGAGGTGAGAGGTCGTACAATAGGGTCATCATACTGCACGTGTGGAAGGTAGTGTTAAGGAGATCACCGTTTGTTTCATCAAAGTGTTTATGGGGCACTTTTTTTTTTTTTTGCATCAAATTGTATGGGTGCAATGAAAGAGGAATCTAGGTGCTTCAATAGAAGGAGAATTATGTGTAAGGGCTGCCTGCAAAGATTTAAGATATGCTCCCTGTAACATCGGCAAATATAATTTTTTGGGGGAGTGGGGTTTCTCTTTGTTCCAACTCCTGGTTTATCTTCTAGTCTTTGAAATGCATGAATAAAGATTGCTATTATTTGGGAATGCTTCTTCCATGGTTTATCGGAGTTGTATCTATGTTACAGAGTGAAGTAATTTAGTCTTATTTTACTTATAGAAAGTATTGCGGTCTATGAAAAAAAAACCAAACCTGCCTTCCAATATCGGCTGTAGCTGACACAAAGGGAATGTTTCACCAAAAATCAAATTTCAATCAGTTTATGTTATTTTTCTCTATCCTTAATTATGGAAAGGAATATTTCAAATATTACAGTATGGCCACTATTAGGCGTGAATCAGACATCCATGCTTTTTTTTTGCAGACTCAGCAGTTGGCAAAAAAATCATGGTGACATATAACCATATTTAATTTGAGTCATAGATCAAAGTTACCCAGACAAGTGTATGTGTCTGTGCAAATCATGGAACGCACACAGATGGCATCAGTGTACAAGCCATATAATTCATTAGTGAAAATCACTGATAAAACACTGAATTGTAGATCCAAAGCGCTGATGAACAATGATCGGTGTTTAGGTACGATAAAAACCAGACATCTGATCCAGGCCTCGCACACACAATATGCCGGAATTTACACTATTCTGTAGTTAACTAGTCAGCTTTACAGTACAGAGAGGATGAGGGGGAAATCAGAGCAGGATTAAGAGTAGCCAGGGGTCGGGCAACTTAGAAGGCATGGGCCTCAGCCCCCGATATATCATGTGACATGATCCTTTTTGATAACTCACGTGACCTATCGCATGATTTAACACACACGTGCACATCTGCAGATGCAAAAATGAGAAAGAGTGCAATTTATTTCCCTTATGTACAGTGATATACAAAACATAGAACTAAACATAATAGCGAACGGGTGGGAAATTAATTTTCCCTAGGGGGGGGCCACATGAGAGACAGTGACTGTTCTGGAGGGATGAACTAATAAGCTGCAATTAATTCTGCTCAATATTTATGTGAATATATTATAATTGTTTTATATTAATATTAATTGTATACCTTAATTTTGAGCAGAATTAAGTTTGCCGATATCCCCTTATATACAGTATGAGCCCCCACACAGCACCCCCTATACACAGTATGAGCCATCATATAGACCCCTATATACAGGATGAGCCCTCACATAGCCTCCTACATAAAGCATGAGTCCCAATATAGCCCCTTTATACAGTATGACCCCTCCACATAGCCATGCTCTGAGATGAGGGAGCAATAACCTGGTGACAGATTCCCTTTAATGGTTTGGTATTGGATACATTAGTATAGTCTGCAGCACAATGATATCCTACAATTGGTATCTACAGTATATGGCGGTGTTTTTTGTTACATCTGTTTATGTATAGTAGGCGAAAAGTGCAGAAGTGGTGCCCGTGTTTCTATTATACTTTTCCTCTGATTGTTCCACTCTTGATTTTGACTACAAATACTGATGTAAAATACTGACCAAATATCGAACATGTGAATGTGGAGAAACAAATGTTCTTGTAAAAATTCTGCAAAGGTCATATGACAGAAACCTCTCCCAATTTAGTTTAATGTTGGGTCTAAATACTTTTTTCCTCCAACGGCACTAGATGGCACTAAAGGGGTTGTCCCACGAACAAAAGTACATTTTAAGATAAGGTGATGAGTAGAACACCGCGCATCCAATGGGGATTACATATAAAGATGCTGATAAAGAATACCCGAGGAGGTCCTTTTAACACGATGGTAATCTACTAAAGGAGGCTTTACACGCAACGACATCGCTAACGAGAGGTCGTTGGGGTCACGGAATTCGTGACACACATGCGGCCTCGTTAGCGACGTCGTTGCGTGTGAAACGCAGGAACGACCGTTAACGATCAAAATTACTCACCTAATCGTTGACACATCGTTCTAATCTCAATTATCGTTGCTGTTGCAGGATGCAGGTTGTTCGTCGTTCCTGAGGCAGCATACATCGCTATGTGTGACACCCCAGGAACGAGGAACACCGTACCTGCGGCCGCCCACAATGAGGAAGGAAGGAAGGAAATGGGAGGGATGTTCCGCCCGCTCATCTCCGCCCCTCCGCTTCTATTGGGCGGCCGCTTAGTCACGTCGCTGTGACACCGAAGGACCCTCCCCCTTAGAAAAGAGGTGGTTCGCCGGCCACAGCGACGTCGCTAGGCAGGTAAGTCTGTGTGACGGGTCCTAGTGATGTTGTGCGCCACGGGCAGC
This sequence comes from Anomaloglossus baeobatrachus, assembly GCF_048569485.1. Lineage (NCBI taxonomy): Eukaryota > Metazoa > Chordata > Amphibia > Anura > Aromobatidae > Anomaloglossus > Anomaloglossus baeobatrachus. The sequence continues at coordinate 548,964,480 of NC_134355.1, read as the reverse complement.
AATTTGCCTGTGACGCACAACCGACGGGGGCGGGTGCTTTCATCAGCAACATCGGTAGTGATGTCGCTGTGTGAAAAGTGGCCTTAAGTGTCAACAGTAATGCTTTATATCATGGACCGGCGCTGCACAGTGGCGACAAAGCCACACAACATAAGTTTCCCTTAGGCTGCTTTCACATTTGCATTCAGTGCAATCCGCCGCTATGGAGAATAGCGCAGTCCGTTAACACACTGCGATATTCTCCATAGACTTTTATTGACGACGCACCGTAACGCAAGTGTCTGCGTTGCATCCGCTGGACGACGCTGCGTCGTTATTTTGACGAAGCGTCGGGCGGAGGGAACGCTGCCGGTAGCTTTTTTTGGATCGTTAGAATCCGCCAAGGTGTCTAATGATTGCCTATGGGGGCGGATTCCGCCGCAATGCACTAAGTGGAGGAATCCACTGACTGATTTCCATCACGTTCTACTGCGCATGCTCAGCATGACCAGCAGAACGATCTAAATCATTTAAAATCACTCCTGGTCTCTCTCCGCCCTCTCACCCCCTCTCTCATACTCACCGATCACCGGCGTGGCGCTGCACAGCTGTCACACTCCTCTGGCGGCTTCTCCTGCTTTTGAAAATGCCGGCCGCTCATTATTCCATCTCGTATTCACTGCTTTCCCCTCCCACCGGAGCCTATGATTGGTTGCAGTGAGACAGCTGTCACTCAGCGTGGGGGTGTGTCTGACTGCAACCAATCACAGCCACCGGTGGGCTGGTCTATATCGTGCAGTACAATAAATTAAAAAAAAAAAAAAAGACGACGTGCAGTCCCCCTCAATTTTGATACCACCCAAGGTAAAGCCACATTGCTGAAGGCTGGTATTCTCAGGATGGGGAGCCCCCACCCTAAAAATATCAGTCAGCCAGCCGCCGCCCGGAATTGCCGCAACCATTAGATGCAACAGTCCCGGGACTCTACCCGGCTCATCCCGAATTGTCCTGGTGCGGTGGCAATCGAGGTAATAAGGAGTTAATGGCAGCCCATAGCTGCTACTAAGTCCTAGGTTAATCATGGCAGGCGTCTATGAGACACATTCCATTCCATTAACCTGTAAGTGAAAGTAAATAAACACATACACCCGAAAAAAATACTTTATTTGGAATAAAAGACAAAAAAAACACCCTCTTTCACCACTTTATTAAAATCCCCAAATACCCCTCCAGGTCCAGTGTAATCCACACGAGGTCCCGCCACACATCCAGCTCTGCTACATGAAGCCGACAGTGGCCGTAGAACACCGCTGCTCGCTGTGAGCTCCACGCAGAAATTGAAGGGAGTCGCGCTGTCAGCGGGAACGGCACTGAGGTAATGCGTGCATGCGGTGATGATGGGTGCGGTAGTGACGAGGTGTGTGTGTGATGATGATGATGATGATGATGAGGAGTGCGGTAGTGCCGAGTTGTGTGTGATGATGATTGGTGCGGTAGTGCCGGTGTGTGCAGTGATGATGATGATGATGATGAGTGCGGTAGTGCCTGCATGTGCGTTGATGATGATGAGTGCGGTAGTGCCGGTGTGTGCGGTGATGATGGGTGCGGTAGTGTTGGGGTGTGTGTGTGTGTGTGTGTGATGATGATGATGATGATGAGTGCGGTGGTGCCTGCATGTGCGGTGATGATGGTCTCTCTCTCGCACAGCTAGAAAACTTAACGCAATGCTTTATTTCCCGGGAATCTGTTGCCTTTATTATCACACTAATTGCAAGGCATCCGTCACATGCGTCACATAACGCAATGCAACGGATGCCGTTGAATGCAAGTGTGAAAGTAGCCTTACTCAGAAACCGGAGGGTTGACATGATTCTTTGATTTTTTTCTCCCCTTTTCTTCATTGTCTTATTAATAAATATACACGGAGATGCATCCACAAACTTGTACATATACATGTGCATATACATGTGCATGCAGAGTTTATGGTGAGAATTGCAGACATTCTAACAAGTTGTTAATGAAGCAGGTGGTATGCAGCGTTTCAGATCCTCCACTAGGGGGCCCGTGACTTTAAATAGCAGCTTCACTACTGGGTCTGTAATCCCTGACGAAGAAGGACGCACAGTCCTTTGAAACGCGTTGGTTTTTTTGACCCAGCATGAGCCCGTAGTGCTCACCACCTGACCTTATGACGTCACACACTACTCCATACGCGACTCTATTACAGCCAGGACACCACCAGCCGGGGTGCTCCGGCCTGTATCGCGTTTTTTGCCACCTGCTCTGCACAGCTAACTCTGGGAGAGACCACACTTGCATTCAGTGTTTCACTCTTCAACCCTCCGGTTTCTGAGTAAGGGAAACTTATATTGTGTGGCTTTGTCACCACTGTGTATTACTATTGACATTAAGGCTATGTGCGCAGGTTGCGTAAATACATGCAGTTACGCTGCGCTTTGTAGCGCAGCGTAACTGCATGCGTCCTGCGTCCCCTGCACAGTCTATGGAGATTGTGCAGGGGCTGTGCGCACGTGGCGTCTTAGAGCGCAGCGCTTCGGATGCTGCCCAAAGCGCTGCGTTCTAAGAAGTGACATGTCACTTCTTCCGTGCGCTTTGTCGGCAGCTCCTGCTCAGTCTATGGCAGGAGCTGCAGGCAGAGCGCATGGAATCTGCTTTTTTTTTTCTCTACGGACATTTTCTGCAGCGATTTGAAGCGCACGTGTGCTCTTCAGATCGCTGCAGAAATTTCTGCAGGGCTAGTACGCAACGTGCGCACATAGCCTTAGTCTATTACCATCCTGTTAAAAGGACCTCCTCGGGTATTATTTATCCAGCATCTTTATATGTAATCCCCATTGGATGCGCGGTGTTCTACTCATCACCTTATCTTAAATCATTTTATCAAGGTGGTTTTCACACATAACCACATGATCACCAGTGGCTCCACTATCTCTGTAGCGCCGGTGCTCAATTTAAATATCAAAAGTACATTTTAATCATTTGATCTTAGAATAATAATAATAATAATAATAATAATAATAATAATAATAATAATAAAGTTCCACAATTGGATGTGATAAAAAAAAAAAAATGCTCCTGTGTGGAGATAATCTTATATATGTGTCCCTGCTGTGTACGTGTAAAGGCAGTGTCTGATCACACCACATCTCCTGGGCTGGGGAGGAAGCAAAAGAGTATTCAGACATGACAGCACAGGATTGCAGCCGATTCTGTGAGGTAAAACATTTCACAGCCTGTTTAAAAAACAATTTTTTTGACCTCAGAAATAATCAGCTCTGATCCTATGCTGTCCCGGTCTCTACACCCCCTTTTGCTCCCGCCCTTAGCCAGAAGTATATGTACAACCATGCACATATTGTTGATTAACTGCATGTGACACTTTGATTTATAAAGACATTTTATCATCTATGTATTAGCCAGGTGTGGTCTGTTAATGCTCATGCACTTTGCCTCTATTGTGAGTACGCACACACACAGGTTTTCCAGTCTACATACAATTTTCTGTGACCCCCCATTTTTCCTGCTTTCTGGTTTGTCTCATACATGTTTAACAAAGCTATAGTTGTTTTGACATTTTTGTTCAGGTTTTTTTTTTTGTTCCATGTCATTTTCTGAATGGCCTTATTGTCTATTTAACCCCCACACGTAGTTATTTTTCAAATATTACTGCATATATTCAACACCATATCTTTGGGTCGTGGTATGGCGGTTTCTGGAACAGATTCTGAGATACAAATTGATAAGGAAGCAAGATTGATCCTATAGACACTTGTCGTGCCCAATAAATCCACTGTTGGGGCTTCTTTCTATGGAATTACAATTTAGGAGTTGGATGATTAGAAATCTCATCCTCATGGTTCTTTCTGATATGCAGGGATGAGTATGTGATGACCTGTTTTACACACCGTAACATCAGGGTGGGGGATTAACAATGTAGACACTAGGACCCTTGAGGTCCACTAAGCATACATAGAACAGAACAGTGCATCCTAATTAGGGATGATTGAATACCAAAATATCCGACTTTGTGAATATCCGACGAAGAGGTCACCGCTATTCGACTATTCGCGAATATTTGACGTGCAATTTAAGTTTATGGGAAACCCGAATAATTTCACTTTGGACCTAATGGTGAGCTGTGATGACTAAGGAAAAGGCCCAAATAGATGGGAAAAGGCTGAAAATCTCTCCCTCTATGTCTCTCTGTGGAGCTGGAAGCCGAAGCAGCGGGGACTAAATATGTATCGTTCCCGGAAGCTGCGGCAACGTGTATGTACACGACGCTGTGCAGCCAAGCCAATCACAGTAACACCACAACAAAGCTGGCTGTGGCGTTACTGTGACAGCAAGCAACATCAGATGTGTTCATTGGCTGGAAAACAGGCGCCAGGAAGTCAGAAATGAAAATATCGGAGCGGATGTGGTTTTATTCGTCGGATACCAAATGGCGCGAATAGCCTGTTATCCGTAGCATACCGAATAGTGGAGAATACATTCGTTCATCCCTAATCCTAATACATCCTAATTAGTCAGTAGATGAAATTTAAACCTCAATATCACCATGACAACCAATGCCATGCACAGAACTTCCTTAATCAGTGGGAGGACCTAGCTAAAGACATTGGTTGAGGGGAGATCATATTTTGATAGGGTCGGGCCGGGGAAGCATTTGTGAAAATGTTGCCAGGCAAATGTTTCCAATTGACTATGCTAGATAGTTAATCAGCTCCTGATAAGCCAAACTGTGGGAGAAAAGTGTACAAGGACAAAGTAGTGTAGGAATATACCTGAACTACAAAAAGAACAGCTTCTAGTACCCTGGAGGCGCTCTTTGTAGGACTGTACCTCCATTTTGAGGTCATATTTTCATCTGATATTAGGGTTTTCAACTCTACAGTAAATAATGATATGCAATTATAAGTGTGGGCCATTCAAATTGTACTGCAGATTTCACCATTTGCAAAACAAATCTGCAACACATTTGTCATGTTTGTACCCAAATTTATTTTATATAGCAACCATATAGTCTTCAATACTTTGCAAGGTGCTATATATACATCAACAAGTAATGAAGCAAATTGGGAAAACGACTGCTTAAAAGAGCATCTGTCAGTAGGATTAACCCTTCTAAGACATCTATATGGGCATGTATATCATAGAAAAGCTAAAAAAAATGATAGCATGATATCTGCGATGCAATGTTATATTCCAGAAAAAGCCATGTTTTTCTTATAAGTAACTGAACTGTTAAGATCTATGGGCTGAACACAGACCTCCCTGATAATCTGTCTCCAGGGATTATTTTATATGAAAGGAGACTTTACCAGTGTGAGACATGTAATGACTGACAGTACGCTCTTCCGATCTCACTGCAGAGCTGTGTGGGATTATAACTAACATAGTACAGCAGATCTGAACTTTGTCTCATTAGAAGCATAATTGGAGTTGCAGCTCTCTACTAACACTGCTGTTGGCTCTGCTTTACTGCCCTTCCCCCATTCTTGCTTCTTGTGAGATCAAAGCTGGAGAAAAGCACTTTAACTTGCAAAATTTTAGCACAATTTTAGCTTGTGCAGAAATGTTAAGATTTTTGATGTTAAGACTTATGACAACAGCTTCCCCAGCTACGTCATAATGGGCAGAGCTGGGGGCGGAACGAGCATGTGGCGCTATTGCATGTCTAATTAATTACTTATGCCATAAATCTTACTCCAATCACTGACTGGAGTAAGATTTCTGGCAACATGCAAGCACGTGACACCTTTCAGACACTAATAATTCATTAAGAGACAAGCACCTCTTAATAAATCTAGTGTCTGACTCCTACACCCCCCCTCATGAAGACCAGTGGTGTTCACACTGGTCTTCATGAATTGGGGCCATCATGAAAGAGTCTAAATATGTCCCAAATTTATCGGGTGCATTCTAAGAATTTCTAGTCAAAAATCTCAATATATAATGTTACTGTTTTGTTTTGATTGTGTGAAAATTCTTTCAACCAAAATCTCATGCTCATTAATGTTGGCAGAACCTACTGGCTTTACAAGTACTTTGCAATTTTACCCATATAAGAAACAAAATATCTATATATATAATTGCCTTATTCTGTCTGTCTGTCTTGCTCCAAAATTGTGTCCTTACGGTGACACAAAGCTGATTGGCCGCTGGGCTCGCCATGGCCCCACCCCCCCGCACGGATTGGCAGCTCGCCTCCTCCCCCCGCACGGATTGGCCACTCGCCTCGGGTCCGCCCCCCCGCACGGATTGGCCGCTCGCCCAGGCTCCGCCCCCCACACGGAATGGCTTCTCGCCCCGAGGTGAGCGCATCAAGGTCCTGCAGCGGCGGAACACACACACACCTCACACACACACACATCAGATCGCATCCACGTCCTGCAGCGGCGGAACACACACACACCTCACACACACACACATCAGATCGCATCCACGTCCTGCAGCGGCGGAACACACACACACCTCACACACACACACACACATCAGATCGCATCCACGTCCTGCAGCGGCGGAACACACACACCTCACACACATCAGATCACACTCACTCTCACACACACACACATCAGATCGCATCCACATACTCACAACATCCCATGATATCGCTTGCTTCTCGGCAGCGATACTGTGCAGTGATCTTCCAGGACCTGCCGGAGGATCACATGGCCGGAAGCATGTGGTATCTCTGGATGTTGTGAGTGTGTCAGCGCGTATGTGCGATATCGTCAGTGTGTGTGTGTATGCGATCGGGTGTGTGTGTGTGTGTGTGTGTGTGTGTGAGTGAGTGTATGCGATCGGATCTGTGAGTGTCGGCAGAGGAGCACGGCGTGCAGCACAGCTGCTGGGACCGCCCACTGGTGGGCACAGGGAGAAGTGGGGTGTGTGTGTGTGTGTATGCGACTGATGCGTGACTGTGGAGCACGATGGGGGGGTGCACAGGATGGGGGGGTGCACAGCATGGGGGATGGAGCACGATGGGGGGTGCGCAGCATGGGGGATGGAGCACGATGGGGAGTGCGCAGCATGGGGGATGGAGCATGATGGGGAATGCGCAGCATGGGGGATGGAGCACGATGGGGAATGCGCAGCATGGAGGATGGAGCACAATGGGGAGTGGGGATGGAGCACGATGGGGGGTGCGCAGCATGGGGGATGGAGCACGATGGGGGGTGCACACCTCCCCCCAAAACACACACACTGCCACACACGCACTGCACAACACACCACACACACACTGGGAACCACAAACACCGCCCTACACAGACACCCACACACACAGACAACGCCGCAGACACACAACACCCAACACACAAACACCGCGGCACACACAAATATACGCACATACCGCACAACACACACATTGCACAAAACATACCTCCCCCCAAAACACACACACCCACACAAACCGCGCAACACACATACACAACGATAGACACACAGCGCTCCACAAATAACGACACACAACGCAACACACAAACAACACCGCTCTCACCCCCCGCTACACCCAGAACATGTACAGCCCCTACACAAACACTTGGTAACTACACACAACAACATCTCTCTATATATATATATATATATATATATATATATATATATATATATATATATATATATATATATATATATATATATATATATATATATATATATATATATATATATATATATATATATATATATATATATATACATACATCTACATACATCTACATATCTCTATATATACATATCTCTATATATACATATCTCTATATATACATATCTCTATCTCTATCTCTATCTCTCTATATATCTATATATATATATATATATATATATATATATATATATATATATATATATATATATATATATATATATATATATATATATCTATATATAGATATCTCTCTCTCTATATCTATATCTATATATAGAGAGAGATATATGTATGTATTGTATCATAATGTATGATTTTTATATAATATATATATATATATATATATATATATATATATATATATATATATATATATATATATATATATATATATATATATATATATATATATATATATATATATATATATATATATATATATATATCATACATTAACTATACAATACGTAAATTCTAGAATACCCGATGCGTAGAATCGGGCCACCTTCTAGTCCTTTAATAAACTATTCAACTTTTAAAAGAGGTTTCATTGGGCGTCATACTCACAGAACTGAAGGCTGATACTTAGAAAGGCCAAAAGGGCAGCCAGGGCCAGCAGTAAGAGAAAGCGGTTTCGGAGAAGCATTCTTCAATTCCTTCTACTTAGTCTTCATGGTTTCTTCATTCCGGCCATTAAACATCCCTGAGAATTTGAAAAGTAAAATTGTAATTCTCTAACAATCTGCATCTGTGGAAATGTTTTAATCACAGCAGGAACATTTTGCTATGATATATATAACTTTATACATTTCAGAGTGGATTTGACCACAGATTTCACCTTTTGTAATGACAAATAAAACACACCAATTTAAAGCTAACGCCCCAATTCATCAACGTTATTACACTAGAATCCTGGAGTAAATCACTTTGAAAACTCACATTTTTTGCAAATATTGCCATTTGTTTGCTATATGGGGATGATGGGGGTGCTATCGGATATCATTTGAGGCATAGCGCGATGATGCGCATGTTCCTTTTTAGACACTCTTGATCCTTTTAACAAGTGCATATTTATTAAAGGTTCAGGAGTGTCTGACTACAACATGCCCTCTCATCAAGACCAGTATGAACATAGCTTGTCTTACGCCAGTTTCACACATCCGGCTTTTCGCCGGATTCGGCGCACTCCACTACAGTGTATACCGTACAATGGCAGCGCCGCAACTTCCGTGTCACATGCTCCAGTCACATGACAGCATGACACCGGCGCTTGTCGCGCTGCCATTGTATACACTGTACTGGCGTGCGCCGAATCCGGCAAACCAGCAAAAATCCGGATGTGTGAAACTAGCTTTAATGAACTGGGGTCAAAAATGTTCTATCAACACTTTTCAGGAAAACAGTAAAAACATTTAGGCCCCGATTTAGCAAGACAGTCAATGTTCATGACAGTCATTATGAGGAGGGTAGGCAAGAGTCAGGGGCACCTGATGCATTAAGGCAAAAGCTAAAAAAAAAAAACAAAACCAAAATCAAAAAACAAGTAACCGTAAGAGGTGCAGAAATACTGCAATATCAAAAACTCACCAAATACTTGGGCTACTTCTCTATGATAAGAGGCATCTGATTATTAATGTATCAGAAACTTCTGAAAGTGACATGTGCCTCCTTGTGCCTTGCCAAAATTCTTACGCCCTCAGAGACTGTAGTAGACCTCTGGCATAAGGAGTGCCACAGCGCATCATGAATTAGATGATCTGTGGCATCATGCCCCCAATTCCACTCCTATCTGACCCCAGCTCTGCCCATTTTGACAAAGATGGGCAAAACTGGAGGGAAAACACCAAAAGTCACTAAATTTCTGTGCTATCGTGAGTTGTGGAAAAAGTTTGCAACTTATCAAAGTGTTTTACAGCAAAAATTTGGCGAAAATATTTTGAGGAGTCAGGCCAAAAATATGAACAGAAACCTATATAACAATGAAAAACAGCATAAAAACAACCTCTACTCAAAATATTGTGTTTTGCAAAGTGTGCACAGTACCAACATTCCAAACTGTACTATTGAAAAATGAGATTTTTGGCAAAAAATTGCAATTTTTCGAGCTACCTCGCCACGTCACGGCAAATCTCTTGAGGCAGTCCTACACTACAATATTTTTATTTAAAGTGTGCCATGCGGCCTCGCATATGCAAAAATAGGACTGCACAGCACAGGTTTTTGGTTGTCCCCATATTGCAGTGCACTTCATTTCTTTATTTTTCCATCTGTCTTGATTTTTGGCGATTGGTGGCTGTTCACACATTGCCATCCAGCCTTGTCCACAGGCTATATATTCTAAGCAGCCTGGGGCTATCCCGCCCACAACCATGAATTAGTCATGGAGACGAGACAGACTGAAAAGCACCAGGTACGTGCTGTGCAGTCCTATTTTTGCATATGTGAGGCCGCATGGCACACTTTAAATAAAAATATTGTAGTGTAGGACTGCCTCAAGAGATTTGCCGTGACGTGGCGAGGTAGCTCGAAAAATTGCAATTTTTTGCCAAAAATCTCATTTTTCAATAGTACAGTTTGGAATGTTGGTGCTGTGCACACTTTGCAAAACACAATATTTTGAGTAGAGGTTGCAAACATCTAAACAGAGCCTAAAACCCTGTGCCCCATTTTCACAGATAGCATTGCAGTTTTCTGACATTTTGCAATGCACATGAAAAAAAAAAAAAAATCCACAACAAATCTGCAAAGTGTGAATATACTCTAAAGGGTACTTTACATGCTGCGACATCGCTAGCGATCTAATTAGCGATGTGAAATTCTAGATCGCAAGTGCGATCTTTCGAGATCGCACATGCGTAAAATAACCTATGTGCGACCTCGAAAGATCGCACTTGCGATCTAGAATTTCACATCGCTAACGAGATCGGTAGCGATGTCGTAGCATGTAAAGTACTCTTAAGGCTATGTGCGCACTAGAAAAGTGATTTTTCTCAAGAAAATTTCTTGAGAAACTTCTGGGAGTTGAAGATTACCGTACCTGCAGTAAAAAACCGCACCAAAACCGCGGGAAAAACATGCGTTTTTCCCGCAAGTTGGTCCCTGCGGATTTTTTATGCTGTAACTGCAATAAATAATATAGATAATAGATAGTCGATAGACAGATAATGGATAGAGGGAAAGATGGATAGATGAATAGATAGAGAGACAGATAAATGAGAAAGACATATATAATGTCCCACCCCCCTGCATATTCTAAGCTGGCACCCTTTAGTGACTTTCATGGGGCACTAAAGGGGGCCTAGCCTTGTATTTAGCCATAAAATAAATAATTAAAAAAAAAAAAAAAACACACGACGTGAGGTCCCCCCCATCTTTTGTAGCCAGCTAAGGTAAAGCAGACTGCTGCAGCCTGCAGACCACAGCTGGTAGCTTTACCTTGGGTGGTAATCCTAAACAGAGGGCACCCCACGCTGTTATTTTACATTAAATAAATAATTTAAAACAAAAAACGTGGTGTCCCCCCAAATTGGATCACCAGCCAAGGTAAAGCGGACAGCTGTGGTCTGGTATTCTCAGACTAGGGAGGTCCACTGTTATTGGACACTCCCCAGCCTAAAAATAGCAGGCCGCAGCCGCCCCAGAAGTGGCGCATCCATTAGACGTGCCAATCCTGGCGTTTCGCCCCAACTCATCCCGTTGCCCTAGTGCGTTGGCAAACGAGGTAATAAATGGGGTTGATGCCAGATGTGTAATGTCACCTGGCATCAAGCCCTGGGGTTCGTGATGTCACGCGTCTATCAGATACCCAACATCACCAACCCAGTCAGTAAAAAATAAATAGACAACAAAAAAGTTTTTTGAAAAAACACTCCCCACATTCCCTCTTTCACCAATTTATTGAACAGAACAATCAATTCCACGTCCAAAGTTATCCAATAAAAGGGGGGGGGGTCCTACGGTGATTCATACCAAAGTCACTGTCCCAGTCAATGAAGAACAGAATGTTCCCCATTGGTTGGGAGAGCAATGCAGTGACCTGAGCTAATATCAATAGGTCAGCCCAGGTCACTGCAGGGGATGACTAGCGCTGCTATCAGGAGGATAGATGAGATCATTACCTGCTGTGATCATCTCCTGTACTGCTGACGTCAGCGCTGTCACTGACTTCTATGCCCGCCGCGTTGTCAGCAGTATCGCGAGAGCCCGTGACGTCACCGCTAGTGACAGTCTCGGGCCGCTCGCAAGACGGGCATAGACAGCAGTGACCGCGGTGACGTCAGGAGGCAGGAGATCGTCACAGCAGGTAATGATCTCATCTCACCTCCTGACAGCAGCGCTCGGCATCCCCGCGGCTGCACGCACTGCTGTGTGTCAGTGTCTGCCTCTGCTGCAGTGTGCCAAGCAGCTGATACTGCGGGCAGACACTGATCCACAGCAGTGCAGGCAGCGGGACACAGACTGCACGGGCACCTGCAGGTCACACGGAAGTGCTTCTGTGCGGCGTACAGGGAGTGTGACGTTTGTTTACTCTGCTCCGCTTCCTACTCTGTCATAATGACATCACTTCCTGCAAAACCGCAGGCAGCGATGAACATTACCGCAGGTAAATCGCGGCGATACCGGGGGTATACCGCACATCATTTGCTACCTGCGGTATACCCCCGGTATTTCGCGATTACATTACAGTGAATGAGTGAAGTACCGGGGGTATACCACAGGTACATGCGGAAAAGTAGTGACGTGCACATTTTCTCAAGAAATTTTCTCAACAAAATTCTTCAGAAAGAATTTTCTTGAAAAAAAAAAAAATGTAGTGTGTGCACAGCTATTTTTTTTCCCATAGGTTTTGCTGGGAAATGTCTGCAGAAAGATTACAAACATTACAAAAGAAATTTCCGCGGGTAAAAACGCCTAGTGTGCACAGGGCCTAAGGGTGACAATTTGCCTTATACAATTTGATCTGCACATTCTTGTTTCCTTGTGAATTTGGATGTTTCTAGAAAAACAACCCACCCAAAAAAAATTCATTCTCCTTATGAACATGCCATTAAAAGAGGCATTTGCCTTTCCACAAATCTTAGTCAAACAAAGCCAAGGGCTGAAGAAAGATTTGTTGTGTAAGACACGCCATGAATTAGACGAGCGGGCGTTACCAACCACCGTCATGGCCGAGCGCTCTCATTTTGACAGAAGCGGCCAAAACTGGTGTAAAAATGTCAAAAGCCACGATATTTTTGCATAATTTTATGGTTTATAGGTGTATATAACTTTTAGTATTTAGTTATCACCTGCCACTAATTCATGAAGTGTATTACAGTAACCCCTGGCAAAAATTATGCACTCACCTGGCTCTCAGGAGGTTTAGTTATTTAAAAAGAGCAGATCACAGGCATGGCACCAAACTAAAGTCATTTCAAATGGCAACTTTCTGGGCTTTAAGAAATGTTAAAAAAAAAAACATGAAAACAAAGTGCTAGCCAGTAACTGTTACTTTTCAAGACCAAAACGGGGAAAAATTATGGAATCATTAAAAAGAAACAAAAAAAAAAAACCAAACACTCCAATGCATCAATAGTATTTTGTTGCACCACCTCTGGCTTTTATAACAGCTTGCAGTCTCTGAGGCACGGACTCTTCAATCTGGCTCCAACGTTCTCTGATTCCTGTTGCCAGGTCAGCTTTGAAGGATGGAACCTTCTTATGGACCGTTTTCTTCAACTTCCACCAGAGATTTTCAATTGGATTGAGAACCGGACTATTTGCAGGCCATGTCATTGACCTTATGTGTCTTCTTTCAAGGAACGTTTTCACAGTTTTTGCTCTATGGCAGGATGCATTTGTCACCTTGATAAAATTATTTCATCATCCCCAAACATCCCTTCAATTGATGGGATAAGAAAAGTTTCCAAAATTTCAATGTAAACTTGGCATTTATTGAAGATGGAATGACAGCCATCTCACCAGTGCCTTTACCTGACATGCAGCACCATATCATCAATGACTGGAAATTTACATGTTCTCTTCAGGTAGTCATCTTTATATTGTTTAGCTTTTCTGCAAGTAAATCACATTTCCGTTAGGCAGTTTCTTACAGTTCGGTCACAGACATTGACTCCAGTTTCCTCCTATTCGTTTTTCATTTGTTTTATTGTGCATTTCCTGTTTTGGAGACATATTGCTTTAAGTTTCCTGTCTTGACGCTTTGATGTCTTCCTTAGTCTACCAGTACGTTTGCCTTTAAAACCTTCCCATGTTTGTATTTGGTCCAGATTTTACACACAGCTGACTGTAAACAACCAACATTTTTTTTTGCAACATTACGTGATGATTTACCCTCTTAAGAGCTTGATACTGTAATCCTCTCCTTTATTCCAATTGACATCTCTCATGTTGGAGCCATGATTCATGTCAGTCCACTTGGTGCAACAGCTCTCCAAGGTGTGATCATTCCTTTTTAAAAATGCAGACTAATGATCAGATCTTATTTGATGCAGATGTTAGTTTTGGGAATGAAAATTTACAGGGTGAGTCCATATTTTTTTTCTTCATAATTGAGTGATTCTATAATTTTACCCCCTGTTAGGTCTTGAAAAGTAACCATTACTGGCTAGCACATTATGTTTTCATGATTTTTTTTTTTAGTTTCTTAAAGCCAGAAAGTTGACATTTGAAATGACTTTACTTTTGTTTAAAAAAAAAAGCAGATCACAGACATGGCACAAAACTGAACATCCTCACAGCCAGGTGAGTCCATAATTTTCGCTAGGGGTTTTAGTTCACAATTAGAGGGGTTAACAGGAAAAATGCTGACTGTTCGTTTGACTTTAGGAACTGAGGCTTTCACACTTGCGTTGAACGGCATCCGTTTCATTGCGTTGTGTGACGGATGCAACGGATCGTACAAAATAACGCAATCCGTCAGTTTTTTTTTTCTTGACTTTACACATCTGGGTATGCACAGTTGTATAAAGACTGTTGTGTTAACGGAATCCGTCAAATGACGGATTCTAACGGAATCCACCACCAAAGGCGTCCATTATAAAAACAAACGCCGACTGAATCTCCTGCAGGTTGCGTTTTTTTTACGCTCCGCCAAGCACAGAAAAACGCTACATGCAGCATTCCATCCGCCAGGTGGATGCAACACAGCGTCAGCTGACGGATGCAACGCAAGGCCATCCGTTGCTATCCGTAGCTAATAGAAGTCTATGAGGAATAAAACGGTTTCCTGCAACGGTTACCGTAATTCCTCAAGGCGGCAGAAAGCAACGGATGACGTTCAACGCAAGTGTGAAAGCAGCCTGACATAAGCATCATGTGCATGAGATCTCAGAAATTCACATTGCTGGTGCAATAAAACACTGCATTTTTTTCCACGATTCATGTACAGAGCAGAATGTAAATCAATGGGAAACGCAAGCATTTTTGCGGAAGATCTTCAAGAAAAATGCTCGAGTTTTCCATTGACTTCCATTATGCTTGGTACTCGAGGTGCTCCCATCCGAGCTGCTCGCTTCAATACCGAGAACGGTAATGTTCGCTCGCTCATCACTGTTCATTTTCTGACTATACATTCGCTTCCTAATGATAGTGTTGTTTTTTTTTTAATCTTTTGCACAAATAAACTGACTTTACACAGGGATTCAAGATTATTTTTCCATATTATGCACCTAAAAGACTGCTGCAGGTAGTGATGGTAGGACTACAAACCTTCATATGGCTAAAGTTGCAGGCAAAACATCATGTAAAAAATTAATCAAAATAAATTAAAACTTAATGTCAATTAACCCAGAGCCAAAGAGCAACACTCTAAAGCCCACGGTCTGATGGGATGTTGTACGGTGCCGCCCTCACAATACTTTTCGCCCCAGTAATGTATGCAGCATGCATAATGTCGTATATGTACAATGCATCCTCTCCTCGTGTTGCCCCCTTGTTACATTTGCCTTTTTTTATTTAGAAGTCTTTTCTGTAAAGAAGATTAGGAGAGTGTAAAACATCTGGCTCCAACAACAATCAATAGCGGCTCTCTGTGTCTGTCTCCAGTAAAGTACGGACCTAATTCTATCAGCTGGCTCCAGACATTCACCATTAAAAAAGTAGACTGCACTTACTGAACACTCATGTGTGTATTAAAAAGGATCTCAGCAAGAACCAAGAGATTCATTATGAAGCCCTTCATCGTAATGTACAGCAGTGAGGAAAGGATGAAGAGGTGGGACGCTGCACTCGCACATGTAGCCTTCTATACTTTTATATATTAGCTCCATTTCCAATCATATGTTCAAGACTTCATATAAAAGGCTGTCCCCATGTGCACGACTTCTGTAACACTAAGAAAATAGGAGACTCTCACCACAGTCCATAGTGATTTATTAGATTTGGCCGGCTGCGCCTTATAATGTAAAGTGAAGGCAGCGGCAGGAAAAGGACCTACAGCTGCTAAACATAGGTTTAAACTTTTATTTACCTGTTAAATATATTTTTTATAGCCCTACGTATATGAATTTTGGAAGTTCTCATTCTGGCCGCCAGGTCTTATCATTTGCCAACACTTCCTGTTCTATACAAAACACTTTTCATGTCTGTCATCACAGGTAGGTTAACTCTGAAAGGTTACCCCCTACAGTAGCACACAAAAATGTGGGCGCCCCTGGTCTAAATTAATGGTACTGTGAACAGTTAAGCAAGTTGAAGATTAAATGATCTCTAAAAGGCATGAAGGTAAAGATGACAATTTCCTTTGAATTCTAGCAGCAAAAAAAAAAAAAAAAAAAAAAATTAATATATATATATATATATATATATATATATATATATATATATATATATATATATATATATATATATATATATATATATAATGTATCCATCTTTTACATTTTTAAATGAAATAAAAAAAAAAATAAAAAAAAAAAAGAGAGTCGGCCGATACAAAAGTGTGGACACCCTGCATAGTTAGTACCACCTTTGGCAAGTATCACAGCTTGTAAATGCTTTTTCTAGTCAGCCAATAGTCATTCAATTCTTGTTTGAGGGATTTTCATCCGTTCAAGTCTTCCAGTTCTGCGAGATTCCTGGGCCGTCTTGCATGCACTGCTCTTCTGAGGTCTAGACACAGATTGTCAATGATGTTCAGATCAGAGGACTGTGAGGGCCATTGTAAATCCTTCCGCTTGTTCCCTTTGTGTGGTCTGTTGTGGATTTTGATGAGTCCATTTGTAGAAGCAATCCTCTTTTTAACTTGAGGAAATGTGTTATCTTTAACTTTATGCCTTTTAACTGCTCGCAATAACAATTATTTTGACCTGGGGTGCCCACACGTTTGCATGCCGCTGTATATATTGATTGCATATAGATGGAACTTAAAAAACCCCATCTCTTCAAGAAAGCTTACAGCCAGCAATGAGCCCGCTGCCGCCTCACCACCTACAAGAGCTACTGAAATCCCCTGCCCCCGAACCTACTGTCTCCCTCCTCAATATCCTGTAGAATGTAGGCCCACAAGGGCAGGGCCCTCTCGTTTCTGTAACCGTCTATCATTGTTAGTTCATTCACTAAAGCGTATCAATGGTGCTCTATAAATTAGTAAAATTATAGGTGATGGTTGCAGATTATCTCCTCTACAAACAGTGAACACCAAACAGGTCTCTATATAAAATCAATGAGTCACTTCCACACTAAAAGGTACATGTCCACGATGAGATGTACTTGGGGTTGACGCTGCATATTTTTGCTGTTTTATAGTACAAGTAGAGTGGATGGGATTAATACAGATCTCATGTCCACTGCACTTTTTCTCGCTGCGTGAACGAACCTGTTTACTTTAGTACCTCTATGGGACTTGATTAATATGATCACTGCTCTAATGCACTGCAATGCACATACTGTATATTCCAATGCATTAGACCTGTCCGTGTTACACTAGCAGAACGCCGTTTAGAGACAATGCTTTTGGCATGATCTAACAGGCCACTGTAGCTGATTTGGAGGTCATTATTTGACCTTTTGCTGTCATGGCAACCATTGAGTTCCTGTGATCACATTGCAGGGTTCCTGATAGGGAGTAGGCTCCCTCTCTCATCCAATGTAAACCTTCTAAATTCTGCGATCGCTATTGCTTGTGGCATTGAGAGGGTTAAACAGCCAAGGGCAGCGAGCGCACCAGCCCTGATTGTGACCGCCATTGCTTAACTATTTCGTAACCAGAGCTCCTGGGCAGAAATCGTGCGTGCATATCGTCTGGGGACATATAATTGCCAGGACGCACCAATAGGTCTATAACATAGGAATGCACTGCAAAATTGGACATACTGGTACTTATGTCAGTGAATGGTTAATACACATCTTGGCACATTATCAATGAGGTCAAGTGCAAGCATTTCTGTATGTGGCGTTCATATTCAATACTGAATAAAAAGAGAGGTTTTGAAAAAGTTAGTTTTTTTATAATTTGCATATCAATAGCATTACTATACAGTCTATCCATCCTGTAATTTCCATAACGCCATGACTTTTCCTTCTTAGTGATGCAATTTCAATGTTCTGGATTCTAGAATATATGTATGGTTTTAATTATGTAAAAAATATAGGCCTTTTATTCCCTTTAAATGTCAGTTCTTTAATTACAATGCAGCATTTCCTGAAAAACAAAGCAGCGAATGAATTATTTTAATGACGTGACTCACAGGTGGGATTAGCGCAAGAATGATTATTACCTTGTTATTATTACTAGAAACTATTGGGACCTAAACCCTGTGATTACAGTGTATTGGCGTAAAACACCTGAGCTGCATTAGAACACAGCGAATACTGTGTTATTGCGGAAGAGAATTTATAAAAGGTGTATTCAGTTGTGGAAATAGCAGAAAAGGGGACCTCCAAGTATTGAGCAAGGCCATGTCCTCTGGACGGCCACACCTACTAGTCGTACGCATTCACTCTATACTTTGGCGTGAGGCCACGCTCACTAGTCAAGTTCTGGCTGGGAACATGCATATCGCACAATTGCGGTCACGTCATTCTGTGCTGAAAGATTCACATTAAGAGGCTGCTCAACATCTATGGCATGCGTTGGGAATTTTTGGATAGGCAAGTCACACTTGTTAAAAGGTAATCAGAAAAGGACCTTTGATATAAAAACAAAAAAAAAAAATGTGTTTTTGGTCTAGTCACTGGAGCTATTTTACTTGTACTTCCTGTTCCTGTAACTTTTTTTTTGTTTACCTGCAGTCACAGGTGTGGGAACAGTGGGAATCTCCAACTGTGACCAAAAATAAACTGAGTGACATCACTGCTCATTGCTGTGGCTAAGTCAGTCTCTACCTGAAGCTCACAGCGTGTGGATATATTCTGTGCCCGTACAATGTGACTTCAGAATGTAGCAAAGCCGGAATAATCGTGGGACCTCGTGTGGATTACGTCAGATCTGAGTGTTTGAAGTTAATAAATGGGTGAAACAGGGTGAGTTTTTTTGTATTTCATTTCGAATAAAAGATTTTTCCGGTGTTTGTGTTTATTTCTTTTCACTTACAGATTAGCAAAGGGGGAAAGGGTCTCAGACTCTCCCCATTACTGATCTAGGGCTTAGTGGCAGCTGTAAGCTGTCATTAACCCCTTATTACCTTGATTGCCACTGACGTAGGGCAAACAGGATGAAAAGTGGTGGGATTGACACATCTAATGGGTGCTACAATTCTAGGTGGGTATAGGCTTTTATATTCAGTCTGGTGGGTCAAACAACCGTTGGCCTACCCAGCCTGAGAATATCAGCCCCCAGATATCTGCTTTATCATTTCTCGTTATCAAAATTTAGGGAGACCACACGCTGGTAATTAAAATTACTAATTTATTTTATTTTTTTTTTAAAAAAAAAACAAACAATATGGGGATCCCTCTTACTTTGATACACAACCAAGATAAGCACACGACTGGGGCTTACAGCCTGTAGCCGTATGCTTTATCTGTGATGGGTATCAAAATATGGGGGGACCCTATGCCAATTTTTTTTATTCTTACATCACTATAGGCACACATACAGCACGTGCAGTTGCAAGCAGTCAGATACGCTGTCACACAAGGGGCATGGTTTGACTCCAACCAATCACAGACACTGGGACAGAGCAGGGGAAGCAGTACATATGCATGAGGGTAATGAGCGGACCTGTAAGTAATGTTACAGCTGTATGGAGACTGGTAAGTATAACGCGCTTGCTTTATTCTTATTTTCTCTCCCTTTTCAAAATAAATAAATAAAAAAATTTCCGGGCAGCCAGATCCAGATAGTTACCAAAGTTCCCTGAGAACTCTGGGGCTGGGATCGGTGCACGGGGACTAAGTTACCAGCACGGATCTGGACTTTTACAGTCTGGGTTCGCCCATTACTATTTATTACTATGTCACCAATACTATTTGCATTTTTAGCGCACTCTCAAGATAGTAACTTGTGATGAATGCACCAGATAGAAACTCGCATTTCACATCACATATATCCAGTGCTCAGAATAAATGAATGCACCCCCTTTGAACAGTAAGATTATAATCAGTATCTCACTGAACACAAGAACAATCTCCATAATTTGACAATACGGAGTTTTCATAGAAAATTTTTTTGAGAAGTGGAGGAGAACTGAGACAATAAACTGCAAATAGGGTCTTATGTGGGTGGCAGGTATCACTAAGAAGTCACAAACAGTGTAAATCACATGAAAAATGGCTGCAGCAGCTCCAAGTGGAAGAAGACACTGGGAGTGGCAGAGAAGTGGTTCATCCGCACTAGCATGAGATGAATAAATGTGGAAACCAGGATCCAGATGAGTGATCTATTGTCAACGCTTTTTGGAGTTAACAGCACTCCATCAGGACAAATCACAATTGAATTGACAAGTAGGACACAAAGCAATATGGCTGGAATTCAAAATGAGGATATCACCGGCCCCTCACTCTCCACCGCCAACATTGGGGATCATTTATCTGTATTAGGCTTGAGTCACACTTGCGTGTGACTCGTGCGAGTATCGGATCGCACTTCCCGGACCGGCCGTGGCTCTCCTGAAAGGAGTGGGTCAGCATCATAGAAATACATCCTGGCAGAAGAGAAGCCAGCCGGTCCAGGCAGTGCGATCCTATATTCACACAAGTCATACGCAAGTATGACTCCAGCCTTCCCATTTTCCTCCACTTCATGCCTCACTCCTACCATTTCCATTGAAGAGGAATCACTCAATCTGTTAAGGAAACTTAAGGCCCCGTCATACACAACGAGATCGCTAATGATTTCGTTGCTGCATCACCGTTTCCGTGACGCAGCAGCGCTCTCGTTATGTGTGACACCTACCAGCGATCAGGCCCCTGCTGTGAGGTCGCTAGTCGTTGATGAATGGTTGGGACCATTTTCTTCAAAGGCGATGCCCTGCTGGGCAGGATGCATCGCTGTGTTTGACACCTACCAACGACCTCCTAACACAGTCCCAACGCCCACCGGGATTGTTACACAGGTCGCTGATAGTTACTGCGTCATTGGTAAGGTCTGACTGTGTGACATCTCACCAGCGACCTCCCAGCGACCTACCAGCGATCCTTATCAGATCACATCGTTTTCGGGATCGCTGGTAAGTCGTTAAATGTGACGGAGGCTTAACAATGAAGTTTTTCCTCTTCCCAATCCAGCATGTGTACACAGGTTGAAACTAGCTATTATTACAATAGACAACTCAGGTAACCAGACGCCCTTGGTAAAACTCTTGCCAAACCCCCCCCCCAAAACAAAACTAATAAAAAAAAAAAAAAAAAAAAATAGTAAATCATAAGTTACATGGCTCCAAATGCAATAAAAAGAATAAAAAATGGTATGGTGGAGGAGGGGCAGGCACCAAATTACAGCAAAAAAAGGAAATATTACCGCCACATGAAGCAGTATCCAAGAATATTTTCTGTTTAACTATATTGCTTCCAAGGATGAACTGTCTGCTCTTTCTAAAGGCCTGTCTTTCTGTCCTACATACCCAATCCAAGGATTTTTATCTTTTTCTTGATTTTCAATTTCATATTAGAAAGTTTACACTTTTTAATAAATCAAGAAAAAAAAAAAATAAGCTTACCGCGTCAACGCCTATCGACTGGGGATCCTTTTTTTCCCATACAGATGTGAAAGCCAAATTAAGATTTTCTCCATTGACAGTAGAGGGCATCATACTAACACATTCAGTGATATAGTTCTTATTACATTTATAAAATGTGTTCGCTACTTGCACCATCACCACCTGATGAAGACAGCAAATAGCTGTTGAAACGTGTAGTGGCCGCTAGAGGGTTAAACAACAATAAAAGGTTGGTTTGTTTAAATCTCAACTAAGTCCCTCCTTGCTTCCTAGCGCTCCCATCTGACCGCTACCCTGCTCTTCCTCGCTACTTGTACCAGACACCCTAGAAATCTCCCTCCACCTGAGAAAAAGCCCGCTTATCCCTACGTAATAACAAAGATTTGGTAATTTGTCCCCTGGATAAAGGAGGTGGAATATTATATCTATATTACATATCGATAATATAAAAGAGGCTAACAGGATTCTGTCAGATCCAGTTTATTATCAATCTGTCCCGAAACAACGTCCTCATGTTGCGATTACTACATAGCCTCATTAATAATAGCAGAGTATCATTAAAATCATTTTAAAAAATGAACAAGATAATAAATCCCTTTTCGTAAAAGAAATCCTAGACTGCAGCTTCGACCTGCAAAACCCACCCGGTTGACAGACTCGCTCTGGTATAGGACTCCTTTTCATGCAACTTGCCTGAGTACATAGACAATATTATGCATATCCATGTTGTGAACCTTCACAGCTACTTAGGAGACTTAAGGCCGCTTTACACACTGCGATATCGGTACCGATATCACCAGCATGCATACCCGCCCCCATCGGTTGTGCGACACGGGCAAATCTCTGCCCGTGTCACACAACATCGCCCGACCCGTCACACGGACTTGCCTTCCCTGCGACGTCGCTGTGACCGGCGAACAGCCTCCTTTCTAAGGGGGCGGTTCGTTCAGCGTCACAGCGACGTCACACCAGCGTCACTGAACCGCCACCCAATAGAAGCGGAGGGGCGGAGATGAGCGGGACGAACATCCCGCCCACCTTCTTCCTTCCTCATTGTGGCCGGGAGGCAGGTAAGGAGAGGTTCCTCGTTCCTGAGGTGTCACACGGAGCTATGTGCGCTGCCACAGGAACGAGGAACAACTTCGTTACTGCTGCAGTAACGATATTTGAGAATGGAGCCCCTTGTCACCGATGAGCGATTTTGCACGTTTTTGCGACGATGCAAAATCGCTCATAGGTGTCACACGCAGCGGCATCACTAAAGCAACCGGATGTGCGTCACAAATTCCGTGACCCCAACGAGATCACTTGAGCAATGTTGTAGCGTGTAAAGCCCGCTTAAGGCTATGTGACCACGGGAGCTTGCTCCTGCGGATTTTGTCGCGGAAAACCTGCGGATTAATCTGGCTTTTCCAGATCAATCCGCAGGTTTCAGCAAGTACAGACACTCCCCATGTTATCCTATGTGACATGGGGAGTGTCTGTTTCCGCGTGGCAGAATGTGCGGCTGCGGAATATGCTGCGGATGTCTCGCAGCCGCACCTAACTGCATGTCAATTATTCCTGCGGATTTACCTGCGGAAATCTGACTTGGTCCCATACTTACCTGCCTTGATAGCAGACACCCGTCACTTTCTTCCGGTGCAGAGGACGTCACGGCAGTGGTGCTAGGAGCAGGAAGCAGGAGGTGGGCGGGGACTGCACGAGCTCCGGTCATGTGACAGCCAGAGCTAGTTCAGGCCCGCCCACCTTCTCCTGCACAGTGCAGATGCTGACAGAGTGACAGTGACACGGCCGGAGAGAAGTGTTGAGTGATGGAGGTAAGTATGAACTCGCCGATCACTCAGCATTTGTTCTGCATTGAGGATGCAGTGCCGAAGCCATGGTACTGTATCCTCAATGCAGAATGCCCGCACCA
Organism: Anomaloglossus baeobatrachus; assembly: GCF_048569485.1. Classification (NCBI taxonomy): domain Eukaryota; kingdom Metazoa; phylum Chordata; class Amphibia; order Anura; family Aromobatidae; genus Anomaloglossus; species Anomaloglossus baeobatrachus. The sequence goes on along the minus strand of NC_134355.1, from coordinate 548,940,806 downwards.
TATCCACAGGACATTCCGCTGTACATCCACAGCATTGAAACAGACAAAGTTGTGCTGCGGTTTTCTGGGAGCTCCTGCGGAATGTCCTGCGGATATAACCGCAGGACACTTTCCCCGTGGGCACATAGCCTTAGTCTCATTACCGATATTTCTTGGCAAGATTCATATATTTTCATCTGTGTGGATATTTCATCCTCATACTCCAACATGCCTCATGATCTAGGTCTGATCTGCCTTTACCATTTCCTGACTCAAGATAGCAAAATTCCTATAGCACAAAAAGAATTTATTCTGAAGAGTATAGAATTAATTTTAAACAATAATTTCTTTACATTTCTAGATAAAACATACCATGAGAAGCTTGGGACAGCGATGGGGCCAAAAATGACACCCACCTACGCTAATCTACTTATGACTGCTTTTTAGATACTTTTCAGTATACAGTGAAGGAAATAATTATTTGATCCCTTGCTTTTTTTGTAAGTTTGCCCACTGAGAAAGACATGAACAGTCTATAATTTAATGGGTAGGTCAATTTTAACAGTGAGCAATAGAATATCCAAAATAAAATCCAGAAAATTACATTGTATAAAATTATATAAATTTACGTTTTTCAGAGAGAAATAAGTATTTGATCCCTCTGGCAAACAAGACTTAATACAGGATGCCAAACCCTTTTTGGCAAACACAGCAGTCAGACGATTTTTGTAGTTGATGATGAGGTTTGCGCATGTGACGCCCCAAGACTGTTGGGTACTCAGTCCCGAGGCGTGTGCGACACTAAAGGGAGTCGTGGTCGATGCCCGGTTCCGTGACCCCGGGGGCCGGTCCAAAATAAAAAGGGGTTTAAAGAAAATAAAATTGTTTTTGTCTACTACGCCACTTGCGATGTGCGGCCAAGTTATTTGAAGCCGCCGCTGCTGGGTTCTGCTGGGACTGATGGAGTTGTGCATCTTAGGTGTTTTGGGCCCTCCGCAAGCAGGGCTGGACCCCAGCATTGGATCATAGGGGTTGTGAGAAACAGTCAGTGTGAGAGCACAGGGTGATCAAGAACACAGTCCACACTAGTATTGCAGTTTCCACTTGCCTGTTGCTTTGCTGTGGTAGTACCTGAACCAGTGGGTGCCGGTCCCAGGTGTATCTGTTCCCCTTGTACTCTGTGCCAGCTGTGACCTGGGTTGGCTGTCCTCCATGCACACTTGTTGCTGATGGGCTCCCGTGGCCTGGAGCTACTTGGGAACCCTTCAGTTTCGGTCTTGGTCCTATTGCAGGTAGCCTGGACTATTTAAGGGGTTCAGTCTCCGGTCCCCTCTTTGCTGCTTGTGCTTCAGACTTTTTGGGTTGGCGATGGACCCTAGAAATCTTCTCGCCCGGCAGTTAACAGCTGACCATAAAGTATCCCACTGTCCTTGGTTCTGCACCCCGCCTTGTGGTGAATACTGTGAGCCTTGGTTCCAGACTTCCACAGGCCTCCCATAGTATCTGGAGTCTGATGTTTCCACAGGTAACCCACGGTGCCTGGAGTCCTGGTTCCGTACTCCACAGTCACTCACTCCTTTTACAGCAGTCCGGTGGTTCTTCAGGTCAGCTTCCGTTCTTCCAACTAATACTCCCCTCCTCCTCTCCTCCACTTCCTTCTCTCTCTCTCCTCTGACATTCTAACAGACTGCACACCACTTCCTCCCGCCTTCCCAACTGACCACTGGCCCCACCCCCTCACTGGGTCTCTCCCTCAGGTTGGGTAGCTACCGTCCAATCAGTGCCCTCCCCTTTTACCTTTTACTAGGCAGTCTCCCAGTTTGGTGTTGGGGTTGTGTGTGTGGCCTGAAGGTACTGGTGTGTTGACTCTGGCACGGATATTCCGGGGTTTGGGTTTCAACGTGTTACAGTTGTGGCACCTTGTACCTCACGGGTGGTACATGCACATGTCAGGAGGAATTTTGGTCCTCTCCTCTTTGCAGATCATCTCTAAATCATTAAGATTTTGAGGTTGTCGCTTGGCAACTCAGAGCTTCAGCTACCTGCATAAGTTTTCTATGGGATTAAGGTCTGGAGACTTGCAGGGCCCCTCCATGAACTTAATATGCTTCTTTTTGAACCACACCTTTGTTGCCTTAGCTGTATGTTTTGGGTCATTGTCATGCTGAAGACCCAGCCACAACCCATTTTTAAATGTCCTGGCAGAGGGAAGGAGGTTATCACTCATGATTTTATGGTACATGGCTACATCCATTGTCCCATTGGTGCGGTAAAGTAGTCCTGTGCCCTTAGCAGAGAAAACACCCCAAAAACATAATGTTTCCACCTCCATGCTTGACAGTGGGCACTGTGTTCTTTGGGTCATAGGCTCACTGAAAAATTTCAGATAGAGTAAAAAGAATTATTAGAAAAGTTGTCCAAGATCCAAGAACCACCTGTAGAGAGAGAGCTACAGAAAGACCTGAAAGGAGCAGGTACAATTGTTAAAAAATAATAATAATAATAATAATAATAATAATAATAATAATAATAATAATAATAATAATAATAATAATAATAATAATAATAATAATAATAATAATAAGCAATGCACTCACCCCTCCATGGCCTGTATACAAGCTCACCACACGACTCTACTACTGAACAAAATGTATGTTCAAGTGCATTCAAAGTTTTCTCAAGAACAGTTAGACAAGACTGTAAAATATATAGTTTTCTCAGAGGAGACCAAACGAACTATTTAGCTGCCATAACCCTTACCACGTTTGAAGGCTAAAAAGTACTGCATATCACACCAAAAAAACAACCCAACAACAATGAAATTTGAAGGTGGGACCATGATGATGTGGGGCTGTTTTTCAGCATACGGCACTGGTAAACGTCATAATTGAAGGGACGATGAAAAGGACAAGTGACCAGACATTCTTGATACAAATCTGCTGCCATCTACCAGAATGACAAAAATAAAATGATGGTGCACACTTCAGAAAGACAATGATCCCACACAGCAAAGGAAACTTCATTGGTTTCAGAGAAAAGAAAAAGCTGCTAGAATGGCAGAGCCATTCACCTGACCTGAATCCAATAGAAAACTTAAGGAACTAAAGCTCAGAGTCCATGGAAGGAGCCCCGGGAACCTTCAGGATTTGAAAAGTGTGTGGAAGAATGTGCCAAATATCACACCCGAGCAATGCATGGAACAAGTTTCTCCATACAAGTGGTGTCTCGAAGCTATCATCACCAACAAAGGCTTGTGTACCAACTATTAAATAAATTTCGGTAAGTGTGTTCAACACTTTTTTCCTGTGTCATTTCTCATTATTACACATCACTAAATCTATGGTTTGATTTCTTTGACTGCGTGAATTTTCTGAGTTATTACAGACATTCAGAATACTACAGAAATTCACGTCAACAGCACCCTTAGGTCCTGTGCACAAGGTGCGTTTTTTGATGCGTATTTTGAGAAATCTGTACCAAAATCTGCATGCCTATCTTGAAGCCAGCAAAGTCTGAAATTTTTAAAGTCCTGTGCGCATGTTGCTTTTTTTTTTTTTTTCCTTGCAGCTTTTGTTGCAGACAAAAATCTACAGCATGTCAATTGTTGGTGTTTTTTCCAGCCACTGACTGCATAAAAAAAAAAAAAACAAAAAAAACAAAACAAACCGCATGGAAAAAAAAAACCCACACCAAAAACGCATGTGTTTTTCTGTCAGAAGGTGCAGATTTCATACATTAGACTTCTGCACCAAATCTGCAGCATGTGCACATACTCTTAGAAATATATTTACTTAGATAATTGCTCGCATGTTCAATACTCGTTTCACCAGCTGTAAATATTTTACTGATTAGATTCCAATTTTTGCTGTTAGAGAGGTTATAGTGGGGCTTTGTAAGGCTAGCTGGAATAGTAGTGGTGAGTGTAATATAGACTCGCATATGTGCAGGACGGCAGCACCGAGTCCTTCCTGTTTGGTCCTCTGAGCAGGTTATGGTGTTTAGACAGCTGAACTGTGGGAATGTAATCATGAGCTGTCCACACCAATTAAAAAAAAAATAATTGTAAAAAAAGAAGGTTTTAGGCCTTGTGCGCACGCTGCATTTTTTCCGCCATTTTGGGTGCAGTTTGTGGTCCTAAACTGCATTCAGTCCTCCTCCAGCAAAGTATATGAGAATTCAGAAAGGCTGTGCGCACATTGCTTCTTTTTGCCTGCAATTTTGGGTACAGAAAAAAGAAGCAGCCTGTCACTTATTCCTTCGTTTTTCAGCCATTGACTTCAATAAAGTAATGAAAAAAACGTATAAAAAACGCAGGTAGCTAATTCTTTGCATTTCATTGTGTTTTACCCGCGTTTTGGAGGACTGGCAGATCAATCCACCGCTGAGTGACAGCTGTCTGACTGCAACCAATCACAGCCGCCAGTGTGCGGGTCTATATCACAGTAAAATCAATAAAAAAACAAAAACAAAAAAACCCCCCCACAAAAACACAAGAAAAAAAACCAAAAACCCGCAATGGTGTGCAGTCCCCTCAATTTTGATACCCAGCCAATATAAAGCCTCACAGCTGTGGGCTGGTATTCTCAGACTGGGAAGGTATATGGTTATTAGGATGCCCCCCAGGCTAAAAATATCCGCACGAGGTCCCACAACACTTCCACCACTGTTACATCTGACAATCACAGCGCGCGGCCATAGAGCATGACTGCACGCTGTGAGGTGACTCCACCTGCGACGACATCACTCAGGTTAGTCGCAGCTCACATCCTGATGCTCTCCGGACACGTGTGCAGCTGCATAGAAATACATGCAGCCAACCTTCTCCTATCAGGAGAGTGTGAGCGGCCGTGTCAGGTGATGCAATGAGAGACTTTGAGAGTTCCTCGCAAGTGTGACTCTGGCATTAGTCGCAGCTACAGGGTGTCAGAATAAACTCGGGTGAACCCCTGATGTCACAGCTGCGCGCCCCAAACTACCGCGAGTGTAGAGGCAGTGACGTCACGGATTCACCAGAGTTCATTCTGACGCCCCGTGGCTGCAACTAACCTGAGTGATGTCGTGCTGATCGCGCAGCTCACTTCAGTAACTCTGGTGATTTGCTGCTACAGGTGCAGGACTCCAGCTGTGGCTGGAAATAACCTGAGTGATGTCACCACTGATCGCGCAGCTCACTTCAGTTGCATCGTGGAGCTCACAGCCGGCCATCATGTTCTATGGCCGCTCACTGAGTGTTACATGTAGCAGCACAGGAAGCATCATGGGAACTCGTGTAGATTACTTTGGACCTGCAATGGTGTTTTGGGGATTAATAAAAGTGATGAAAGGGTGCTTGTCTTATTTCAAATAAAGGATTTTTGGGGTGTTTGTGTTTATTTGCTTTCATTTATAGGACTTAGTGGCAGCTATTGACTGCTATTAACTTCTTATTACCCCGACTGCCACCGCACCAGGGCAACGGGAAGAGCAGTGTTCAGTGCCAGAATTGGTGTATCTAATGCAGGGGTGGGGAACCTGCGGCCCGCCATGACCTTTTATGTGGCCCCCGGGCAGATTCCCGGGGGAGGCAGTGCTCGTGCTGTCACCACGGTCTTGCTGCCGCCGGCCCTTTAAATCCACACATTGCTGTTTGTGCTGCAATGTGTTCTCCCGTCGGCCAGTGCTTACTTTGTGGGCGGGTCCACAGCAGCCTCACAGCTTCCAGCGTTGTGTGCACGCCCCCTGCCCTCCGGAGATCAGTGCCCGCCTTCTCCTTCTGATGCAGTGTGTCCGGCTCCTGCACTCCGGTGATGTGAATGCAATGCTGCTGTGAGTCCAGCACCGACCCTCTGCTCATATGTGCCTTGCCCAATGCTTTATGCTTTGTGCCTAAACCACAGTTCTGTAAACCCTCTCCCCCAGAGTTGCATGAAACTCTCAGCCCCCCCCCCCCAATGTCCTGTGTGGTGCAGCCCCCCCCCCCCCAATGTCCTGTGTGGTGCAGCCCCCCCCCCCCCAATGTCCTGTGTGGTGCAGCCCCTCCCCAATGCCCCGCGTGAGGTGCCTGTGCCCCCAGCCCCATGCCCCCAGTTAATTAATTGTTTCAACCAATATAGCAGGGTCATTTAAACATTGATAATTTTGTGCGGCCCCCGAAGGTTGGTAGAAATTTCCAAATGGCCCCCAACAGAAAAAAGGTTCCCCACCCCTGATCTAGTGGATCTGCCACTTCTGGGCCAGCTGCTATTGCTAGGCTGGAAAAGGTCAAATAACCATGGCCCTTCCCACCCTAATAATATCAGCCCCCAGTTGTCTGCTGCATCTTGGCTGGTTTTAGAAAATGGGAGGGAACCCCATGTGTTTTTTTTTTTTTTTAAATAAATCAATTTAAAAAAAAAAAAAAAAAAAAAAAAAAAAAAAAAAAGGGTGGGATTCGCTTAGATTTTCATAGCCAGCCAAGGTACAGCAGACAGCTGAGGGTTGCAGCCCGCAGCTGTTGCTGTTCCTGTGCTGAATATAAAATAGGGGAGACCCAAAACAGCTGGCCAAGCAAGACATCCCGCTAGTTATCGAGCTATTTAGTTATTTCTATCTATTCTATTTTTTTCCTATCTATTCTAGCTATCAATTATCCTATCGTATCTATTTAGTTTCTCCTTTAAAAACGCATTAACAAAAACGTGCCAAAAAGGCACTGAAACGCGGTAAAAACGCAGCAAAATGCATGCTTTTTGATGCTTTTTTCTGGCCAAATGAGCGTTTTTCTGCCAGAGGGTGTGTTTTTCCACTGGAGAGACAAAACTGCAGTGTGTGCACATACATTACGTTTATTTATATATTTTACAGAACAGGTGCTGTGCATGGGTTCATTTGCAGCTTTGTCAGTAAAATCTTAACACTTGTACCAGTAGTAGTTTGTAACAGAGGCATTACGGCTACAAACTTTCAAATTGTACCACCAAAAAGGCAATTTAAAAAGGGGTTGTCCATTACTTTGACATTGATGGCCTATCCATAGGATAGGTCATCAATGTATGTTCGGCTGGGGTCTGACATATTGCCGATGGCAGCCAGAAATTCTCGGCTTCGGCGCTGCCCCGTCTTCTGATAGTGGCCACAGCCAGGTACTGCACATCTGCATCGCTAATTCTCAGGAGGCGGATGTGCAGTACCCGGCGGCTGCTATCAGAAGAAGGATCAACACCAAAAAATATATGTATTTAGGAAAAGATCCACAATGGAATTATAAATCACCGACAAAGAAAAAATTGTCAATTTAAAAATTATTTTTTATTGGTTATAAAATATAAAAACATAGGCAAGATGTCTCAGGGAAGCAAGCCCCACAGAAGGGGTTAAAAATATATAAATCTCGTTATGTTCGAAACACCATAGATTTCACATAACAATATATAGTGACACAAGTGTGTTATAATAATGCAAAACTAAGGCAAGTAGAAAACAGCAAAGTAACAATCAATATACTTGCCTTAGTTTTGCATTATTATAACACACTTGTGTCACTATATATTGTTATAGCTACATTTATATACCATTACTGTTTTTTTATACAGGTTGATATTTATTATAATAATGATTATGTGAAATCTATGGTGTTTCGAACATAACGAGATTTATATAATTTTTAACCCCTTCTGTGGGGCTTGCTTCCCTGAGACATCTTGCCTATGTTTTTATAATTTTATAACTAATAAAAATTTTTATATTGACCATTTTTTATTTGTCGGTGATTTATCAGAAGAAGGAGCAGCGCCGAAGCCAATCATTTCTAGCTGCCTGCTGCCGCCAGGACTGAGAAAAGCTGATCAGCGGGGGAGCGGCTTGTCGGACCCCAGCCAATCAGACATCGATGACCTATCCTAAGGATAGGCCATCAATATCAAAGTAATGGACAACCTCTTTAAGCCACGCACAGCGCCTGTTCTGTATACTCAGATAACAAAGGTTCCGATATGGAGGCCAAAAAAGGTTTGTGTCTGAAGAGTATATAACTAAAGGCAATACTTTTACAACCTACTATGAAACTTTTTATACACCGGACAGTGCACAATTACATCCCCGCAGCTAAGATTGCAATTTAGGAACCCAGACTATTCTGCCAACCACCCGACCACCATAGTGCCAATCACAGAATACCAGCTCTTCTACCAGTCAGTCCATTATAGTCAACAGTATTTAAGGGTGCATATTCTGCTTTCATCATGCCTCCTGACGAAACCAGAAGCGGTGAAATGCGCGTCGACGTGGGAGTGGCCTCTTGAACTGTGTGATTACTGGTATTATGGCTGCAGGTAAATACTCATAGTACAACTAAAATACCAATTCTCTGGCTGTTGTATGTATGTATGTATGTATGTATGTATGTATGTATGTATGTATGTATGTATGTATATATATATAGATATATATAGGCTGATACTGGGCATGGTTTTGCAGGGCGACATCAGCATCTAATCAGCCCAGTTACTGCGGACTAGTGGCCTTTGGATGTTACGTAGTTACTGGTGGTTTACCTTTATAAGTGCCTGTATGCTATATATTCAGATAAATATACTGTATGTCCTATATTTTGCAGAATTACTGTTAAACTGTTATATACATATATGGAGACATAAAATGGTTATTTAGAGTTCCAATAAGCCACTCTTAAGCAGTGCGACTTATTCTCCCTCACTTTTTCTTACAGTAGTCTATGTATAAAGTATTTTAATAATTGTTTGCATTATGTACAACATTTAATAATCTTTCAATATTGATGAATAACAAATTTGTGGACCTGGATTGTTCTATATAGGTTTAGTACTATTATAGTCACTCTCTGCTGGAGCTGGTCAATTACAGGTGTTGAACTATAAATATATAGCGGACGTTATAGGCTACATAATTTCTATATAAAATTATAGGCCATTGCCTTCCAAATGCATACACACAATACCGATTAAAGAAAAATTATATACCTTGACCCAAGTCATGAGCCACCAGCAGTTTCCAATTGTTTTTTCCATTCATGTCCAACAATTGTCCTCAGATCAACTCACAATTCAGATTCTGCAGCAATCCGAGGAAATTACAGAGAATGGTGTGTAGTAATACAATATTGGGTGCAGGAGCCCTTGAAATTCATCCAGCTATTTAACATTCTCTGTCCTAAAATCAACTTCACGTCGGTTACTTGGAAAGGAAATATTGAGAGAAAACTGCGGAAGGGAAATTCTTTCATGTGTAACGCTGCATGACGAGGAGCTCAATGATTATTTACTATATCATTACTTTCAGTGATTACAGCTGGTATTTATCTTGTTCAGAGCTGGGATCACACAGGAAATAAAATAGGAGTTAAATAGATTTCTCTCATTCAATATGTCCCCAACCAAAAAAAAAAAAAAAAAAAAAAAAGAAAAATCAAGGCCAGACAGAAAGCCATAAAGGCTTATTGAAGGACACGTCCGAACCCTCATTCTGCCGACTGTAATTAGGTTTTATGTCCCCTCTCCTGCAGATTCCTCCTTATATGTGTAAGGTCAGGGGTTAACAAGGTTTTATAATTCCATGAGAGTCACGTTTAAGATATATGGGGTTTTATAGACTAATACACAAGTAATAACTATTACTATATACTTTCTTTTGAGTTTCTATCACTATGATCTCCCAGTGGACATCAGTAGTAGACATCTTTAGCTTGCATGGTATTTTTAGCAGACGTCATGTCATGCAATCTCCAATCATAACATATTAAAGATGTTCTCTAAGACTTTGACATTGGATGGTCTACACAAAAGGACAGGTTATCAACATAACCTCGGGGGTCTAGCTCCACCACGATCAGCCATTAGAAGGTCCCATGGCCGCCAGATGCAAGTAGCCTCATACACTGTTTAGAGTCTGTTCTTGGGTACTACAACCCAACTCCAATTGAAGCATGCATGGTCTGAGAAGGAGGACACTTGGCTGTACCCATACATATCTGATCATTGACCAAGTCTGCCACCTCGACTATCTAGTCTCATTACTATTTACTGTGGTTTACGGCTTGTGAAGAACATGGGAACTCAATTCTTGATACTCGTGTGGGTCTCGCTTGTTGGTGTCCCATCCATTAAAAAATAGCAGACAGTGGGATATGTACACAGGAAAGTACAGTGCAAATCTGAATACTGTAAAGCAGATGAGTTGGGCCAAAGGCTGAGCGCTCAGGTGCACCCCCCAAGTTTCCAATCATTCCTGCAGTTATAGAAGTCCTCATAGGTGGTGGCCTGAAGACCCCCTTAACATTAGAAAGAAGATGTAGCGATCTGCAGGGAAATTGGTCTCTTCTGATTCCTTTGCTTTGGCAGAAAGCCTAAAAAAAGACTATTTCCCAAACTCCATGAATAGATTCGTTTCCCTTGTCTTTCTGCCTCCAGAGTACGATAAAGACTTCTATTATTTTCTGTAAAGCAACAGACTTCATATTCTAGACTAAACACCATACGGTCATGTAAAGCTTGAGAAAAGCCACATAGAGCTACTCATTTCAAGATGTGTTTGTGAAGAGATCATTCCCTGGGAAGCAAATCACTTTTTCCATTTGCCACAATTGGAGATCTGCAGTGGGAGGCAGCATTCAGACATAATTGGCACGATACAAGGCAAATGTTGTAATCTGAGCAGATGGATTGAAAAAAACTGGAAAATAAATAATCAATAGACGTATTGAGGCTGGAAAACAAAGTGGGCGGAATGAATTATTAAACTCCCCCGTGTTTTCAGTAATAACTATTAAAAGGCTTTTCGCAGTAATCACTATATATGCACAGAGGGATTAGGAAGAGACAAGCGATTGATTTCAAATTGAGCCAAGTCTCTGGGAGTTATTTCTAATGATTTGTGGTTTACAGAATGATCACTGTCTAATAGTTACAGGGTACAAAGTACGTTATTACAGAAATACACAAAAAGCTGGTGTAACTTACCCATTCATACAGTACAGCACCATCCGGAACAAGTGCAGGTGGAGGATCCCCGAATTAGAGAATTAAACATAGGGATCGTTCCATTCGGATAGGCCTTGGTATTTGACTGATGTGAGCTTGACTCTTGCCTGTGCGGCACACCCGCCTGTATGGCACACCCACCTTATTCACATAGATGGGACTGTGCTGCTAACAGGTAGTCCTATCTGGGCTGATTGGCAGAGATCCTATAGGTCAAGCACTGATCATCTTTTCTGAGGATAGGTTATAGGTCTTTTCAAATAACGCATCAGAACTACATTTTTTCTTAGAAACCAAATACAAAAAGGATGTGACATACAACCATATTCTCATGTTCAACGACAATAGGTCTTCATTAAAATGCCCCCTCATAAGCGGGCTTTACACGCTACGATATATCAAACGATAGGTCGTCGGGGTCACGTCGTTAGTGACGCACATCCGGCCTCGTTTGACATATCGTAGCATGTCAACACCAACAAATTGAATATATTTTTTGTAAAAATCCACAATAGAATTATAAATCACCAACAAAGAAAAAGAATCAATATATAACAATTTTTTTTTCTTAATCATAAAATATAAAAATGTACATAGGATGTCTCAGGAAAGCAAGCCCCGCAGAAGGGGTAAGAAAAAAATAGATCTTAATATATGATGTTGGGAACACCATAATTTCACATGATAAATATCAGCCCGTATGAAAAATGGTAATGGTATATGAATGTAGCTATAGCAATATATAGGAACACAAGTGTGCTATAATAATAAAAAGCTAAGACGAAAAGTAACAAAGTAACAACCAATATACCTACGGGGTATGACAAAAAGATAAATAGCTGTCACGCACCCTCTCCGACGCACGTTTCGCGCTGTGTGGCGCTTTTTCCAGGAGTGAGGCAAGATCAAAAACGGTCCCATGATATAGCGCCGATGTCCAATGAAAAATGTCCGTGTGGTGACGCCTCCACCTTGAGTTCCCATGAGGCACTGCTATCATACACGTCATGTCCTATCAACGAGCATAGTGAAACCTGTAACTAAAGACTCATCGCCAAGCAGGGGGAGCATCGCATCCAATCATTATGCGAGTTGAAAAAAGCGTAGTAAGCAACTTGTTGCAAAGTGAAGTTCACATCACTTCCAAAAGTAACTTGCTCAGGGGAATCCGTTAAGGACTCGTTGTTAAGGAAAGATTGCCACTCATTCAAGTTTGTGTGGCAATGTATGTTGTTACGGACGCGTTATCAGGTATATAGTGCATCATACCTGATAGCAGCAGAATTATAGCTAAATAGTTCATTAAACAATAAAGCATTATTATGTTCACCATGATAATAAAGAAAATGGAGGTGAAATTTACTATACATAGTATAACATTTGTTTAGCAATAATACATGGGACATTTCACATTCACCTTTTTGTTTTTTTGGTGGTGATTGTATACCTCAAAAAGTGCATAAAAGCAAACAATCACCACCAAAAAAACAAAAAGTGTGAATGTGAAATGTCCCATGTATTATTGCTAAACAAATGTTATACTATGTATAGTAAATTTCACCTCCATTTTCTTTATTATCATAGTGAACATAATAATGCTTTCTTGTTGTTTAATGAACTATTTAGCTATAATTCTGCTATCAGGTATGATGCACTATATACTCAAGGTGGAGGCGTCACCACACGGACATTTTTCATTGGAGCTATATAACGGGACCTTTTTTGATCTTACCTCACTCCTGGAAAAAGCGCTACACAGCGCGAAACGTGCGGAGAGGGTGCGGGACAGCTATTTATCTTTTTGTCATACCCCGTAGGTATATTGGTTGTTACTTTGTTACTTTTCGTCTTCGCTTTTTATTATTATAGCACACTTGTGTTCCTATATATTGCTATAGCTACATTCATATACCATTACCATTTTTCATACGGGCTGATATTTATCATGTGAAATTATGGTGTTCCCAACATTATATATTAAGATCTATTTTTTTCTTACCCCTTCTGCGGGGCTTGCTTTCCTGAGACATCCTATGTACATTTTTATATTTTATGATTAACAAAAATGTATTTTTTATATTGATTCTTTTTCTTTGTTGGTGATTTATATCGTAGCATGTAACACAAATGAGCGACTATGAACGAGCAAAAATACTCACCTTATCATTGCTCGTTGACACGTCGCTCATTTTCAAACAAAAAAAAACAAAACAAAAAACGAACGTCCTTCTGTGCTCCAGTTGTTCATCGTTCCAGAGAGGACGGAGCATTGCCCCCCTTCCCCCCCCCGGGGCATTTGCGGAGGCCTGCATGACCCCTGATTGGTGGGGAGGTCAGGGTGTCATGGGTGGGGGAGGGGGAGCGAGCCCGTTTTGAAAGGATTGGAGGGGCAAAGGGGAGGAGCGGCACTTTCCCGCTCCCCTGGCTGAAGGACGAGTCGCAGCCACATTACCTGCGGCAATGGAGTCCGTTGAAAACATCCTGGAGCGGCTGCGAGCGGCGGCTGGCGACCATCCTCCAGGCTGGCTGCAGGCGTCTGTGCAGGGACTCATCGGAGGGAGTCGGGAGGCGGTGGGGGCTCCCCCCCCACGTGAGCGGCGCCTCCAGGATCCAGAGGACCGCAGACAGCCCCCTCTGGCAGCCGGCTGGGGGGGCGGACAGCAGCCGCAGGATCAGCTCCTGGAGGGATCTTCCGGCCCTGCGGCAGCAGGGGCTAACGGCGGCGGAGCGGAGGCGCGGGGCCAGGAATCTACTGAGCAGCCGGAGGGACGACAGGAGTCTGGTAGTCCGGCTGACGGGGCCGCTACCCTCGTGCAGCCCGGTGAGTATGGTTCTATGTCTTGTTTGTCTTCCCAGTATTGTCAGGTACAGAATGCAAGGGGGGATGTAGGTCACCCAGGGTTTCGGCAGGGGTTACCCACGGGGGGTGGAGGAGAGGTGTCAGGTGGGGGGGAGGTGGTAGAGCTTATAGGTTGTGTGCGTACGTTGCTGGAGCGGATTGGGGGGGCACGGGAACACGCAGGGCCAGTGGGGGCTTGGATTAATCCGCCTCCCTTGGGCATTAGTGGAACGCCAGTGGCGGGTATTGCTTCCCCGGTGTCGGTGTCGGTTCAGACGGAAAAGAATAAGGAGGACAGGCTTCATTTGGATGATCGGGCGCGGGGGGAGGTTTTCGTCTGTTTTGAGGGTCCCTTGGGTTCCCATCTTAAGACAGAGGTGAAGGAGAAGATATGGAAGGATGAATACGTAGAGATCTTCTCCCTGCTGCCGTTGGCAAAATTTAATTTAGACAAAGGTAAAAAGGACGAGAGCAAGAAAGAGGAGGAGAAGAAGCGGCGGTGGCGCTTGATCCCTCAGACGTTCACTAATTGGTTGCAGGCTTTTGCTATTTTGGCAAGTGTGATAGGCGAGAAGGCGCCGGAGAACTGTTCACATTTGTTTTGCTATATGGACGCTATTGGTGAGGCGTACAGGGTGTATGGGGGACAGACATGGCTTAGGTATGATGAACAGTTTCGTCAGCGGAAGGCCGTTCGACCTTCTATTAGATGGGACCAAAAGGACATCGGGTTGTGGTTACGGGTTATGGCGCCGTCGAGATATGGCCAGCCCTTTCAGGGCGGGGCCGGGTCTGCCGGCCAGTCCGGATCGCAGGGTGCTGGTAGTCAGCCAGGTCAGGGGGGTTCGCAAAAGCCCGGCGTGTGTTGGCAATTCAATGAGGGGCAATGCAAGTTCGGGGCCACCTGCCGTTTTAAGCACCTCTGTACCCATTGTAATGGGACCTCACATGGAGCGGCAAAGTGCTTTAAGAAAGGCAAATCCAAGCCCGGCACCACTCATACCCAAGGGTCTGACGCCGGTGAGGTTAGCCGCGATGCTTCCGTACCTAAATAGGTACCCAGATAGAGAGAAAGCTGAAGTTTTGCGGTTGGGATTTGGGGAGGGTTTCAGAATTCCGGCTCCCACTTTTGCAGTGCCGGCGGCGACAAAGAACCTTTTGTCAGCTTATCAGCATTCGGGGGTTGTGGCCGAGAAATTAGGCAAGGAAGTGGCTTTGGGGAGGATGGCGGGGCCGTTCCAGGCCCCTCCTTTTCCTGATCTAGTGGTCTCGCCGTTGGGGGTGGTGCCAAAAAAGGAGCCGGGAAAATTCCGGCTGATTCACCATCTGTCTTACCCAAGAGGTAGGTCGGTAAACGACGGGATACCGGCTGAACTGTGTTCGGTGGTTTATACGTCATTTGATGAGGCCACAAGTTGGGTAAAAAAAATGCGGAAGGGGAGCACTTATGGCTAAGACGGATATTGAGTCAGCTTTTCGGCTGTTGCCAGTGCATGCAGATTGTGTCCGGTTGTTGGGTTGCTTTTGGGAGGGAGCGTATTTTGTAGATCGCTGTTTGCCCATGGGGTGCTCAATCTCCTGCGCATTTTTCGAAACGTTTAGTTGCTTTTTGGAGTGGGTTGTTCGGGACGTTTCAGGCTTGTCAGCATTGGTGCATTACCTCGATGATTTTTTGTGTGTAGGTCCTGCCGAGTCGGCTCAGTGTGCCGGGATTTTGGCAACTATGGAGTGGGTTGCGGATCGATTTGGGGTCCCCCTGGCGCCGGAGAAAACGGTGGGACCAACTACTAGTTTAAGTTTTCTGGGCATTGTAATCGATTCAGTGGCCTGGGAAGTCCGGCTTCCTGAGGACAAGGTTGCGGCCATGAGGGACGAGGTGGCAAGGGCAAGGCGGGTGAAGAAACTGCAATTAAGGGAAGTGCAGTCCCTACTGGGAAAGCTTAACTTTGCTTGTAGGGTGATGCCAATGGGCCGGATTTTTTCGCGACAACTGGCCAGGGCAACGGCGGGGGTGCTTGCTCCGCACCATTACGTTCGGTTATCAGCAGACCACAAAGCGTACCTAGCAGTGTGGGGGCAGTTTTTGGAACACTACAACGGTCGTTCATTGATAATGGAGGATGCAGTGGACAATTTTGACTTGGAGTTGTTTACGGACGCGGCGGGCAGTTCAGGTTTCGGAGCTTTTTTCAAGGGTCAGTGGTGTGTGGGTCGGTGGCCGGACAACTGGACGGCTGAAGGCCTGACAAAGAATGTGGCGCTGTTGGAAATTTTTCCAATAATGGTGGCACTTCATCTTTGGAGAAGCCAGTTGGCAAACAAAAAGATTCGTTTTAACTGTGACAACATGGGGGTGGTGATGGCGATTAATCAGTTTTCGGCGTCCTCTCCTCCGGTCGTTCGGGTGTTACGTGAATTGGTGTTGGTTTGTTTGCAAATTAACGCATGTATTACGGCGACTCATGTGCCAGGTGTTCAGAATCTAATAGCTGATTCCCTCTCTCGTTTTCAGTGGGATCGGTTCCGGGTTTGCGCACCAGAGGCAGAGTCCAACGGGTTGGAGTGCCCGGCACACCTTTGGACCGTGGTCTTCGGGCAGCGGGACCACTAATTCGGGCGTCCTTGTCGGGTAACACGTGGACAGCATATCAGGCAGCATGGGGGCTGTGGGAGCAATGGTTGCAGGGTGGAGATTTTTCTGAAGAGGATCAGTTGGGTATATTGCTGGAAAAGTTGGGGGAGGTGGCAGTAGCAGGATGGTCGGTTGCGAAGGCAAATCGTTTTATGGCAGGGTTAGCATTTGGTTTTCGGTTACGAGGGTTACGAGATTTAACTAAGTGTTTTTTGGTTGTCCAGGCGTTGAAGGGTTTTCGAAGGGGACGAAAGATATTGGATGGTAGACGACCTGTGTCATTCGGATTATTGGAACGGCTGGGTGGGGTGTTGGGGGAGGTATGTACATCTCCGTTTGAGGAACATTTGTTTAGGTTGGCGTTTTCCTTGGCGTTTTTCGGAGCCCTGCGGGTTGGGGAATTGGTATCTCCCAGTAAGGTGTCCCCCGGGGGTTTGAGTCGTGGTGACATTATGGCGGTGGACAGGGGAATTGAATTTTGGATAAGGAAATCTAAGACTGACCAACGGGGGGTAGGGAAGCGAGTGTGTTTGGGAGCGGTTAGGGGATCGGATATGTGCCCGTTGAGGTGTTTCATTAATTTTGAACAGATTCGTAAAAGGGGGGATGGCCCGCTGTTATGTCATGACGACGGGTCTTTCCTATCACGATATCAGTTTGTGAGCGTTTTCAGGGCATGTTTGAAGTCGTTGGGGTTAGATCCTAAGTCTTTCGGATCGCACTCTTTTCGCATAGGGGCGGCAACAGAAGCATCCGGGCGCGGTTTGTCTGATGACACGGTTAAACAGATTGGTAGGTGGAAGTCTGGGCGTTTTAAGTTATACGTCCGCCCCCAGGCGGTGGTCGGAAACTGAGTGGGGACTCTTACGGTGAATGGGGGGGGGGGGGGGGCGGCCGGGGTGTGGGTTTTTTCGTTTGAAGGTATCAGGCACTAACATGTTTGTTTGTTTGTGCTTTTGTATTGGAGAAACACCCCTTCCCTCCCCCCCGCTGGTCTGGATCTTGGGCCATTCCTACGTATATTGGGGAGCCCGGCGAGCGGATGCGAGAAGGAACGGGAGACAGTTAGGGTTCGCCAGGGACGTGGCTCTTGTACGATGGCTTGGGGTTCGGGGGTTAGGGTGGAGCAGGGTGTTACAAGAGGTGCATAAATATGCCCGATTAGACAGGCCTCCTGACGTGTTGGTCTTACACGTTGGGGGGAACGATCTAGGGGAGAGGCCTTTCAGAATCCTAATAAAAGACATCAAGCACGACTTGTTGCGGCTCTGGGTGTCTTTTCCAGGGATTACGGTAGTTTGGTCAGAGATGGTGGCGAGAAGGAGTTGGCGGAAAGCACGGTCTGTTGAGAGGCTGAACAAGGCGCGGGCGAAGGTTAATAGGGCGATTTCAAAGTTTGTTAGTCGGAATGGGGGTGTTTGTATCCGGCATGTGGAGTTGGAAAGGACGGAAGAGGAATTTTGGTTGGCGGACGGGGTACACCTAAATGCGGTAGGGATCGATTTGTGGACCCTCGGCTTACAGGGAGGTATTGAAAGGGCCCTGAGGTTGAGGGGGGTCTCAGGCACTTGAAGGTTATCAAGGTGCCTTCGTTGTGGCGTGTTATTGGTGGGTCCTTGAAGTTGGTTTAAAATTGTTCGGGGAATCCATACGGGTGTGGATCCCCTCATTGGCATAATTGCTGGTCACCTGGTGATTTGGAGGGGAATCCCGACGGGGATATCGGGGCCCCTGTGGGTGTGTTGGGGTTAATGAAGGATTAACCCTTACAGTTTGGTGCGCCTGAGCCAGTGTGGGTAACGGCTGGGAGCAAGTTGGTTTGATGGTTCGGTTTATGGGGATCACCAGGGTTGTAGCTTCAAGGACCTTACCATATTGCAATTTTATTGGTTATGTATTTATGTTAATAAAATGGCTGCTATGGCCAGAATTATCCAAAGATATTCGGTGTCTGCGTAGTCATTTTAGATAAGAATGGGAATGGTGGAAGGAGACGGGAGGAAGACCGGAGTCAGCAATTCCAGGGTCAAGAGAGGACGGAGCATTGCCCCCCCTCCCCCCCCCGGGGCATTTGCGGAGGCCTGCATGACCCCTGATTGGTGGGGAGGTCAGGGTGTCATGGGTGGGGGAGGGGGAGCGAGCCCGTTTTGAAAGGATTGGAGGGGCAAAGGGGAGGAGCGGCACTTTCCCGCTCCCCTGGCTGAAGGACGAGTCCCGCCCGCCCTCCCTGATATTCATGGTATGTCTGGGGTGTGTATCATACGTTAGACGGGGGGGGGGGGGGGGTTTATCGGGTCGTAGTGGCTGATTGGCGTGTTATTGGTGGGTCCTTGAAGTTGGTTTAAAATTGTTCGGGGAATCCATACGGGTGTGGATCCCCTCATTGGCATAATTGCTGGTCACCTGGTGATTTGGAGGGGAATCCCGACGGGGATATCGGGGCCCCTGTGGGTGTGTTGGGGTTAATGAAGGATTAACCCTTACAGTTTGGTGCGCCTGAGCCAGTGTGGGTAACGGCTGGGAGCAAGTTGGTTTGATGGTTCGGTTTATGGGGATCACCAGGGTTGTAGCTTCAAGGACCTTACCATATTGCAATTTTATTGGTTATGTATTTATGTTAATAAAATGGCTGCTATGGCCAGAATTATCCAAAGATATTCGGTGTCTGCGTAGTCATTTTAGATAAGAATGGGAATGGTGGAAGGAGACGGGAGGAAGACCGGAGTCAGCAATTCCAGGGTCACGAAGCAGCACATGTCGCTCCATGTGACACCCCAGGAACGATGAACTGCAGCTTACCTGTGGACGCCGGCAATGAGGAAGAAAGGAGGTGGGCGGGATGTTTTACGTCCCGCTCATCTCTGCCCCTCTGCTTTTATTGGCTGGCCGCTGTGTGACGCCGAACGTCCCTCCCCCTTCAAGAAGTGGATGGTTGCCGCTCACAGCGAGGTCATTCGGGAGGTAAGTACGTGTGACGGGGGTTACGATGAGCATGAGATATCGACACGTGTAAACCAGTCTTAAGGTTATGTGCACATGTAATATATTTGCTGCAAAAATGTCTGCATCTTTTGTTAGGAAAAAAACTCAGCATAAAATACGTGTTTTCATCACTTTTTTACATACAATTTTGGTGCAGACTTTTCTGCACTCATTAGTATGGGTGGACTCTGCAGCAAAAGCACTGAATGAAATAACACGCTGCAGAAGTAAATCTGCAAATAAAAAAAATAAGACTTTTAATGGTGCTCTTTAAAACGAGTAACCTCAAAGACGTGGGTATAAAATAAGAATACCCAAAACAGTGGTCACCAAGCTCGAATGGACCCTGGTTTGGGTACAGCGCACAAAACACTATCTGGACTGGGTCACTAATATGTCACCCCAGTACTATACTGGAGGTCACACGTACAGGGAACCGCCCTCCACTCTGTACCTCCAATATTTTCTAATGTGTAGATATCTGGTGTAACTGACCGCCATTAGACATATACTATTTCTTACATAATATGGTTATAATAGTTGGAAAGGTCTTACCAATGACTTCCGGGCTTCAAAATTCTCATGGACAGGACATTCACTGATAAACCTCCTTCATGTTTATCTCTCAATCCATCATTAAATGTCAGCAGCAGGCCTCCGGTCACTCCCTACGCATTTCATCCCCACATAGTGGGCGGCGCATTGGAATTGAGAGAGGCTACTGACACGGAATGGATGGAGAAGATGGAGGAAGGATTATGGAGGAAGGATGATGGAGGAAGGATGATGGAGGATGGATGATGGAGGATGGATGATGGAGGATGGATGATGGAGGATGGATGATGGAGGATGGATGATGGAGGATGGAGGATTGAGGATGGAGGATTGAGGATGACGATGACTTAAAGCTGGCAGATTTCCATGAGCATGGGCTCCCCTGATGATTTCTATGTGGGTATGAAACACGTAGGGAGTGACCGGAAGCCTGCTGCTGATATTTAATGATGGATTGAGAGATAAACATGAAGGAGGTTTATCAGTGAATGTCCTGTCCATGAGAATTTTGAAGCCCGCAAGTCATTCCAACTATTATAACCATATTATGTAAGAAATCGTATATGTCTAACGGCAGTTACACCAGATATCTACACATGAGATAATATTGGAGGTACAGAGTGGAGGGCGGTTCCTTGTACATGTGACCTCCAGTATAGTACTGTGGTGACATATTAGTGACCCAGTCCAGATAGTGTGTGTAATACTGCAGCCATAGCCTGGTATAGATCCATGTAATATGCTGAAGCGCCTTCAATTTTACTTTAAGAGTATTTTTCTTATGGATTCCTTATAATAAAGGTGGGGGAGACTCGATAATGTTGCACACACACACACACACACACACACACACATCACTGGCATGTACGAGAGCCTTTGCTGAACATTTACAGGAAAGTCTTGTCCTGACTCGCAGGCAGCTGTTCCTCGGCATGTCTGCACAGATGTGGCCGCTCAGGACTCGGCAACATGATCACCATAAAGGCGCGCTCAAAGGAGGATTGAATTCCATGGAATCTACTTGTACCTACCTGTTATACAGGTAGAGGTGCAATTGTCTTACAATTTAGAAGCTAGACAGACCATTCACTAACCTGGCAATTTACGTTTCCAGCAATAAGGACACAGACTGCGATAGAAAAAAATGGCAAAATACAAGCGCAGGCAGCAGATTTCTATGTCCAGGCTGATACATAGCGGACATTACTAATCCCTACTATTTAGTTATGGCTCCAATGTGAAGGCAGACACTTTACCTCCCACATATCAGTTACACACGGGCCTCTAGTAGTAAATGTGCCCACAATATTTTAGTATTTTCAGTTGGAAGCAGATTGGATATAAAACTACAAAAAAACGACAAACAGAAATAAAGGCATTCTCTTTTGGCCTAAAGTCATTATTTGGGTAAGGCTAGCTTCACACTTGTGTTGAACGGCATCCGTTGCATTGCGTTGTGTGACGGATGCAACGGATGCGTTGCATATAATGGCACAACGGATGCAACGGATCGTACAAAAACGGAAAGCTTTTTTTTTTCTTTACAGTTTTACCGGCAGCAGACTATTGTGAACGATCAGCTCAGCTGAGAGCTCTCACATGCCGGCGGCCGGGCGTTCAGCTGAGAGCTCTCACATGCCGGCGGCCGGGCGTTCAGCTGAGAGCTCTCACATGCCGGCGGCCGGGCGCTCAGCTGAACGTTCGGCCACCAAGAGACATATTAAAGTTTGTGATTTTAAAAAAAAAAAAAAAAAAAAAAAAGAAGAGCATGCGCAGTGAGATCCTACGGATTGCGCTGCTCAAAAAAACGTTACATGCTGCATTCCTTCCGCCCGACGCAGCGTCAAAATAACGACGCTGCGTCGTCCAGCGGATGCAACACCGACACTTGCGTTACAGTGCGTAGTCCATACAAGTCTATGGAGAATAGCGCAGTGCGTTAACGGACTGCGCTATTCTCCATAGTGACGGCTGTGCTGAACGCAAGTGTGAAAGTACCCTAAGAGCACACGAGCCCTTTAATGCCAGATGTGAGGTCTCCAGGAATAGGCCATTTCTTCTATCACAGCTCTTCCCCAGGATGACACTCGGGCATGATTGCTCATACGCATCAAGTGCAGGATTTTCCTATTTTCAGAAGTTTTGTGGTATGTCTCAGGAGCAGCAGTCACTGCCGTCCATTCATCAGGAACACATGTACCACCGATATATCACAGACACCACTCGCTCACAACAGATGAGCTTCAGATGCTCCTGCAAAGGGGGACTCCGCTTCCCACACTCACTCATCAACTCACCTATCGCAATAGGGCCAAATGAGTAAGGTAAGGGCTGCCACAGCCGCTTCTTACATCCACACCACACTTCTTGCTGCCATCACTCACCATTTTGATAGGACATCGAGACACCTGCACTAAGTCACACATTAGCACACAAGCCACCAAGCTTTCCCAAGCACTGACATACACAGGGGAGCACAACCAGCTATTCTCCCCATCGTCCGGGTTTGTAGGTACGTTTACAGCAGCTAACACATATTACATTTTAGATTATACAAAATAGAACCATACTTAAGTTACAAAACAAGCAATAAAAGGCACACATACAGGCAAAACAGTATAAAATAAAAAAGGACAAAATACAGATAAGTCTGATGAACACTAAAAAATAAGGACAGATCTGCAATACTCGCTTCTTCTTGGGTCTGACACTGATATTCATCAGCTGAAGTGTTATATAGGGTCTGCCAGACCCTTCACTCCTCCGTCACCTGAGGTCAGAGGAGGACGGCAGAGTAAATTTCATTCTAATCCAGTTTTTGGGCCATATTTACACATTCGACCACATTCTCCCCCTCTCCTGGAGAAACAATATGGCTGTTATCTTACTGAGCATCCTTCAAGCATTGTATACACACCACATAGAAATATATCTCCATAATTCATGGAGATCTAGTGCTCTTACGGGTTCCCAGATACCAAAACATTTGCAACTTCACCCACAGATGCGAATAGGCTGCACATTCATGGATATAGCCATGGATTCTGTAAATATATAATTATTTAACCAAAAAAAAAAAACACCTTAAAATATTGTTTTACCTTGTCCTGATTACACAGTACAGATAGACATTCTGCGCAAGGTGAAAGCATTGACGCGCCTATATTTAATACCTATGTGCCAGTGGAGGCATACACATCTGCTGGCCCGAAATAGTTATCCGACATTGACAGCTACATATTACTCAGTTTACAGACTCCATGTCTGTACTTTATCAGATCATTTGCTTCAATTATCAGTTCATAGCAGAGGGAGGGGGTACAGGAGTAATCCAATGCCCCCAGCCTTTGATCTGTAGAACTAATGTGGCGCCCTGGACAAGCCAGGTCGTCACAGGTACTGCAACAACACACCCCACACCCCGAGATAGGCACATCAGTCACACACAAATCCTTGTTGCCTCCCTCCAGGGGCTGATGTCCACACCAGGTGGGGTGGAGCCAGGCGGTTGGCCCCACCCACTGAGGAGTTCACAGTCCTGGAGGCGGGAAAGGAAGTCAGTTCAGTTAGAGAGTGGAAAGGGAGAGGAGTGAAGTAGTAGTAGAGGAGCAGACTGACCGTGTCCGGGTACGTGGCCCGGACACCAAGAGCAAGGTTGGCAGACGGTGGTGGCCGTCTGCAGGAGAGGCCGATCGACGCGGAACCGTAGGACCGGGGACGGGTGGTGGCCCGCCAATACCGAACCAGGGAGCGAAGAGAAGCCAGCACAAACCGGCAGGGCCTGCGGACCCCGACCAGGCTTGGAGTCGCCGTTAAACAGGTCAAATACGTTAGCGACCGGAACCTCCGGGGTTTCCTAGCAGCAAAGACCCGATTGAAGGCAACCGTCCAAACAGAGAAAAAGAAATACAGCTACCGCCAAGGCTAGAATTCCCAGGGCCAGAGCCTGCGGGCAAAAAGGGGCTCCTCTGGCACATATCCAAGCTGGGGAGCGGGTTACCGGTGGGAAGCCATCGGGACCGAAGATACACAACAGGTGCAGGGAAAGGCAGCCACCACCAACCTACCGGGAGTGACCACAGCAGCCGGCTTCGGGACCCGTCCATCCAGCAGTTTGTTTTACCGGAGACTCTGTATCCATTCTTGGCTGAGTGAGTACCGCCGTGCCATCTGGCACCGCGCTGCCCCCGCGACCCTGCACCTCGCCAACCCTGCCTCCTCGACACCTCACCGGGCCCCGGGACCACCAAACTCCACTACCCATGGAGGGGAGAGAAACATATCGGCTGCTCCCTGTCATCGCTCCTGGGATCCCCGTCCAGAGCAGCGGTGGTGTCTAAACCTCACCACAAACCGTGGGTGGCGTCACGGACCAACTCCCCAAACCCAAACTACCCCCCCTTCCACTCACGGGCGAGGAGCGCCGCTCGAGTCCCCGGATCCGGCCCACCGCTCGAGCCACCGAGCAGCAGCCGCAGCAGCGCCAGACCCGAGCGTGGTGAGCGCAGCGCCCTCCCCGCCCACGACACTAACTCGGTACGTGTTTCTTTCTTTTCCTCACGTACCAAAGACACGGGCACACATAGACCCATTAAATCAATGGGTCTGCGCTCACATGCGTGTTCTGCCATGGACCGTGTGTACGTGTGGAGCATACGTGTGTCCGTGTGTCAATTTTTCTCCGACATCACGGGTGTCACACGGAACGCAAGCGGACCACAAGGCAGTGTTCCGTGTGACACGCGCCAGAGAAAACACACGTGTTTGAGAAAATAAAAAAAAAACTCCCTCCTGTCTCTGCCGCTGCTGTCACTTGCTTCCGACCGCCGCTCATTAAATATTCACTTCACTGCGACCAGAAGCAGCAGAGATGGGGAGTCGGCACGACTGGAGACCGAAGATCAGAACCACGGACAGCGACGCCAAGGACAGGTGAGCAGAAAGTTCCCGTTCTCCGTGTGTTATCACGGATAACACACGTAGGCCATAAACACTGCTCACGGAGGGCAAAACGCACCTCTGACACGTCCGTGAAAAACGTGCGTGGTTTTTCACGAACGTGTGAAGGAGGCCCATGACATTTATAACACACACACACACACACACGTCTTTCTTGCCTGTGTTGCCTCTAAGGCTATGTGCCCACAGGACAACGTACCCGTGGATTTTGCTGGATTTTCCAGATAAATCCGCAAGTTCTAGCAAGTACAGACACTCTCCATGTTACCCCATGGGATTTGGGGAGTGCTGTATTAATGCTGCGGTATGTGCGGCTGCGGAAAATGCTTTGGATTTCCCGCAGCCGCACATAACTGCATGTCAATTATTCATGCGGAAATATCTGTGGAATTCCTGCTCCTCCACTATGGAGATACAGGGTGGGATTTCCGCAGGAATTCTGCACAAAATCCGCACTGTTTCCACAGGTTTACCGCAAAAACTCCGCAGAAATACCGCAGCCATGGATAGCTGCGGATTCCAGGGAGCAGCTGCGGTAAATCTGTGGAAATACCTGCAGAAAAGTCCGCGGGTACGTTGTCCCGTGGGCACATAGCCTAATACTTAAATACTTTGCAAATCATTTTTTCTTCTTTTTGCAAAATCTTCTGCTGTATCACATGGATGGCAGCGGGCCCACAAGATATGCCAGAATTTCCTGATTGACCCACAACCATCTTGAGAAAGGTGTTCGTTCTGCACCTTTTTGGTTAGAGAGGCGCCCTGAAGGCTCTCTCAATTCAGAAGTAAAAAAAATAAATAAATCTGAAAAAGTGCTCTAGAAATATGTCAAATATCTAAATGGAAATCTGTCACTAGGTTTTTGCCACCTAATCTGAGAGCAACATAACGAAGGGGCAGAGATCCTGATTCCAGCGGTGTGTCACTTACTGGACTGCTTAGTGTAGTTGACAAAAATCACTGTTTAATCAGCAGCTGATCATCATAACAGGACTACTTGGCGTGCTGCCAGGTAGTCCAGCATATTCATAAGCTCTGTGTAACTGCTAGCAGAGAAAACCGTGATCAAAACAACAGCAAACTGGTCAGTAAGTGACACATTACTGGAATCAGGGTCTGTATCTCTACATTATACTGCTCTTAGATGATGGAGCAACAATCTGGAGATAGATTCCCTTTAAAAAGGACTATTTACACACAGTAATATCCCAGGAATCAGTCAATTCTGGCAGTGTGCCTTAACATTTTTTTACACAATCCATTTGCAAAATGTGAATAGTAAACAATTTTGGTACATTCCATTGAATTATAACAGGGTTTTACATTTTTGGACAATTGTTATGGAAAGTAACCAGTGACAATATGTATGTGCCATATGTGATAGGTTACTGGAAAACAACAAGACAATGTATTGCCTGACATGATGATCTACTCAATATTGTGCTCCACGCGATGCCAGCGCCCCCTGCACCATCATCACCTCGGGCTACACTGGATTAATGCCACCTGGTAACCAACTTAAGGTCCAGTCACACTAAGCAACTTACCAGCGATCCCAACAACGATAGGGATCGCTGGTAAGTTGCTAGGAGGTTGCTGGTGAGATGTCACACTGCGACGCTCCAGCGATCCCACCAGCAACCTGACCTGGCAGGGATCGCTGGAGCGTGGCTACACGAGTTGCTGGTGAGCTCACCAGCAACCAGTGACCAGCCCCCAGCGCCGCGTGGAAGATGCTGCGCTTGGTAACTAAGGTAAATATCGGGTAACCAACCCGATATTTACCTTGGTTACCAGCGCACGGAGCTACACGTGCAGAGAACAGGGAGCAGCGCACAATGCTTAGCGCTGGCTCCCTGCTCTCCTAGTTACAGCACACATCGGGTTAATTACCCGATGTGTACTGCAGCTAAATGTGCACAGAGCAGGGAGCAGCGCACAATGCTTAGCGCTGGCTCCCTGCTCTCCTAGCTACAGCACACATCGGGTTAATTAACCCGATGTGTCCTGCAGCTACATGTGCACAGAGCAGGAGCCGGCACTGACAGTGAGAGCGGAGGAGGCTGGTAACAAAGGTAAATATTGGGTAACCAAGGACAGGGCTTCTTGGTTACCCGATGTTTACATTGGTTACCAGCCTCAGCAGAAGCTGGCTCCCTGCTCACTGCACATTAGTTGTTGCTGTCTCGCTGTCACACACAGCGATCTGTGCTTCACAGCAGGACAGCAACAACTAAAAAATGGCCCAGGACATTCAGCAACAACCAACGACCTCACAGCAGGGGCCAGGTTGTTGCTGGATGTCACACACAGCAACATCGCTAGCAACGTCACAAAAGTTGTTCGTTAGCAGTGATGTTGCCTTTACTCATTCGATAACCACGTAACAGAATCACTGAAGAGATCATCGTTGTAAGATAAAATGTTACAGCTTTGATCAGTTTCTCTACTGTACAATGTAGCCAATAACCATTTATTATAACCTACGATGAATCTGACTACACAATGCGCAGCATTAAACGACGGCTGACTACTTTGCAGATTAGCGATAAAGTAATTGCTTAATGACATAGGAGGACTGCGATTTACATAATCACAGTTATAGAAAAAAAAACGGCACCTGTTCTTCTTGGCAGCACGGCTCAGATGATGATGTGCTGCCGAGAACGATCTTTTTGACAAACCAAAAGGATCATGTAGCTTAGACTGCTTTCACACTACATTTTTTTTTTAACATCCGTCATGAACGTTTTTTTTAACACAAAAACGGATCCAGTGCAAATGCGTTTTCATTTCAATGCATTTGCAATGGACTCGCGTCAACATGTGTTGTGTTCACCTGCGTTATAGTGAGGATCCAGCAACTTGCAGGGTTTTTTTAACATTTTTCAAAAATGCTACTTGTAGCGTTTTTGAGCTGCGTCCAAATACTGCAAATTGCTGGATCCTGACTATACTGCATGCAAACACATGTGAACGCTGGCCTGCTGATAGACAGGATCCTGCTTGCTCTACTGAGCATGCCCAGAAACCAGCCTCGGGTGATCAGTCCCTCTCTTCCCCTCCCTCTCTGTCTCTGTCTCTGTCTCTCCCCCTCCCTCTCCCGCCTGAGAGCTGCGGACACTCATAACCAAGATAAATATCGGGTAACCAAGCAAAGCACTTCTCTTAGTTACCCGATGTTTACGTTGGTTATGTGTGCAGGCAGCCCGGCTTCTAGCACCTACGGATGCTCGTAACCAACGTAAATATCGGGTTTCCAAGAAAGTTACCCAATGTGTACCTTGGTACGAGCCTCTGCAGCTGTCAGATGCCGGCTCCCAGTCTATCACAGTTCAGTTCCACTGACTCCCGATCACATGACTCCAATGCCCGCCCATAAACTTAAAGTGACAGGATCCTGCAAAATAACATTCGTTAGCATGCGTTTTTTTTGCTGTAAAAGCAGGATCCGCTTTTACAGCAAAAAAACGTTCATGACGCATGTTAAAAAAACGTAGTGTGAAAGCAGCCTTACTTGTCAGGTGGCCAGCAGCCTGTTACACTGCAAGATCTGAGCACGCTAATAATTGTGTAGTGTGAGTGCACCTTAGAGGAGCCAGCAACACAAAATTACCACTGTTCAGATCAGTTATTGATTGTGTTTACATATTTAGCTTTGGCAACGTTTTTCATTTTATCATATCCCGATCTTTATAAGAAAAAAAAAAAAAAAAAAAAAAAGCAATCATGCACAACTTTTCTGCCAATGGATCTCTGCAGGATCCGTTGTAACGGATGATTACAGGACATGTGACCTCCGCCTAACTCCAGAGCGGGCTAAGCTCCGAAAAGTAACCTGTTTATATGGAGGAGCAGCAGGGTGCTGGTATATGGAGTGCACATTGTCTAATTAGTCTGTGGTGTGAGGACCTGATAAAAAAAACAAGTGTGAGAAAGGAAGGAAATGACAGAACACAGCGGAGAACCTGTGAGAAGGGAACTACTAGAAGAAATAGTGAACTATCGAGATGTGTCTGTGACCCACTATAGCTGTATAGTAACTGTGCCCACCTTATCAAACATTATACAGTGTGTCCACCCGTATCCTGTCCACCGCCATTAACCTGAGAACGGCGGCAGCTATAGGCATAGAAGTGGTGTCTAGGTATAGTAAAGTAGCCATGCGCTATGCATTGAAACCACCTATAGCGCCACCTGGTGGAAAACAACGGA
Organism: Anomaloglossus baeobatrachus; assembly: GCF_048569485.1. Taxonomy (NCBI): domain Eukaryota; kingdom Metazoa; phylum Chordata; class Amphibia; order Anura; family Aromobatidae; genus Anomaloglossus; species Anomaloglossus baeobatrachus. Next base: position 548,911,675 of record NC_134355.1, on the reverse strand, counting down.
GTTAGCATTTTTATCTCAAAAACGGAACGAGACAGAAAAAAAAAAAAAGATGTAGGGCATCATCAATTCAATATGAATCAACACCTTGCATACAGAAATGCTATGATATGAAACCCATGACCCCCCAAAACATTGAATGCTGGCCACGCATATGGCGCTCATTTAACTTTGATGCTCAAAGTGGCCACCGTCAGCTGAAGCTCGGCGGAAGCAACGCAGCATCGGCCAATGGAAGCAACGCAGGTACTTTTGGCACAATCCGTCAACCATACAAGTCTATGGGAAACAGCGGAATCCATTAACTGATTCCGCCGTTTTCCAAAAGGGCGGATTGCGACTGAAGGAAAACAACGCAAGTGTGAAAGTACCCTTACTCTTCAAGCGCTGGTGCTTTAAGAGGTGCATCTTACAACAGCCCACACTTGGTGTTGTACAGTAATCTTCTGCTGCACTCTTCTTAGGCTACTTTCACACATCCGGTTTTTGCTCTACGGCACAATACGGCGCTCTGCAGAAAAACCGCAACCGTTTTTTTTTTTGCTGCCGGTTGCGGGTTTTTTTGCATAGACTTACATTAGTGCCGTATTGTACCGCATGGGCTTGCGTTCGGTCCGGTTTTTGCCGCATGCGGCAGATTTAGCCGATGCTGCGGCCGGATGGAACGTTGCCTGCAACATTTTTTGCTCTGGCAAAAAAAAAAAAAACTGCATTGCGCCGCATCCGGCCGCTGCGGCCCATTTTCAATGCATGCCTATGGACGCCGGATGCGGAAAAAACGCATCCGGACGCCGCATGCGGTTTCTTCCACTGCGCATGCTCAGTAGCGTGCCGCAACCGGAAAAAAACAGACCGGCCGCATGTAAAAACGTATGCAAAGGATGCGGTGTTTTCGCCGCATCCGTTGCATAGGTTTCACAGCCGGATTGAGCCGCACAGCTCAAACCGGATGTGTGAAAGTAGCCTTAGCTGTTAGTCTACAGTGATCAGAGAGCTCCCTATTTCCAGTGATGACAAGCAGAACTTTGAATACAGCTCTGGAGTATAAGGCTATGATCACATACATATTTTGGCCTCTGTTAAATAAATGCTCCAGGAAAATATCCTGAATTGCATTTTGGGCAGAGTCTTTGACAGATGCCATCTGTTATCCACTGGACATAATATCTGGTAAATGGATAAATAATGGAGAATACTATGGCTTTTCAAAACATACATATAAACAAATCCCATTTTAGCCTATGGTCATTAATAGATGTGCTAAACAGATGCCTTGTAGTGTATTTATAGGTCATAATTACAACATTTGTTTCATGGATTTACTACATACCATTCTAATTTCAACAGTACTGATTGTGTGAAAATAACAGTATGTGCCACACTCGCCCTCACTGATTCAGCGCAGACTGTTCCATGGTCTGTGCTGACAATCTGAAGTGATGACATTACTCTTGACCTGTCACATGACTGCTGCGGTCTATGATTGGCTGCAGTGGTCAGGTGACTTGACCAGTGTGTCAGTATTACCTGATTATGTGCTGTTTGTTAGCTTACCGCTGTACCCATTCAAAGCCTGCTGTTGTCCTACGATATGGGAACAACCGTTTCCATATCGTAGGACAACAGCAGGCTTTGAATGGGTACAGTGGTAAGCTAACCAACAGCGCATCATCAGGTACTACTGACACACTGGTCAAGTCGTCACTCCCCATCCACCCATCAATCAAATGACATATGTTACTGAAATACATTTGCTATAACCTCTTAAGTGTTAATTTGACTTCCCCAGTGACAGTGGTGTTTACTTAAAATAAAGCCTCATTCAGATGGCAGATTTTATGCACATATGAGAACGGCCCTGGTTTCAGCAGTGATTTTGTTCAGAATTTTAAGAATTTTTTTTTCATCCTTCTATCTAGCAGTTCCTGGAAAATGAAAGCACACAGATGGCGTCCGAGGACTTTTTTCACCCATAGACTTGCATTGCCGATTTTGGTTCAATTCTCAGATCCATATTTGACATGTCTCTGCAATTTTGCACAGACTACTCGATCCACAAAAAAAAAAAAAAAAATCACAGACCATACTAGGTATGAGTGGCATCTGTGAAAAACACAAATTAAACTCATTGGGAAGTCTGCAGTCACTGTATGAGATGTCAGACTCATGCTGGATCCCCCCAGTGCGCACACTGCACACTGTAAGGATTTACCGATTTCTGAGAACAGCTGTCATGTGACTGCAAGTATGTGACATGCACATTCCCGGCCAGAACCAAACTGTAATGACATTTCGCCAGCATTTGTTTGGTGTGATTACCCCCTAAAGCTATGTACGCATGGGAAGCTTCTGCACAATTAGGCTATGTGCCCACGTTGCGTTCTATTATGCAGCGTGTAAGTCACTGCATGTGCATCTCAGAACGCAGCCGAAAAGCTGCGTTCTGAGACGCATTGTTACTGCAGAATTCCTGCTGAATTCATGCGTTCTGAATGCTTGCTCTGCCATGGGAAAAGCATCCAGAACGCACATTTTTCACAGTGCGGTCCCACTCGGCTCTGCTTCATCCCCATAGACTTGCAGCAGAGCCGAGTTGACTGCGCGATCACCAGGATGAACTTCACCCGACTTGATTGTGATCGCGTAGCTCTGTGCGTGTGTTGCGGCTTATTTGCAATCACAGGTGAAGGACTCACCGGTGACCGCAAATCTCCTGAGTGACTGAAGTAAGCCACGTGATCACCGGTGCAGTCACTCAGGTTACCCGCAGCCAGCTCGAGTCCTCCACCAGAGACCTGTGGCCGCGGGTAACCTGAGTGACGTCTCCGCTGACAGCACGATTCACTTCAGTTTCTGCGTGCAGCTGACAGGAGTGCTGGTGTTCTACGGCCGCTATTGTCAGCTTCATGTAGCAGAGCTGGTTGCTTCGCAGGACCTCGTGTGGATTACGCTGGACCTGGAGGGGTGTTTGGGGATTTTAATAAAGTGGTGAAAGAGGGTGTTTTTTTTGTCTTATTTCAAATAAAGGATTTTTTTCAGGTGTATGCGTTTATTTACTTTCACTTACAGGTTAATCACTGGGGGTGTCTCAGACGCCTGCAATGATTATCATAGGACTTAGTGGTAGCTATGGGCTGCCATTAACTCCTTATTACCCAGATTGCCACTGCACCAGGGCAATTCTGGATGAGCCGGGTAGCGTCCCGGGACTGTCGCATCTAATTGATACGGCAATTCCGGGCGGCTGCTGGCTGATATTTTTAGGCTGGGGGGCTCCCCATAACGTGGGGCTCCCCATCCTGAGAATACCAGCCTTCAGCCGTGTGGCTTTATCTTGGCTGGTATCAAAATTGGGGGGGGGGGGGGCACACTTTTTTTTTTTTAAATTATTTATTTTACTGCACTACATAGACCCGCCCACTGGTGGCTGTAATTGGTTCCAGTGAGACAGCTGTCACTCAGCGTGGGGGCATGTCTGACTGCAACCAATCATAGGCGCCAGTGGGTGGGGCATTTTCAAAACCAAAAGAAGCCGCCGCTGTGTGATAGCCGTACAGCACCGCGTCCATGATCGGTCAGTGATCGGTGAGTATGAGAGACCGACCGACAGGGAGACAGAGAGAGGGACCGACATTGCAACCAAAACGCACAAAAGACACAGCAGCAGCCGAAACGCTGCGTTCTAAAACCCAACGGGGGGATTGAATTTGCATAATCTTCATAGATTGTGCTGGGGACGCAGGACGCATGCAGTTACGCTGCCGTGCAATACGCAGCGTAACTTCATGCAAATACGCAACGTGGGCACATAGCCTTACTGCATCTCTTGGCAGGAATACCACAGCACAAATATACTGCTTTTTATGAGTTGTAGCATTCATTTTTCATTACTGTCAATAGTGAAAAACACTGAAAGAATTTACATATAATTCAGGATTCTTATTGACTTTACTGGAATAAGGACTTGCTTGCAGTTTTGTGAAAAAAAATGCACAAAAAAAAAAAAAAAAACAAATCTATGTGCACATAACCTATAAAGATTTATATTGATAAATTATTTTCATGAGACCTCAATCAAATGGATCTTAAGGCCTCATTCACATGTCAGTATCTGATCAGTATTTTACATTAGTGTTTATTTGCCAATATAGGAGTGGAACGTACAGAGAAAAATGATGGAAAGCATGACACCTCTCCTGCGTTTTGGAGATACTTCTTTTGGCATACGAATACTGATGAAATACTGATCAAACATACTGATGTGTGAATAAAGCCTAAGGCTATGTCCACACTTTGCGTCGTCCTACTTGCAGTTCAAAACGCACCCTCTGGCAGTAATTGATTTTGCCAAAGTTGCTTTTGACCACAAAATAGCGCTAAAAACGCATGCGTATTTACTGCTTTTCCATTGCGTTTTGACAGATGCGTTTTGAACATAAAGACACTGCTAAATAAAGTTAGAACAGTCAAACAATGAAAAAAGGAAAAAAAAAAGGAACTCATTTATTGAAATAATAAAGAAAATAGTTATATTTCATATAATTATAGCGGTTTTATACTATTTAGCGGTAAAATAATTTTATATTTATCATTAATTTAATTGTCGGACTATGTGTGTGTGTGTGTAAAGGGACATATTATTCCATTATTTTAATGTCAGAAAAGCATTTGTTTTGGTACTCCAAAACGCATTGTTTTTGCAGCTAAAAAGCAGGTAAAACGCTGGAATTTTGATGTTGCTTTTTGCTATTTCTCATTGACTTCAATGTTAGCAAAACGCTACAGAAATGGCAACAACAATTGACATGCTGCTTCTTTGAACGCATGGTTTTTGCCACAAATTATGCAAATTAAACGCAGCGTTTTGAAACGCAAAGTGCGGTCAGGAAATCAACCTTTTCAATAGACTATTATGGAAAATCAAAAAGCATGCCTTTTGGCATAAAAACGCTGCAGCTCAAAACGCTGCAGAAACGCAGGTAAAAACGCAAAGTGCGCACATAACCTTAGGGTACGTGCCCAGGATCAGGCTTCCTCGCGATTTGGATGTAGAGTAATCTCTCTTATGGAGACGCACTTAGTATTCTCCGTGGGAGAATACGCTGTCTGTGCCCACGATCAGGATTCTGGGAGCAGCATATTGTCGCTGTGTTGCACAGGTCAGAAGCCTCGCGTGTCTGCAAGAATAAACTGACATGCTACAGATATATAACCCGCGCCGCAGGTAAGTTTACGGAGCATTAAAAAATGAACCGCAGTGGGCAGATTTCTATAAATCTTTCCACTGTGCTTGTACTGTACAACACGAAAACACTCCGCATCTAAAACGCTGCTAACACAGATTGTGGGAACGATCCCTTAAAGTCACAATTTGTAGGGTATCTGGTAAATGGAACGTGCACTGATGTTGGGAACATTCAATAAGGCCGAGGTCAGACAAGTGTATAAGAAATCATCCACAGTGTCATCCATGTGCCCTCCATATTTATACATCAACATTTTAAAATACACATGATCCGTAAATAAAAATCACACTGCACCCATAGACTTGTCCATTAGTCAGTGTGCTGTCTGATTTATACCCGGACACAGCACATCTGTATAATATAAGGTGGTGTCACACACAGCGACAACGACGTCGCTGCTACGTCACCATTTTCTGTGACGTAGCAGTGACCTTGCTAGTGATGTCGCTGTATGTGACATCCAGCAACGAGCTGGCCCCTGCCGTGAGGTCGCCGCTCGTAGCTGAATGTCCTGCTTCATTTTTTGCTCGTTGCTCTCCCGCTGTGACACACACATCGCTGTGTGTGACAGCGAGAGAGCGACGAACTGAAGCGAGCAGGAAGCAGGAGCCGGCATCTGGCAGCTGCGGTAAGCTGTAACCAAGGTAAACATCGGGTAACCAAGGGAAGCCCTTTCCTTGGTTACCCAATATTTATCTTCGTTACCAGCGTCCGCCGCTCTCACGCTGCCGGCTCCCTGCACGCCAGAGTACACATCTGGTAAATAAGCAAGGGTTTGCTTATTAACCCGATGTGTACTCTGGCGTGCAAGGAGCCAGCGCTAAGCGGTCTGCGCTGGTAACCAATGTAAATATCGGGTAACCAAGCCCTTGGTTACCCGATATTTACCTTAGTTACCAAGCGCAGCACCGCTTCCACCCGTCGCTGCTGGCTGGGGGCTGGTCACTGGTGAGATCTGCCTGTTTGACAGCTCACCAGCGACCATGTAACGACGCTCCAGCGATCCTGATCAGGTCAGGTCGCCCGTCGTGATCGCTGCTACGTCGCTATGTGTGAACCCAGCATTAGTCATCTGGACAAGAGCTTACTCCAAACCAGATTTAAATGGGTCAGTCATAGATTGGAGGTAGGCAAAAAGATGTAGTCGACTAAGTCTTGCTGCCTGCCTCAACTAGGTGTATAAAATGATGCACGACAGGGCACACTGACTATCGTTATTGTCAAAGGCCTCATTGGCACACATGCCTGTATCCTGTTTTGTGGGGGTTAGGATGCTGGCCACCCTTGACAAAGTCAATGAACGTAGCGGCAAACGCTATGTGAACCCAGCCTTACTCTGCTGACACGGATTACATGATCCGATGCATAGAACAGCTGCTCCTCACAGGTACGTTGGGTGTGGGCTTCATTCATGTGGAAAGGGTTTGTCAAAGATGAGAATATTTTCATATACAGTGAAGGAAATAATTATTTGATCACTTGCCGATTTTGTAAGTTTGCCCACTGACAAAGACATGAACAGTCTAATTTTAAGGGTAGTTTAATTTTAACAGCGAGATAGACTTAAAAATAAAAACCAGAAAATCACATTGTAGAAATTTGTTTGCATTTTGCAGCAAGGAATAAGGCCCCTTTCACATTGCGTTTTACCTTCTGCTCACAGGTCCCGTCGGAGCATCCGTCCGGACCGCCCATCCCCCACTCTGCAAAGCGTGTTCCAGATGCATGCGCCCGAAAGGGCCATTCACTGCTATGGAGCGCACTGCGTTAGCGTGTGCTCCGTTTTGTGCCATTTTTTGCATATATACGTTTCTGCAGACGGACACCCAAACGTAGTCCACCTACGTTCGGGTGTCAGTCTGCAGAAACGTATATATGTGCAAAAAAATGGCACAAAACAGAGCACACGCTAACGCAGTGCGCTCCATAGCAGTGAATGGCCCTGTCGGGCGCATGCGTCCTATGGTCAACCTATCCTTAAAATTATAGACTGTTCATGCCTTTGTCAGTGGGCAAACAAAATCAGCGAGGGATCAAATAATTATTTCCTTCACTGTATATGCGAAAATGACCATTACCACATACAGGAGAGGAACATAAGCATTTCATACCCTGAGATTTTGCAAGTTTTCCCACCTACAAAGAATGGGAAAATACTTAATTCATGCAAATTAATTACTTAAATATCATACAATGTGACTTTCTGGATTTTTTTTTTGGATTCTGTCTGACACAGTTGAAGTGTACCAACGATAAAAATTACAGACCGGACTTCCGGATCCTGTCCTGGCTGAGGTGACAGCATAGAGGGGAAGCTCCTGCCACCCCCCCGGAGAAACCGACAGAAAATAACTCACCCGGACACGTGGATGAGACAAAAAGACCTTGGAGGGGAATTAGAAGTCAGCAGGCATGGAGCGGTACCTCCTGAGAAGTGCTGGCTGCAGCGAGATGTCCCGGAGAAGCAATGATCCTGAAGTGCCATGTGTGGAGGAAGAAATTAACATGGCGCCGGAGAGTCTGGTGGAGGAGGGGACGGAGTCCCAGCTGCAAGCCGCGGTAACACAGATTAGGAGAGGGGGAGATAAAGGAGTTGCGAGCTATGAGACAGAAGAGGAGGGGGCTGTGGAGAGATGGATGCAGGGGACAGAAGAGGAAGGATCTCAGTGGGAAGATGAAGGCGACATGGACATGGAAGAGAGATGGGAAGGAGGAATTAGCAAGCATAGATTGCACAGTGGAGCAGCAGGAAGAGAAGGGAAAATAATTAAGCAACATGAGGGACCTAATCCTGAAAGACCTCACCAGAAGCTACATGCCAGAAACACTAGTACCCCCTGTAAAGAAAACAAGAAGCAGCCAGGGACACCAATGTCTCAATCATGCAAATTACTGCTGGCAGAGAGAGGGAAAAGCTCAGTGCAAAATAAGAAATATAAGACAATAGCACCACCTGGAGGCCAAAACAAGTACAACCAGGAGCTCAATATAGATTATAAAAAATTAGCTGTAGAAGTGACATCACATCTGTCAAAAGAGATCAAAGTGGTCATTGAGACAGCCATACAAACATCATTGGCTGCTATGCAAAATCAGATAAACGTCCAGGCATCTAGATTGGCAGAAACGGAACAGAGAATATCTGATTCTGAAGAAACAATTTTGGCTATGCAAGGACAAATAGCAAGTCTAGTGAAGTCTAATGAATATCTGAAAGACAAGGCTGAAGACTTGGAGAATCGGTCGAGACGAAATAATTTACGTATAGTCGGGCTGCCAGAATCGGTCTCATTGGGGCAACTGGACAATATATGTGAGCTGGAGCTACCTCAGGCCTTAGGCATAAAGGCAAAATTCAGAGTAGAAAGGGCTCATAGAGTGGGACCACTGCGACAACAAGAGGCGAACAAGGGAGAGGAACAGAATCTCAACAAGAAAAACCCGGTGAGGGCTAGACAGGTGATAGTTAAATATCTAGATTACAAGCACAAGGAGGAAATACTGAGGGCCTTTAGGGAACGAAAGCGCCCGTTACATTACCAAGGCAATAAATTGCTGATTTTTGGTGATTACTCGGCTGAAGTGTCCAGAAGAAGAAAAGATTTTAGCAAAATTTGCACATTTCTGTATAACAAAAAAATAAAATGTCAGCTGATGTACCCTGCTACACTAAAAGTTAAAAACCCCAATGGCTCGTTTGCTTACTACAAAGATTATAAAGAAGCAGAAAATGCTATCATGGCAGAGCCAGACAAGTCCCGGCCAGATGGACAGGGGAGGGGATCTAGTGAAGAGGGGAGCAACAGAAGACGATTTTCCATGAGCCCAGGAAAAGATCCGAAACATCTCAGAGAGCAAACGCAAGTTGAGAGCAGAAAGGAGAGGAGAACAAGCCCAGGATTACAACAACCTACTCCTCGCACGGATCACAGAGACTAACTCTTGGGGAAGATTCAGGATAACTGAAATCAAATAGATCCCTTTCGTATTTTTTGTCAAGGAGAGAGGGTCGAGGGGTCATGAGGGGTGGAAGGGGAGGCTATGTGCCAATTTTTGGGCCTCCTCCTTTTACTCCCTGCTTCACCTTCCCCCCTCCCTTTTTTTTTTTTTTCTCCTTTCCCCCCCTCTTCCCTTACCTCCTCTTTCCTTTGTCCAAGATCGGCATGCAGACACAATTGAAGGGGATCTAATCTGAACGTCAGGATGGTTTCCAGGACTCAGAGCTAAGTTGGACCCAAATTACCCTTTTTTTTGTTTGTTTTTTTTTTTTTTTTTTTAATTTTCTCTTCTTCTTGAGAGGTATTAACATAATGTCTCAATCTCCTCATATCATTCGGGGCTCGTTCATGATGGTCCGGGGATAAAATGTATACTTTAAGGGGGGGGGACTAGGGAGCTTGATGGTTTGGTCAGGAAAAGTGGAAGTCACTAACATGGCGAAAAGTGCCAAAAATTTCTCGATAGGGAAAACATGTTTCACAGTTACTTGTTTTTTGTTACTTTTGTTATACTTACAAGGTGGGGAAGGGAAGTGTCAACTTTGGGGGGCTAACAAGGTATTTAGTGATGATTGTCTCGCCTATCGGGAGGCTAGGGCCCACAGGAGAGGGACCAGCAAAAGCAGAATGCATTAGTAACCATGGTACAAATAATTACGTGGAACGTTAAAGGTCTGAGATCTCCTAACAAACGAGCAATGATATTGAGACACCTGAAAAGACTTAAAACAGACATTGCACTATTACAGGAAACGCACTTGGGGAAGGAGGATTTTTTCCGCATGAAGAAACACTGGGTGGGCACCGTATACGGGGCGGAAGCACAAGGCAGGAAAGCGGGTACCATGATTCTTATAAATAAACAACTAAGCCATGAAGTAGTGACACACGAGGCTGATGACCAGGGAAGGTGGCAACACTTAACAATCATTAGTCCAGCGGGCAAACTTAGCATTTATAATGTTTACGGTCCAAACGCACAACAGAACTCCTTTCATGAAGGCATAAAGGCCAGATTACTAACAGAGGGGGGGACTAACATAATAGTGGGAGGAGACTTTAACACAGTTCCAGACTCAGCGGAGGATAGGAGGAGGAGGGAGGAGGGAGTCGGAAACGTGGACAGGAGGTCAGACAATAGAGAGGTAACATTAGAAGATGTAGGATTGAAAGATATCTGGAGACTAACGCATCCGCATGATAGAGAATATACGCACTTTTCACACCCACATGATAGTTGGTCACGTATTGACCAGTTCTGGATATCTCAAGACCTAGTGAATGGAGTACAAAACTGTGAGATAGAGAACATGGTGATATCAGATCATAGTCCAGTGAGATTGGGCATTAGAGAAAAATTCAAGAGAGGTACAGATATCATATGGAGATTTCCATCTTTTCTTCTTAGACAAGAAAACTTCCAAAAAATACTGCAAGAGTGGTGGGGAGAATTCATAGAAGACAACAAGGAACATAAAGGGACACCAGTGTTATATTGGGAAACGGCAAAGGCGGTACTGAGGGGTCGATTGATGGGGTATGCGGCCATGATCAAACGAAAAACGAATGAAAATTATAATGCCCTGAGTGAAGCAGTTCGGGTAGCTTACACTAAGTACCTGGCAAACAGATCTCCCACAGCTAAAGACAGATGGTTGGAGGCGAAAAGGGGATTTGACGATTGGGCCAAAAGGAAGGAACAATTATTCTGGTCGCACAAAGAAGCTGAGTTGCATAGATTCGGCAACAAGGCGGGGAGAATGTTGGCAAACCTGGCAAGGGGCAGCAGAAAGATGACAGTGATCCCCAAACTGAAAACAAAGGGGGGAGGGGTGACCACGGACCCTAAGGAAATTAATAAACTGCTGGGAGATTATTATAGAAAATTATATGGGCCAGGAGAGAATGACATGACTGACGAGGCAGAATGGCTGAGACAAGCACACATGCCCAGGTTAAATGAGGAAGACTTGAGTGCCTTGAATGCACCTATTACAGTGGAGGAGGTAATGAGAACAATCGGGGACCTTAACACCAACAAGGCACCGGGACCTGACGGGTTTAATAGCGAATTTTACAGGGCTATGAAGGATCTGATCTCACCGGATCTTACGGCTGTATTTAACGCATTACTGGAAGGAGGGGAAATTCCCAAAAATTCTAATGTAGCATATATCAAATTACTCCCCAAGGGGACCAAAGATCTAGATGATCCCTCTAGCTATAGGCCCATATCACTTATAAACCAGGATTTAAAAATAATGTCCAAGATCATGGCTAACAGATTGGCCATGATTCTACCTAGGATCATTACAGAACACCAGGTGGGGTTTATTAAAGGGAGAAATGCTGTCACTAACATCCGGAGGACAATTCTAGTGTTAGACGCAGTGAGATTAGAGTGCACTGGGAAAGGGGCAAAACCAGCCCTAGTTACTCTTGACGCTGAAAAAGCGTTCGATAATGTAAACTGGAGCTGGTTAGACAGGGTAATGGAGGCCATAGGATTAGTAGGCAAAATGAGACTTTATATCAGAACACTATATGCCAACTCGGGAGCTAGGATACACACTCCGGGCTTTTTATCAGATGTGTTCCCTTTGATGAAGGGAACAAGACAAGGTTGCCCGCTATCTCCCCTCCTATTCAACCTGGCAATTGAACCTTTATCAAGAATTTTACAGGGACAGAACAGCTTTAAAGGGATCAAGATAAGGGAAATGGAAATAAAGGTAGCGCTTTTTGCTGATGATGTTATACTGTATATGGGGGACCCCAGCGCAGATTTACCACAGACTCTTGCCTTGATTGAGAAATTTGGACTAATATCGGGATTTAAGCTAAACAAGAAAAAGTGCGAGATCATGTTTCTGAGGGGGCCTCAAGGACCAACAGGGGGAAACGCAAAGGAGGGTTGTTTCTGTGGCATCCCTATAGCACAGACTTCAATTAAATACCTGGGAATACATATAGGGAGAACGATGGAATCGATCTACGAGCTAAATTACGGACCGTTAATAAGGAAAATTATAACACAAATCAAGGGATGGAAGGGTCTGCCTCTACCACTTCTGGCAAGATGTCACCTGATAAAAATGATGAGCTTTCCTAGACTACTATATCCATTCCAGACAATCCCGTTATTACTAAAACTAAAGGATGTGAATAGACTGAACTCTGCGTATGCGGATTTTGTATGGAGGGGAAGGAAACCCAGAATAAAATTGCGTACACTGATGAAGTCAGCGGAGGAGGGAGGACTTAGCTTCCCAGATGTTCGGGGATATAATCTGGTGTGTATAATGAGGCATGTGTTGGATTGGATGAGAGGGACGAGTAGGCACTCAGACTACGGTATGGAAGCTAAGTATGCATCACCATGGGATTTGACGTCCATTCTACACTCTCCATTGTCCAAGGTGGAAAGGCACATAAGGTGCTCAATCATATTCCGAGACACTATGTTAACCTGGAAGTCAGTGAGAAAGAAGCTGAGTCTTTCATGGAAAGTGTCTAAGTACTTGAACCCTTGGGCATCTCCAAACTTCCCCTTGGGAAGAGAAAACAAGCTGTTTATTAGATGGAAAGAGAAGGGCATTAGGTGGGTGAAAGACGTTATGAATGTGGAGGAGAGAAGGTGGATGACAGGCAAAGAAGTGCTAGATAAGTATGACCTCAATAGCTCGCATATTATCCAATATGAACAATTAAAATTTGGGGTGCTTGGAGATCTGAGTGAGCTTGGAAGGGAACTGAACAGAAGTTTGATTGATGAACTTATGGAAGGTGATATAGCAAGTGTCAATGTCTCTCATATCTACCGAATATTTCGGGGGGTGCTTATATCTAGGGAAGATAGCCGTACCCTAACAGCTTGGGGGAAACAATTGAAAGGACAAGAAGTGGTGGGCACCATATTGAAGGGTTGGGTACAAGTGCGGAAACATGTTACTAATGAGAGATGGAGGGACACTCAATTTAGAATCTTACATAGGGCTATCTTGGGATTCAATATACCAGGAAGAGATATGCGATGTCCTAAGTGTCAAGAAGAGAAAACAGATATGTTACATGGATTATGGGAATGTAAGAAAATTCAGGGGTTTTGGAATCAAGTTAGGGCATTTGTTAGAGCAACATGGGGAATTTCTAGTGATTTAGAGTTAATGGTGTGGATTTTTCACTCCTTTGAGAAAGGAGTAAGAGGGGGTTCGGAGGCGCAGGGACAGAAAAATTTTGCAATACTACATGACATAGCCATGATAGCCAAACGATGTATTTTAAAACACTGGATACACAGAGAGAGCCCATCCATGAAGGAAGTCATTGGCGAATTACACAACCTATTGAGACTAGAAAAAATGGCAGCGGAAAGGGACAAAGACAGGTTGACAGGCAAGTTTTTTGGGAGATGGAGAAACTTTATTGAACGCCAATTTACCCCGGGAGAGATAAATAATGTGATGACACCTTTTACACACTCAGAGTGGTATCTCTTGAATGATATCCAAGACAACTTGGGTAAATTAAGAATCATCCAGTAGTGGGTTGTGGAGAGCGGAGAAGATGAGCAGATAAGGGTATATCGGGACACATCAGCAACTTCGGAAATACCTAGGGTTGACACAGGTTTTAACGACTTACCAAAGAGCAGTCTGGAATTTTAAGTTGGGACAATATCCCCTATTATGTTTTATTCTGTCAGAGGAATGTTCTTCTTTTGTAACCATGAAGGTCTTTGTTATGTTTATAAAAATTGAAAAATTTAATAAAAACATTTGGAAAAAAAAAAAAATTACAGACCTCTCCATTCTTTGTATGTGGGAAAACTTGCAAAATCGGCAGTGTATTATTCCCCACTGTAAACAACCATCTCTATAATTTAAAAAACAAAAAAAAAAACAAAAAAAAAAAACCCAAGGAGTCTCTAGATTTTGACATTCATGAGGCCTCAGCTGGGTAAGGTTAAAGTTCTCAAGGTGAGTTTTTGGTGATATCTTAATGTATTTTCGCTTATAGTTCGCTGAGTTTTATGTGCAAATTTTTCCCACAGACATGAATTAGATGTGGAAAATTGGGCGATAAAAACCCATATACGTATTGTCAGCGGAAACTAAAAAACACTTGTAATCTACACCAGACTGTATCAAAGGTTTGTCAAAAATCAAATACCAAAATGTACAAAAAATAAAGCTGCTTTATTTACAGCAAGACGAGACAAAAAAGGTGATAAAAAAAGCAAGTGACTTAATTTATCTAAGGCCACGTGCACACTGAGTATTTGGTGAGTTTTTTACCTCAGTATTTGTAAGCCAAAACCAGGAGTGGGTAAAATATACAGAAGTGGTGACGTGTCTCTATTATAGGTTTCCTCTGATTATCCCACTCCTGGTTTTAGCTACAAATACTGAGGTAAAACTACTTCAAATTCTCAACGTGTGCACATGGTCTTAAAATTACTGAGGTAAAAAACCCTCACCATATACTGAATATGTACACGTGGCTTTACAATTACTGAGGTAAAACCCTCACCATATACTGAATATGTGCACGTGGCTTTACAATTACTGAGGTAAAACCCTCACCATATACTGAATATGTGCACGTGGCTTTACAATTACTGAGGTAAAACCCTCACCATATACTGAATATGTGCACGTGGCTTTACAATTACTGAGGTATAAACCTCACCATATACTGAATATGTGCACGTGGCTTTACAATTACTGAGGTAAAAACCTCACCATATACTGAATATGTACACGTGGCTTTACAATTACTGAGGTAAAAACTCCACAAATACTGAATGTGTGCACATGGCCTTACAATTACTGAGGTAAAAAAAAAACAAAAAACCAAAACCTCACCAAATACTCCATGTGTGCACGTGGTCAATTAGGTGTAACAATTTTTCATCCCTTTAAGAAATAGGTCCACTATACTACTAATATAACACTGCTATATCTTGAAAGTAGTCCTCACACTTTCTGACAGCATTCACTCACATCAGAGTATAAATACACCGAGTGCAAAGCAATTATATATTATACGCCCTGCACTGGCACTAATATAAGGGTACCGTCACACTTTAGCGACGCTCCAGCGATCCCACCAGCGATCTGACCTGGTTAGGATCGCTGGTGCGTCGCTACATGGTCGCTGGTGAGCTGTCAATCAGGCAGATCTCACAAGCGACCAGTGACCAGCCCCCAGCCAGCAGCAATGCGTGGAAGCGATGCTGCGCTTGGTAACTAAGGTAAATATTGGGTAACCAAGCGCTTGGTTACCCGATATTTACCTTGGTTACCAGCGCACACCGCTTAGCGCTGGCTCCCTGCACTCCTAGCCAGCGTACACATCGGGTTAATAAGCAAACAGCTTTGCTTATTTACCCGATATGTACTCCGGCTACTTGTGCAGGGAGCCGGCACTGACAGCGTGAGAGCGGCGGACGCTAGTAACCAAGGTAAATATCGGGTAACCAAGCAAAGGGCTTCCCTTGGTTACTCGATATTTACCTTGGTTACGGCTTACCGCAGGCTGCCAGACGCCGACTCCCTGCACATTCAGATCGTTGCTCTCTCGCTGTCAAACACAGCGATGTGTGCTCCACAGCGGGAGAGCAACGTCCAAAAAATAAACCAGCACTGTGTGTAACGAGCAGCGATCTCACAGCAGGGGCCAGATCGCTGCTCAGTGTCACACCGCGAGATCGATAATGAGGTCACTGCTGCGTCACAAAAACCGTGACTCAGCAGCGATCTCGCTATGTGAGAAGTACCCCTTAGTCAATGAGGCAATGCTTATCTGTGAGTTTTTCCTTATCTAAAATTGAGCTGAGGAAAAAAAAAAAAAAAAAAAAAAAGTAAAAAATAAATTGCAGCATCTTGCATACATGGCAGCGTATATCGGACGAAACTCTCCAATGTAACTCAATGGGTGTGAAAATTAAAAACACACGGCACAAGGACCATCTATGCTGGGCGTTTGGTTATGAATCGATTACCATCCTGGAGCGTAGGACACTAAATGTTGCTGTAAATGATTGTACAATAAAAGTTACTGAGAAAATAAATGTGTTGCATACGGATGCTGGGTGAGAAAAAAAAAACAACCCGCGCCCTCACATGATATATGGGATATCGAATGGATTTCACTCATCCAACTTTTCTGGATGATAATCAGTGCAGTTTTTGATGGCAGATGTGAGCGAGCCCTAATGATGATTATAGATCAGGAAGTTCATTTTCCTAATTCAGTTCACGAAAACAACGGGAGAATCAATTTGTTTGTCATTTCCTCCAGAGGGAGGTTTCCACCCCGCACGCTGACAGACGGAGGCAACGATTTACAGATTAGCAAAACACTGGAGGAAAATTAGTCTCATCTGTAAATATCACCCGCACAAAAGCAGACCTTAAAGGGAATCTGTCAGCAGGTTTGTGCTATGTAAGCTGAAGCCAGCATGCTGTAGAGACAGAGACCCTTATTCCAGCAATGTGACACTTACTGAGCTGTTTGCAGTCATTTTGATAACATCACAGTTTTCTCTGCTGCAGATCTTAGGCTATGTGCCCACAGGAGATTAAACCTGCAGATTTATTTGTGGAAAATCCGCGGATTTTCCAGATAAAGCCACAGGTTTCAGCATGTACAGACACTCCCCATGTTATCATATGGGACATGGGGAGTGCTGTGTCCATGCTGCGGATATGTGCGGCTGCGGATTTCCCACAGGTGCACGTAATTGCATGTCAATTATTTCTGCGGAATTACCTGTGGAAATCCCGGCTCTCCACTATGGAGATAGAGGCCAGAACTACCGCAGGTAAGCCGCATGAATGTCCGCAGGTTTACCGCAGCTATTTCACTGTACTACCCAGCTAAAAAATAGCTGCGGATTCTGGCGAGCAGCTGCGGGAAACCTGCGGACGTACCTGCGCATATATCCGCAGGTACAAAGTCCCCTGGGCAGATAGCTAGTGTTGAGCGGATCCGGATCCGCGCGGTTTCAGCGTCCGATCCAGGTCCGACCCGGAATTATTTTTTTTATTTTTTCTCTCTCTCTCGTCCCGGATCCGCTCCCCCATACACATACATGGGTCCGGATTCCGGATCGGATCCGGACTTCTTTTCCAACCCGCGAGGGATCCGCCGGACTCGGATTATTAGATGTTTGCTCAACTCTACAGATAGCCTAACAGTTGTTTGAATGTGGAGGTCTATAAGCCTGCCCACACCACTGATTGGCAGCTTTCTGTGTACACTCTGTATGGGGAGAAAGCTGCCAGTCAGTGGTGTAGGAGGGTTACACAGAGCTCATAAATATGCTGGACTACATGGCAACAGATCAAGTAGTCCTAATGATAATCTACTGCTGATTAAACAATAATTTAATCAAAACTACACTAAGCAGCCCAGTAAGTGACATCACTGGAATCAAGATCTCTGCCCCTACATTATGCTGCTCTCAGATTAAGTGTCAAAAACCTGATGACAGATGCCCTTTAATTATAAATATAATAAAGAAGGACACTTGTGTAACGGCTTTTGCATCTCATGGCAGCACTGCTGGAGGTGATGCCATAATGCAGAATGTGCGGTGACAGGGGTCAGACAGCAGAAGCAGACGCTCATGGGAAAAATTACAAATCCAGAAGTTATTTTTTCCTATATACCAGGAGCGTGTCGCACACGAGATTCACTATTTCAATCCTTCCTGTAAAAGTCACAAATTCCTTTATAAGACGATGGAGATGCGGTTCCTCTGCGCCGACTCAATGGACGAGAAGGACCCTACATAGATTAAAAGTAAAAATGGTTTATTAGTGTACATGTTTCAAGGCAATCTAGCCCCTTCCTCAGGGCTAAACCATGGAGTGGTCCTGAAGAAGGGGCTAGATTGCCTTGAAATGCACAGACTAATAAACCATTTTCAGCTTATATCTATTTGGGGTCATTCGCATCCATTGAGGCAGCACAGAGGAACCGCATTTTATCCTGATCGTCCCGCTGTGCATCCCCCGCTGATCTGCAGCAGCCTGATACAAATGCGTCAATAGTTGTGTCACACACAATGATCCCAGGTGAGGAGATAATCTCATCCCTACCCCTATTGTAGCCAGCGAAGACCCTATTGCGCTTGTTTTCTGCCTTAGGCTGCTTTCACACTACGTTTTTTTAACATGCGTCCTGAACGGTTTTTTAACGCAAAAACGCATCCAGTGCCAATACGTTTTCATTTCAATGAATTTGCAATGGACTCGCGTCAACATGCGTTCACCTGCGTTTGCGTGCGTTATAGTGAGGATCCAGCGACTTGCAGTTTAACTTTTTTTCAAAAACGCTACTTGTAGCGTTTTTGAGCTGCATCCAAAATACTGCAAATCGCTGGATCCTGATTATACTGCACGCAAACGTATGTGAACGCCGGCATGCTGATAGACAGGATCCTGCTTGCTCTACTGAGCATGCCCAGAAACCAGCCTGGTGTGATCAGTCTCTCTCTCCCCCTCCCTCTCATCTCTCTCTCTCCCCCGCCTGAGAGCTGCGGAAACCCGTAACCAAGGTAAACATCGGGTAACTTGCTTGGATACCCGATGTTTACCTTGGTTACGTGTGCAGGGAGCCCGGCTCCTAGCAGCTGCAAACGCTCGTAACCAAGGTAAATATGGGGTATCCAAGCAAGTTACCCGATGTTTACCTTGGTTATGAGCCTCGGCAGCTGTCAGATGCCGGCTCCCAGTCTGTCATGTTCAGTTCCTCTCACTCCCGATCACATGACTCTGCCCGCCCATAAACTTCAAGTGACAGGATCCTGCAAAATAACACATGCATTTTTCTTTGTAAAAACAGGATCCGCTTTTACAGCACAAAAACGTTCATGACGCATGTTAAAAAAACGTAGTGTGAAAGCAGCCTTCGTTGCTCCCAAATTCCTTTCCGGACATCTAGGGAGTGTTCACACTGAATTTCCTGATGCAGATTACTGAGCAGAATCCGCTCCAAATACACACGAAAAACGGAATTCACATGAAATAAGCTAGAAAACATTCCTACTGCGCACATGCTGCTTTTTCAGCTGGAGAATGAAGGATGGGTTCACAGCTTTTCAGTGTGAAAAAGCTTCTAACAACAAGTTTTTGGGGGCATTTTTATATTGATTTTTGAATGGGATGTTTTTTCCTTCCTCAATTGATTATAAAGTCAAATTTTGAGGCTTTCCCTCAAGAGACTTTCTTCATAGTCAGGTGTTTGGAGCAGTTTTAGATGCAGAAACTCTCCAAATCTTTCTCTAAAAAATATCCCCAAAACTTTTTGCTCCTTTCAGCTGCAAAAAACTCAGCGAAGTGATCATCATCCTCCAGCTTTCAGCACAGTGCGCACCAGGGGCAGGTTACCCCTCCTGATGAATGGGAAGCTGATTTACACAGAATTCAAGGAGTATGTGGATTTTGGAGCAGAATCTGGCACCGCAAAAATAACAAAAGGAAGATTTTTTTTTTTCCCCTAACATGACATCTCATAAGGAGCCAGAAAGAAAAAAACCCTGCAAAATATAACTGGAGTAGAGAAAGGGCCATGTACAAAAAGTGCAAAGAGATATATATATATATATATATATATATATATATATATATATATATATATATATATATATATATATATATATATATATATACACACACGTGTGGGTCAGTAAGCCTGAAAATCCCAACCAAGTCAATAACTGATGAAAACCTAACAAGTCCTTACAGAGGTATCAGAAATCAGTCTGCGGCATCTGGCCCCAACCTACTCTATATGGTGAGAATATGGGGCCAGGGTAAAGCCCCAGTCTCCTTACCTCAACCCCCATTCCTAGTCCCGAGGCCCCAGTCTCCAGCACAAAGGCTACAGCCTTAGCTTCTAGTCTCCAGCTCCCAGCCCCCCGTCCTCAGCCTCCATTCCTAGCCCTGAGCCCCTAGCCCCAAGTCTCCAACCCCAAGGGTCCGCTCCTAGCCCAGAGCCCCCGTTGCTCAGTCTCCGCTCCTAGCCCCCGTTCCTCAGTTTCCATTCCTAGCCCCTAGCCTCCTTTCCTCAGTTTCCATTCCTAGCCCCTAGCCTCCTTTCCTCAGTTTCCATTCCTAGCCCCTAGCCTCCTTTCCTCAGTTTCCATTCCTAGCCCCTAGCCTCCTTTCCTCAGTTTCCATTCCTAGCCCCTAGCCTCCTTTCCTCAGCTTCCATTCCTAGCCCCTAGCCTCCTTTCCTCAGCTTCCATTCCTAGCCCCTAGCCTCCTTTCCTCAGCTTCCATTCCTAGCCCCTAGCCTCCTTTCCTCAGTCTCCATTCCTAGTCCCGAGCCTCCTTTCCTCAGTCTCCATTCCTAGCCCCTAGCCTCCTTTCCTCAGTTTCCATTCCTTGCCTCCTTTCCTCAGTTTCCATTCCTAGCCCCGAGCCTCCTTTCCTCAGTCTCCATTCCTAGCCCCTAGCCTCCTTTCCTCAGTCTCCATTCCTAGCCCCTAGCCTCCTTTCCTCAGTCTCCATTCCTAGCCCCTAGCCTCCTTTCCTCAGTCTCCATTCCTAGCCCCTAGCCTCCTTTCCTCAGTCTCCATTCCTAGCCCCTAGCCTCCTTTCCTCAGTCTCCATTCCTAGCCCCTAGCCTCCTTTCCTCAGTCTCCATTCCTAGCCCCTAGCCTCCTTTCCTCAGTCTCCATTCCTAGCCCCTAGCCTCCTTTCCTCAGTCTCCATTCCTAGCCCCTAGCCTCCTTTCCTCAGTCTCCATTCCTAGCCCCTAGCCTCCTTTCCTCAGTCTCCATTCCTAGCCCCTAGCCTCCTTTCCTCAGTTTCCATTCCTAGCCCCTAGCCTCCTTTCCTCAGTTTCCATTCCTAGCCCCTAGCCTCCTTTCCTCAGTCTCCATTCCTAGCCCCTAGCCTCCTTTCCTCAGTCTCCATTCCTAGCCCCTAGCCTCCTTTCCTCAGTCTCCATTCCTAGCCCCTAGCCTCCTTTCCTCAGTCTCCATTCCTAGCCCCTAGCCTCCTTTCCTCAGTCTCCATTCCTAGCCCCTAGCCTCCTTTCCTCAGTCTCCATTCCTAGCCCCTAGCCTCCTTTCCTCAGTCTCCATTCCTAGCCCCTAGCCTCCTTTCCTCAGTCTCCATTCCTAGCCCCTAGCCTCCTTTCCTCAGTCTCCATTCCTAGCCCCTAGCCTCCTTTCCTCAGTCTCCATTCCTAGCCCCTAGCCTCCTTGCCTCAGTCTCCATTCCTAGCCCCTAGCCTCCTTGCCTCAGTCTCCATTCCTAGCCCCTAGCCTCCTTGCCTCAGTCTCCATTCCTAGTCCCGAGCCTCCTTTCCTCAGTTTCCATTCCTTGCCCCGAGCCTCCTTTCCTCAGTCTCCATTCCTAGCCCCTAGCCTCCTTTCCTCAGTCTCCATTCCTAGCCCCTAGCCTCCTTTCCTCAGTCTCCATTCCTAGCCCCTAGCCTCCTTTCCTCAGTCTCCATTCCTAGCCCCTAGCCTCCTTTCCTCAGTCTCCATTCCTAGCCCCTAGCCTCCTTTCCTCAGTCTCCATTCCTAGCCCCTAGCCTCCTTTCCTCAGTCTCCATTCCTAGCCCCTAGCCTCCTTTCCTCAGTCTCCATTCCTAGCCCCTAGCCTCCTTTCCTCAGTCTCCATTCCTAGCCTCCTTTCCTCAGTCTCCATTCCTAGCCCCTAGCCTCCTTTCCTCAGTCTCCATTCCTAGCCCCTAGCCTCCTTTCCTCAGTCTCCATTCCTAGCCCCTAGCCTCCTTTCCTCAGTCTCCATTCCTAGCCCCTAGCCTCCTTTCCTCAGTCTCCATTCCTAGCCCCTAGCCTCCTTTCCTCAGTCTCCATTCCTAGCCCCTAGCCTCCTTTCCTCAGTCTCCATTCCTAGCCCCTAGCCTCCTTTCCTCAGTCTCCATTCCTAGCCCCTAGCCTCCTTTCCTCAGTCTCCATTCCTAGCCCCTAGCCTCCTTTCCTCAGTCTCCATTCCTAGCCCCTAGCCTCCTTTCCTCAGTCTCCATTCCTAGCCCCTAGCCTCCTTTCCTCAGTCTCCATTCCTAGCCCCTAGCCTCCTTTCCTCAGTCTCCATTCCTAGCCCCTAGCCTCCTTTCCTCAGTCTCCATTCCTAGCCTCCTTTCCTCAGTCTCCATTCCTAGCCTCCTTTCCTCAGTCTCCATTCCTAGCCTCCTTTCCTCAGTCTCCATTCCTAGCCCCTAGCCTCCTTTCCTCAGTCTCCATTCCTAGCCCCTAGCCTCCTTTCCTCAGTCTCCATTCCTAGCCCCTAGCCTCCTTTCCTCAGTCTCCATTCCTAGCCCCTAGCCTCCTTTCCTCAGTCTCCATTCCTAGCCCCTAGCCTCCTTTCCTCAGTCTCCATTCCTAGCCCCTAGCCTCCTTTCCTCAGTCTCCATTCCTAGCCCCTAGCCTCCTTTCCTCAGTCTCCATTCCTAGCCCCTAGCCTCCTTTCCTCAGTCTCCATTCCTAGCCCCTAGCCTCCTTTCCTCAGTCTCCATTCCTAGCCCCTAGCCTCCTTTCCTCAGTCTCCATTCCTAGCCTCCTTTCCTCAGTCTCCATTCCTAGCCCCTAGCCTCCTTTCCTCAGTTTCCATTCCTAGCCCCTAGCCTCCTTTCCTCAGTTTCCATTCCTAGCCCCTAGCCTCCTTTCCTCAGTCTCCATTCCTAGCCCCTAGCCTCCTTTCCTCAGTCTCCATTCCTAGCCCCTAGCCTCCTTTCCTCAGTCTCCATTCCTAGCCCCTAGCCTCCTTTCCTCAGTCTCCATTCCTAGCCCCTAGCCTCCTTTCCTCAGTCTCCATTCCTAGCCCCTAGCCTCCTTTCCTCAGTCTCCATTCCTAGCCCCTAGCCTCCTTTCCTCAGTCTCCATTCCTAGCCCCTAGCCTCCTTTCCTCAGTCTCCATTCCTAGCCCCTAGCCTCCTTTCCTCAGTCTCCATTCCTAGCCCCTAGCCTCCTTTCCTCAGTCTCCATTCCTAGCCCCTAGCCTCCTTTCCTCAGTCTCCATTCCTAGCCCCTAGCCTCCTTTCCTCAGTCTCCATTCCTAGCCCCTAGCCTCCTTTCCTCAGTCTCCATTCCTAGCCCCTAGCCTCCTTTCCTCAGTCTCCATTCCTAGCCCCTAGCCTCCTTTCCTCAGTCTCCATTCCTAGCCCCTAGCCTCCTTTCCTGTCTCCATTCCTAGCCCCTAGCCTCCTTTCCTCAGTCTCCATTCCTAGCCCCTAGCCTCCTTTCCTCAGTCTCCATTCCTAGCCCCTAGCCTCCTTTCCTCAGTCTCCATTCCTAGCCCCTAGCCTCCTTTCCTCAGTCTCCATTCCTAGCCCCTAGCCTCCTTTCCTCAGTCTCCATTCCTAGCCCCTAGCCTCCTTGCCTCAGTCTCCATTCCTAGCCCCTAGCCTCCTTTCCTCAGTTTCCATTCCTTGCCTCCTTTCCTCAGTTTCCATTCCTAGCCCCTAGCCTCCTTTCCTCAGTCTCCATTCCTAGCCCCTAGCCTCCTTTCCTCAGTCTCCATTCCTAGCCCCTAGCCTCCTTTCCTCAGTCTCCATTCCTAGCCCCTAGCCTCCTTTCCTCAGTCTCCATTCCTAGCCCCTAGCCTCCTTTCCTCAGTCTCCATTCCTAGCCCCTAGCCTCCTTTCCTCAGTCTCCATTCCTAGCCCCTAGCCTCCTTTCCTCAGTCTCCATTCCTAGCCCCTAGCCTCCTTTCCTCAGTCTCCATTCCTAGCCCCTAGCCTCCTTTCCTCAGTCTCCATTCCTAGCCCCTAGCCTCCTTTCCTCAGTCTCCATTCCTAGCCCCTAGCCTCCTTTCCTCAGTCTCCATTCCTAGCCCCTAGCCTCCTTTCCTCAGTCTCCATTCCTAGCCCCTAGCCTCCTTTCCTCAGTCTCCATTCCTAGCCTCCTTTCCTCAGTCTCCATTCCTAGCCTCCTTTCCTCAGTCTCCATTCCTAGCCCCTAGCCTCCTTTCCTCAGTTTCCATTCCTAGCCCCTAGCCTCCTTTCCTCAGTTTCCATTCCTAGCCCCTAGCCTCCTTTCCTCAGTCTCCATTCCTAGCCCCTAGCCTCCTTTCCTCAGTCTCCATTCCTAGCCCCTAGCCTCCTTTCCTCAGTCTCCATTCCTAGCCCCTAGCCTCCTTTCCTCAGTCTCCATTCCTAGCCCCTAGCCTCCTTTCCTCAGTCTCCATTCCTAGCCCCTAGCCTCCTTTCCTCAGTCTCCATTCCTAGCCCCTAGCCTCCTTTCCTCAGTCTCCATTCCTAGCCCCTAGCCTCCTTTCCTCAGTCTCCATTCCTAGCCCCTAGCCTCCTTTCCTCAGTCTCCATTCCTAGCCCCTAGCCTCCTTTCCTCAGTCTCCATTCCTAGCCCCTAGCCTCCTTTCCTCAGTCTCCATTCCTAGCCCCTAGCCTCCTTTCCTCAGTCTCCATTCCTAGCCCCTAGCCTCCTTTCCTCAGTCTCCATTCCTAGCCCCTAGCCTCCTTTCCTCAGTCTCCATTCCTAGCCCCTAGCCTCCTTTCCTCAGTCTCCATTCCTAGCCCCTAGCCTCCTTTCCTCAGTCTCCATTCCTAGCCCCTAGCCTCCTTTCCTCAGTCTCCATTCCTAGCCCCTAGCCTCCTTTCCTCAGTCTCCATTCCTAGCCCCTAGCCTCCTTGCCTCAGTCTCCATTCCTAGCCCCTAGCCTCCTTGCCTCAGTCTCCATTCCTAGCCCCTAGCCTCCTTTCCTCAGTTTCCATTCCTTGCCTCCTTTCCTCAGTTTCCATTCCTAGCCCCTAGCCTCCTTTCCTCAGTCTCCATTCCTAGCCCCTAGCCTCCTTTCCTCAGTCTCCATTCCTAGCCCCTAGCCTCCTTTCCTCAGTCTCCATTCCTAGCCCCTAGCCTCCTTTCCTCAGTCTCCATTCCTAGCCCCTAGCCTCCTTTCCTCAGTCTCCATTCCTAGCCCCTAGCCTCCTTTCCTCAGTCTCCATTCCTAGCCCCTAGCCTCCTTTCCTCAGTCTCCATTCCTAGCCCCTAGCCTCCTTTCCTCAGTCTCCATTCCTAGCCCCTAGCCTCCTTTCCTCAGTCTCCATTCCTAGCCCCTAGCCTCCTTTCCTCAGTCTCCATTCCTAGCCCCTAGCCTCCTTTCCTCAGTCTCCATTCCTAGCCCCTAGCCTCCTTTCCTCAGTCTCCATTCCTAGCCCCTAGCCTCCTTTCCTCAGTCTCCAGCCTTGTTTTGAGGTTCCCCTTGTAGATGATGTGGGTCACACACCAGCAAACACAGTTTCCAAAAATCTCAGCCCATACAAATGGAGAGAGGAATCTTTGCCAGCTGCTCCAAACAAATGGGGGAGAGACCACCCAGAGGGTCCTGGTGGTGACGTCACTGGTCCATTTCAGGGTTAACTCCTTGGTGCCCACCCAGGGCTCTATGATGCAGGGAATGGCTCCACGTCCCCATACAGCCCTGGAGCTGACAGACCCTGCTGTACCGTGCCCCCACCCCTGGCCGGGCTGAGGAGGAGGCTGCAGTGCCGGTCGGGGGCAGCACCTACCTGGCAGCCTGGTCCCTGAGCCGGAGGATCGCAGAGAAGAGCAGGAGGGAGCACAAGACTGTGCAGAGACAGGGAGAAGGCGGAGGCAGAGCGATGAATGAGGGAAAGTGGAGGGAGGAAGAGGAGGAGACACAGCGCAGGGGCAGCAGGAGCGGCACACCGCCGGGCATACAGCCTGTGCCCTGTGTCCAGCGCCGCCCACCTCTCACCTTGCCGGACTCCTGCCGCTGCTTAGGAACCGTTGCTATGTAAACGTCACTTGTCTGCCACTGTACGTGTCCTCAGGTGGTAGGGAGAGGGCTCCGCCGCCATCTTTTTCTCGGGCAGCTCTAGCTCCAGGTGAACGGTACATGGCTGAAACTTTCATGGACACTAATGAAAAGTAATAATGATGTGGGCGTGTGGCACAGAGCAGAGGCCGGGATCTGGCAGGCTGATCGCAGTGGTGGAGGCTACCGGCCGGACTAGCGCTCAAAGCGAGCCGCAAGCTGCACATCACAGTATAAGGCTACATGCGCACGCTGCTTCTTTTTTGTGTTCACAAACTGCAGCCAAAACTGCAGCCAAAACTGCACCTTGTCAGAGAGAGCCTGGAAATGTCACAAAAAATGTAGGTGCTTTTTTGGTGCATTTTTGCTGTTTTTTTGGTGCGTTTTTGGCTGCAGTTTTGTCAACAATTGTTTCATGTATTTTTCAGTTCAAACAAGCCCATAAAGCTTGTTGAATTGGAAAAAAAAAAAAATTAGAAATAAATAAATAATTAAAAAAAACGGCGTGCGGTCCCCCCCAATTTTAATGCCAGCCAGATAAAGCCATACGGCTGAAGGCTGGTATTCTCAGGATGGGGAGCTCCACGTTATGGGGAGCCCCCCAGCCTAACAATATCAGTCAGCAGCCGCCCAGAATTGCCGCATACATTAGATGCGACAGTTCTGGGACTGTACCCGGCTCTTCCCGATTTACCCTGGTGCGTTGGCAAATCGGGGTAATAAGGAGTTATTGGCAGCCCATAGCTGCCAATAAGTCCTAGATTAATCATGTCAGGCGTCTATGAGACACCCTCCATGATTAATCTGTAAATTACAGTAAATAAACACACACACCCGAAAAAATCCTTTATTAGAAATAAAAAACACAAACACATTCCCTCATTACCAATTTATTAACCCCGACAAAGCCCTCCATGTCCGGCGTAATCCAGCATGCTCCAGCGTCGCATCCAGCAGTGCTGCATGGAGGTGACCGGAGAAGCAGCAGACACCGCCGCTCCGGTCACCTCCACGCAGCTAATGAAGACAGCCGCGCGATCAGCTGAGCTGTCACCGAGGTTACCCGCTGTCACTGGATCCAGCGGTGGCCGCGAGTAACCTCTGACAGCTCAGCTGATCGCGCTACAGCGTGGAGCCAGCGGCAGGAGCGTGGAGCCGGCGGCAGGAGCGTGGAGCCGGCGGCAAGAGCGTGGAGCCGGCGGCAAGAGCGTGGAGCCGGCAGGAGCGTGGAGCCGGCGGCAGGAGCGTGGAGCCGGCCGGCGGCAGGAGCGTGGAGCCGGCCGGCGGCAGCAGCGTGGAGCCGGCCGGCGGCAGCAGCGTGGAGCCGGCCGGCGGCAGGAGCGTGGAGCCGGCCGGCGGCAGGAGCGTGGAGCCGGCCGGCGGCAGGAGCGTGGAGCCGGCCGGCGGCAGGAGCGTGGAGCCCGGGACTGGTGTGGCGCCCCTGACCTGGTCAGGCACCACTGAGTACTGCACCCATGCTGGGGACAGTACAATACAGGTAATCCAGAAGGCTGACTGGGGTGTGGAACACAGGCGCATAGTGATCAGGTCTCACACATGTACCCATGAGAGGACCCCTGGGGATCCCAGGAGGGGGCAAGCCTTCACCTTCACTGGAATAGTGGAGGGGGTAGAGCCTCCATCTCCTCTCAAGGGGTGTGGTGGAGAGTCTGGTTGCTAGGTGGCGTAGGCAAGAACAGGAGAGGAGGGGCAGTGAGTCAGTTAGAGCAGAACTCCATAGGGCTCAGTGAGGAGCAGACCTGTGGGGCTGTTGCTGTCTAACAGCGCCCGCGCAGTGGCTACAGACGGGGGAGAACGGTCAACTAGGAGTGCTACCTGAAAGCCAGCTTCAGCTAGGGAGTGCAACGGAGTGGGAAGTAAGGAGACTGCTAGAGAGCACCAGGCCCAACCGGGCGGCAGATCCCGAAGCGAAGATAGATCCAGCTTTCTTCTGCTAAACCTGCCGGTGTGGGGCTCTCAAAGCCCACACCACAACACCACAAAAGCCGCAGCCACGTAACCGCAGTGAGGGCCCATAGGTCACAGGAGGCAAGCAGCTGGAGTGGCCTGGTCCGGGGAACAAGCATACGGCGAACGAAGGGGAGAGAGAGAGGCTGCAGCATCTTCCCTGGGTGACCCCCATAGGGACTAAAAGTCGGGGTCACCCCAAACCACCAAGGGCTAAGGAAGGCGAGTCAGTAGTCACCCTCATAAAGTCAGCCTGAAGGATACCTGGTTCCCACCTGGTTCATCCCAGCTACGCCCGGGCTACTCACCCTGCCATCAAATGTGAGTAAAGCCCTTGAAAGACATTCCTGCCGGTGTGGTTATTCTGCGACTTGTGGTACTACAAACCTACACAGGGCCCTGGGGCTTGCCTCACTCTCAGGAGGCTACTACATCCGACTGCACCCACCATCAGCCCCAGGCGTCCCCTAACCTGCAGTGGCGGTCCCCACTGACCGCAATACTGAGAGTGGCGTCACGATCAAACAAGAAGATTTCCTACCAGTGACGGAGATCCAGCAACGTGGAGTCCCTGAAGGTAATGCACCGACACTGACACTACACCCGTGGGGCTTCACACTGGCAGCGGCGGCGGCGGTGGCGGTGAGAGGGGTCCATCATCTCCCCTGTGCGGGGACCGCGGTACTTCGGGGAACACGGGGAGGACGGGACTATCAGCGGCGGCAGCAGCAAGAGGGAAAAATCAATGTTTTCAGCTGCCAATGTCCATCCCCCTCTCTGCCGCTGCTGATAGTCCCCGTCCTCCACATCATCTCCCCTGGGGACAGCGGTACTTCGGGGAACACGTGGAGGACGGGACGGGACGGGACGGGACCACTTGCCTGACCTCACTTTCTGACAAATCACCTGCGTTTTTGCTAGCAAAAACGCAGGTAAAAGGCAGGTAAAATGCACCACTTTTGATTAGCATGCATTTTTCCTGCGTTTTTGATGCCCTCATTGATTTCAATGGGTGACAAATGTTGACAAAAACGCAGGAAGAATGAACATGCTGCATTTTTTTTGTCACAAACTTTTGACAAAAAAAACGCTGACAAATAAACTGCAGTGTGCGCATGACAAATCTGACTTCTCATAGACTTTGCTGGGAAGTCAGATGTCAGAAAGTTCTGCTGACAAAACTGCAGCCAAAAAAGCAGCAAAAAAGCAGGAAAAAAAGCAGCGTGCGCATGTAGCCTAATGAAGACATTTCCACTGGACTGTGGCAGCCAATCACACTGCAGCTTTAATTACATCTCCTGAACTTGAAAAATGAAAGCTGTGCGGTGATAGGCTGCTATGGCAAGTGTCTTCTGTATATTTTAGGCCAGGGCTGCCCAGTGACGTCACATCTAATGATTTCCTATGGCATCACATTATCACCACAAATGTTTTCAAATGAGTGGGAGTTTTTTCCCCTGTTAGGCTAGGTTCACATTTCCGTTAAAATGTATCAGTCACAATCCGCGGCTCTGGTAAACAACGGCATCTGTTTAGCGAATTCCGCTGTGTCCCATAGACTTGTATTAGTGGCGGATTGCGACTGATGACCTTGTGTTGCATCCGCTGACGTCAGATGTTTTTGTACTGACCGCCGAGTGGGAACAACGCAGAATGTAACGTTTTTCTGTCCGTCAAAATTAACACGCCGCGCAGGAATCCGTCGCCATCCGTCAAGCTTGTAATGTATGTCTATGGTGCTGGATTCTGTCCTGCTCTACTGAGCATGCCCAGCATGTTTGGCACACCCACTGGGCTGTCCCAAACACAAACGGATCATGACTGATCTGTCAAAAAACGGACGTACAGCGGATGTAACGGATGCGACGGATCAGTTTTTTCACAGGAATCCTGTGAAAAACACATCCGTTGCATCAGTTGACATCTAAAAAACAACTGATCCGTTGCTGTTGGACCTGACAGATTTAAAACAACGGAAATGTGAACCTAGCCTTAGGCTAGGTTCACACTTCCGTTAAATTGTATTAGTCACAATCCGCTGCTCTGGTAAACAACGGAATCTGTTTAGCGGATTCTGTTGTTCCCATAGACTTGTATGAGCGGCGGATTGTGACTGATGATGCTGCGTTGCACCCTCCGCCCGACTGATCAGTCGTAGAACGACTGACAGCGGGGGGAAGGAACGCAGCCTGTAACTTTTTTGAGCAGCGCAATCCGTAGGATTTCGCTGCGCACGCTCTCTAAGGCTCCCTGCACACATAACCAGGATACACATCGGGTTACTAAGCAATGCGCTTTGGTTAGTTACCCGATATTTACACTGGTTACGTGTGCAGGGAGCCAGCGCTAAGCGGTGTACGCTGGTAACCAGTGTAAATATCAGGTAACCAAGCAAAAAGTGCTTTGCTTTTAGTTACCCGATATTTACCATGGATACGTGTGCAGGGAGGCCGACACTTCCCCGCTCGGCTCCGCCCCCTCCCGCACTCCGCATGTATACACACACACTCACCTGTCCCCAGCCCTGCAGTCCCCGCTTCACTGACGTCCTCAGCGGCACGGCCCCGCTCGGCTCCACCCACCTCGAACTCCGCCCCCTCGCGCTCCGCCCCCGCACACAACGGAGTCCGACAATGAATTCTGTTCTTTGTCATCCGTTGTACAACGCATCAGTCACATGCGTCAAGCAACGCATGTGACTGATGCAAAACAATGGAAATGTGAACCTAGCCTTACAAGGCACACAATACTCACTGTGCGACTTATCACTCTGATTTCGCCCCTTTTTATAATTCAATATCATATCACAACCCTAGAAAATTGTGCAGCAGCAAATTGCAGTCACGTTGTGCAGATGTTTTTGGTTGTGTGACTTGTCTGAGAATTGTTACCACACGACACATCATATATTTATCAGAGGCACTTCATGACTCACCATGGCCTGATTTACCATGCCCCCGATACACCATGCCCCCGATACACTATGCCCCCGATACACCATGGCCCCGATACACCATGGCCCCGATACACCATGCCCCCGATACACCATGCCCCCGATACACCATGGCCCTGATACACCATGCCCCCCGATACACCATGGCCTCAATTCACCATCACCTGTGCTTCTGGTGTTTGTTTAATTTTGCACCTTTTTTTGTTTGCACCCAGTTCATTATTATATTTGCGCCTTTTTTGAAGCCTGTTTTATATGCGTTTGCCCTTTTTTGTGAGCAAAGTTTAGTAAATCCAGACGTGTTCACCAGATTCATCAATTACTACTTTGTAAAACGTCACAAAATTTGCTGCAGCCCCCCTCCAGTCCCACTGATATATTCTTCAGTACTCCAAGAAAAAAAAACTGTACGGCTGAAATCCTTTTTGATAAAAATTCCTTTCTTCTTTATTTATCCATTTTAAAATGACATATCAGGGAGCAGGATGGCACGTGGACACGTTTCGGCATTAAGCCTACCGTTACACTGTGTTTCTTGGCGTTCTATGTTACCCAGCCGATGAGTGGCTGCATCCAAACTGATTAGTGGACTGGAATAATATTCTCATGGTGAGTGTATTTGTAGTTTTTGTATTCTTTAGTATGCCGGAATTCTGGCTCAATATTTCTGCTTTTTTGTGAAACTTGGAACTTTTTGCGCTGACAAATCAGCAATAAGATTCACGACTGAAAAAGAGATCTTTTTTTCCTTTGTAAAAAATTAATTCATTGCGTGCACCATTTTGAAGAATATGACACTAAAAACAGTAATAAAGGACAGTGACTTAAACCCCCCACAAATGCTGAATCAGGGCCTTTATTTCAGCAGACCGTTAACATGATGTGCCTACTATACGGGCCACGGTATTTTTAACAACAGATGTACCTGATTAGTGAATGGCCAACCACTTGAAAATGCAACATAAATAAAGAAACTTACCAAATCAGGGTCTCATGGAAAACCAGGAGGCAAGAAAAAGACGCTATGATACTACAATGCAGATCAAACTGGAAAAATACACGGAATAACATGTACTATATATGTCTGGCAACACAAAAGCGTTATGTGGCGTAACTAGAGTCCCATGAGCAAAATTTGGATTTGGACCCCACCAGCAGGTTGGTCAGATGTGTGGGCCCCTGTCCTGTAATAATGGCTCATATTCTGTAATAATGTCCACTATCCTTTGCCCCTCTGTGTAATGTCCTGTCCTGGGCCCCCATTTTGTAATAATTCCTCATGTCCTGTAATCATGTCCCTTATCCTGGGCAGGGCTGTGGAGTCGGAGTTTGTGTCCATTTTGGTGGGGTCAGTATAAAATGGACTAACTCCGACTCCTAAAATATATAATAAATTGGGTGCAGTGGTTCAGTGCAGTATGTGCTGAATATTTTTTCATAAGAATGTAGGAAAGTTATGAAATGTCCTATAAATGTCTGTTCTATACCTGATCAAACGATCTAGGCTTTTAGTTGAGATGAATCTGTGCTGCACTTCAGCTACATGATATATGTAGTGATGTCACCATTTTACTACAGTAAATTTATCACAAACATCAGTCATGTACAGTTGAAATCTGAAGTTTCCATTCGCTCTCTATAAGGACACATACAATATGTATGTTTTTCTCACTGACATGAAATCAGAATAAACCTTTCTTGTTTTAGATCAATTGGGAACCAAAATTATTTATATTTACCAAATGCCAGAATAATGAGAGAGAATGTTTTAAGGTATTTTTATTACTTTCTGAAAAGTCAATCGTTTACATACACTGAGAGTAATATGCCTTTAACCCCTTTACGACCGCCGATACGCCTTTTAACGGCGGTAAATAAGGGTACTTTTTCCGATCCGCCGCTTTTTAACGGCGGTCGGAAAAAAGGGTCTAGCGCCCCCCAGAGTCAGAAAATTTCCGGGGTCTCAGCTGCCGGGGGTAGCTGAGACCCTGGAGATCATGATTCGGGCCGGTTTTTCCGGTCCCCGCTCACCTGATGACCGGTATACACCGTATACCGATCATCAAGTTATAGTAAATGACCGCGCCGGTAAAAAATGATTTATCTCCCATCTGGCATGATCAAACATGCCAGATGGGAGATAAATCTTTTTCCCGGTTCCCTCCGGTCCCCCGGTGTCCCCAAAGTGCCCCCCCCGACCCCCAACCCCCTCCCGAAAATCCAAGATGGCCGCGCGCACCGGCGATCACAGCAGCGCGCCGGCCGCATTTCCACTGTTCCTATGGTTTCTGTCGTATGTGCCATAACACATACGACAGAAACCTGCTCCCCAGGCCCTGCCGGGATCCCCCCTACCCCCCCCTGGTGTTCCCCGGTGTCCCCCGGTGTCATACATACCTGTCGCAGCGCTGATCCCCCGCGGCCCCCTCCTCCGGCTCCTTCTGTGCAGACTCCGGTCACATGTGCAGAGCGCAGCTGTCAGCTTCCTGTGTTCAGGACGCTGGCTGCTGCTGCTTCTGCTGCTCGCACTCTGCAGCTGTGACCCAGGGAGGGTGGGTGCAGATTCTTTGCACCCACTCTCCTCAAATGGAGGGTCTGCCCTCCTAGAAAATGGGGGATACGTTCCCTGAACGTGTCCCCCATATTCTAGAAGGTCCAGAGGCGACGTGGGACATCCAAATGGATTATTGTGGATTTTTTTTTTTTCTTTTCAATAAATTGGTCAATCAGGGAATGTTTGGGGGAGTGTTTTTTCAAATAAATTTTTTTTTGTTGTCAATTTTTTTTTTATTACTGTCAATTAGTTATGTCGGGTATCTGATAGACGCCGTGACATAACTAATTGCTGGGCTTGATGCCAGGTGACATTACACACCTGGTATCAACCCCATTCATTACCCCGTTAGCCAACGCACCAGGGCGCGGGATGAGCTGGGGCGAAGCGCCAGAATTGGCGCATCTAATGGATGCGCCACTTCTGGGGCGGCTGCGGCCTGCTATTTTTAGGCTGGGAAGAGTCCAATAACCGTGGCTCTTCCCATCCTGAGAATACCAGACCCCAGCTGTCAGCTTCACCTTGGCTGGTGATCTAATTTGGGGGGACCCCACGTTTGTTTTTTTTTTTTAATTATTTATTTATAAATAATTAAAAAAAAAAACAGCTTGGGGAGCCCTCCAAATTGATCACCAGACAAGATGAAGCTGTCAGCTGTGGTTTGCAGGCTACAGCTGTCTGCTTTACCCTAGCTGGCTATCAAAAATAGGGGGGACCCCACGTCATTTATTTTAATTCTTTTTTTTTTTTTTGGGCTAAATACAAGGCTAGGCATCCTTTAGTGTCACATGAAAGGCACTAAAGGGCGCCAGCTTAGAATATGCAGGGGGGTGGGACGTTATATATGTTTGACATCTATCCATTCATCCATTGTAGCATTTTACGCTGTGTGCCCACAATCAGGGTTTGCAACGTTTTGGGCGCAGAGTGTTTTCCCTGCGTCCATAACGCTGCGTTGTGCAGTAGAAGCACAGTGGCAGGATTTTTAGAAATCCCGTGCCCACTGTGTTTCTTTTCTCCGCAGCATAAATCGACCTGTGGCGCAGCTTCCCGAGCCTCAGGATGTCAATTTATGCTGCGGAGATGAGTGTTCTTTGCAGGTAGAATAGAGCTAAAGTCCACAGCAGCCTGAACCCAAATCGTGGGCATGGGCAGCTGCGTTCTCCCGTGGACAACACTCACATTTCTGCAGGAGGCTGACACTGGGTACTAGACGCCGTGTCGCTGGATCATGGCCACATAGCCTAAAGGCTACTTTACACGCTGCGATATCGGTCCCGATATCGCTAGCGTGGGTACCCGCCCCCATCTGTTGTGCGACACGGGCAATCGCTGCCCGTGCCGCACAACATCGCGCAGATGCGTCACACATACTTACCTGCCCGGCGACGTCGCTGTGACCGGCAAACCGCCTCCTTTCTAAGGGGGCGGTCCGTGTGGCGTCACAGTGACGTCACTGAGCGGCCGCCCAATAGAAGCGGAGGGGCGGAGATGAGTGGCCGGAACATCCCGCCCACCTCCTTCCTTCCTCATAGCGGCCGGGAGGCAGGTAAGGGGAGCTTCCTCGTTCCTGCGGCGTCACACATAGCGATGTGTGCTGCCGCAGGAGCGACGAACTACATCGTTACTGCTGCAGTAACGATAATCGAGAATGGACCCCCATGTCACCGATGAGCGATTTTGCACGTTTTTGCAACGATGCAAAATCGCTCATCGGTGTCACACGCAGCAACATCGCTAATGCGGCCGGATGTGCGTCACCAATTCCGTGACCCTAACGACTCCGCATTAGCGATGTCGCAGCGTGTAAAGCCCCCTTAACAGTGAGAAATTTTTTGCTACAGCAACAGTTTTGTGAAGTACCTGTGGATTCAAAACGTTTACTATACTCCTGAATAAAATCCTTGAGGGGTCCAGTTTCCAAAATGAGGTCACTTGTGGGGGGTTTCTGATGTATAGGTGCCCAAGGGGCCCTGCTAATGTGACATGGTGCGCGCAATTTACTTCAACTTTTCCAAAATTCAAATGGTGCTCCTTCCATTCCAAGCCCTCCCATTTATCCAAACAAAGGTTTTTGGCCACATGTGTGGTATCCCTGCGCTCACAAGAAATTAGATAACCTGTGGGGTACACGTTTTGTTGTTGCCTCTTGAAAAAGTGAAAAATGTGTCGCTAAATCAACATTTTTGTGAAAAAAATGAAAATTTCAATATGGCAACCTAAGCTTATCAAATTCTGTGAAGTATTCGTGGATTCAAAATGCTCAATATACACCTAGATTAAAGCCTTGAGGGGTCTTATTTCCAGAATGGGGTCACTTGTGGGGGACCTCCACTGCTTAGGCACCTCAGGGGTTCTCCTAATGCAACATGGCGTCCGCTATTGATTCCAGCCAATTTTGCAGTCAAATTGCACTCCTTCTCTTCTGAGCCCTGTAGTGTGCCCAAACAGTTGATTTCCACCACATACAAGATATCAACAAACTCAGGAGAAATTGCGCAATAAATTTCATGGTGATTTTTTTCCTGTTACCCTTGTGAAAAAAAAAGCTACCTGGTTGAAGTAACAATTTTGTGGTAAAATTTTATTTTTTTATTTTCATGGCTCAACGTTATAAACTTCTGTAAAGCACCTGGGGGTTCAGGGTACTCACCAAACATCAAGATAAATTCCTTGAGGGGCCTAATTTCCAATATGGGGTCACTTGTGGTGTTTTTTTGCTGTTTACGTACCTTAGGGGTCCTCCAAATGCGACATGGTGCCCGCAATCTTTTTCAGCCAAATTTCCTTTCCAAAATTCAAATATTGCTCCTTCCGTTCCAAGCCCTCCCATTTCTCCAAACAAAGGTTTCAGACCACAAGTGAGGTATCACCGCGCTCATAAAAAAGTGGGTAACAAACATTGGGGTCACATTTTTGGAATTACCTCTTGAAAAAGTGAAAAAATTGATGCTAAAGCAACATTTTTGAGAAAAAAATGAAAATTTTCAATGTGACAAAGTAACGTTATCAAAATCTGTGAAGTACCTGTGGATCCAAAATGCTCACTATACCCCTAGATAGAAGCCTTAAGGGGTCTAGTTTCCAAAATGGTGTCACTTGTAAGGGGTTTCTGCTGTTTAGGTACCTTGGCGGACATGTAAATGCAACATGGTGTCCGCAATCTATTTCAGCCAAATTTGCTTTCCAAAATTCAAATATTGCTCCTTCTGTTCCGAGCCCTCCCATTTGTCCAAACAAAGGTTTCTGACCACATGTGGGGTATTGGCGCGTTCATAAGAAAGTGGGTAACAAGTTTTGGGGTTCATTTTGTTGTGTTATTTCTTCTAAAAGTGAATAAATTTGGGGTAGAGCAACATTTTAGGTAAAATTTTATTTTTTGCTTTTTTTCATTCCACTTTGCTTTAGTTCCTGTGAAGCACCTGAAGGGTTAATAAACTTCTTGGATGTGGTTTTGAGTACTTTGAGGCGTGCTGTTTTGAGAATGGTGTCACTTTTAGGTATTTTCTGTCACTTAGGCCTCTCAAAGTCACTTCAAATGTGATGTGGTCCCTAAAAAAATGGTTTTGTGAATTTTGTTGAAAAAATGGGAAATTGCTGATGAACTTTGACCCCTTCTAACTTCCTAACCCCAAAACATTTTGTTTCAGAAATTGCGCTAATGTAAAGTAGACATGTGGGAAATGTTATTTATTAACTGTTTTGTGTGACATAACTCTCTGGGTTAAGGGCATAAAAATTAAAAGTTTGAAAATTGCAAAATTTTCAAAATTTTCATCAAATTTCTGATTTTTTCACAAATAAAAGCAAAAAATATCGTTCTAAATTTATAACTATCATGAAGTACAATATGTCACGAAAAAACAATGTCAGAATCACCGGGATCCGTTGAAGCGTTCCAGAGTTATGACCTCATAAAGTGACACTGGTCAGAATTGCAAAAAATGGCCTGGTCATTAAGTACAAAACTGGCTTCGTCCTTAAGGGGTTAAACAATATGGGACAGCCCATATGATGATGACTTGTGGACTTGCACAAGTCTGGTTCATCCTTGGGTGCAATTGTCAGATACCTGAAAGTGCCTCGTTCATCTGTACAATTATACGCAAGTACAAACATGAGAGGAATGTTCAGTCATTATACCACTCAGGAGGAGATGAGTTCTGTGCACCAGAGATGAACGTGCTTTGGTCAGGCATGTGCATATCAGCCCAAGAACAAAAGCAAACGACCTTGTGAAGATGCTGGCGGAACCTGGTAAAATTGTGTCATTATCCACAGTGAAATGAGTACTGTATCAACATGAGTTGAAAGGCCACTGTGCCAGGAAGAAGCCGTTACTCCAAAAGAAACATAGAAAGCCAGATTAATGTTTGCAAATGCACTCAGGATCAAACAAAAAGCTTAATTATTGGAGACGTCCTGTGGTCTGATGAAACTAAAATTGAACTGTTTGGCCATAATGACCATTGTTACGTTTGGAGGAAAAAGCAAGAAGCTTTAAGGCCTAAGAACACCATCCCAACGGTGAAACATGGAAGTGGCAGCATCATGTTGTGGGGTTGTTTTGCTGCAGGAGGGACTTGTGCACTTCACAAAATAGATGGCATCACGAGGAAAGAAGATTATTTGACAATACTGAAGCAATATCTCAAGACATCAGGCAGGAACTTAAAACTTGGGCGGAAATGGGTCTTCCAAATGGACAAAAACCTGAAGCTCACTGCCAAACTGGTTACAAAGTGGCTTAAAGATAATAAAGTCAATGTTTTGGAGTGGCCATCATAAAGCCCTGATCTCAATCCTATTGAAAATTTATGGGCAAAGCTGAAAAGGCAGGTGCGTGTAAGGTGACCTACAAACATGGCTCAGTTACATCAGTTCTGTCAGGAGGAATGGGCCCAAATTCCTGCCAACTATTGTGAGAAGCTTGTGGAAGGATATCCAAAACATTTGACCCAAGTCATACAGTTTAACGGCAATGGTACCACATACTAATGAAGTGGATGAAAACTTTTGACTTTGCAGAAAGTAATAAAAATGCCTTAAAACATTCTCGCTCTCTCATTATTCTGCCATTTGGCAAATATAAATAATTTTGGTTCTTAATTGACCTAAAACGGTTAAGGTTTATTCTGATTTCATGTCAGATAGTGAGAAAAACCTGCAGATGTGTCTTTATAGATCGTGGATCGAAACTTCTGGTTTTAACTATATGAGGGAGTAGGAGTCGTGGAGTCGAAATCTAGGAAATTGAGGAGTCGGAGTTGAAGTTGGAGGTTTGGCTTACTGACTCCACAGCCCTGGCCCTGGGCCTCCTTTCTATAATAATGGCCCTTGTCCTGGACCCCTTCCTGTGATAATGTCCCTTGTCCTGGGCTTCCATTCTATGATAGTGTCTTGTGTCCTTGGCCCCTTTTTTTAATAATGTCCCCTGTCCTGGGCCCCTTCCTATAATAATGTCCCATGTCCTTGACCACCATTCTATAATATTGTGTCCTGTCCTGGGCTCCTTCCTGTAATAATATCCCTTGTACTGGTCCTCCATTCTATAATATTGTCTCCTGTCCTGGGCCCCTTCCAGTAATAATGTCCCTTGTCCTGGGCCTCCATTCTATAATATTGTCTCCTGTCCTGGGCCCCTTCCTGTAATAATATCCCTTTTCCCAGTCCTCCACTCTGTAATAATGTCCCCTGTCCTGGGCCCCTTTCTATTATAATGTCTTCTGTCCTCAGCTCCCTCTTGGTCGGCAGTGTGTTTAGCTATTGCGATGCAGGGAGCTAGTGGCTCTCTGCATTGCCATACATTTCAGCTGAATGTGCATCCAAGGACACACATTCAGAGAGCCACACATCACATGCAAGCCAGACATAAGCAGATCACTTCTGTGGGCAGGTGGGCAGGGTTTTTCCATATTTATATTTTTTTGTTTGGTGCACACTACATCTGATAATTTTCTCTCTAAAATGTTTGTTATAATGGAGGGAAGAAATATGTTTAATGATGGTTTGCTTTGTACTTTATCATCTTGTCTAGTACTTGATGCACTTATCAATACTGCAATATACAAGGTAATCAACGGGAATGGCGCGATTACGCTCAGTAATGAGACAAGTGTATAGTATGTCCTTGGTAAAAGAGTGAGCGTATAATACATCTAGTTAATTAGCTTACTGAGTGTTTAGCTATAAATGTCTTTTAAAAAAGCATTAGCAAGACACAAATCTTATCTTTATGATACGCAAACTGCATTGGAAACTCTACAGGATTTTACAAATACTCTCTCTGTCAAGTAGTCATTTTCTGTTTGCACATTATGGATGAGTACGTAGTGCTGTACGCACACAAGGTTGTGATCGCCATTACTAGAATACACGTGTACGGAAAATGCTTGCAATGGAGACATCACTTCCCTCTTTTCAACTAATGATTCCATTCCCACTCATTTTTGTAATTGATATTTTCTGTAAGAATTACTAGAATAAATTATTGTTACATAAGCAGTGATCAAAGGATTAGAAGCTGCAATATACACAATAATGACTACATAAAGGAGAAAATCACGAGGATCTCCAAGCTCATCTCAAGGTCACTTACCGCTATATACATGCGGCACTTACTGATAAATCTTCTTTTTTCTTTTTGTAGATTCTTTTGGAATAATTTTATTTTTGCTGTACTGGAAATCAGAACTCCACATACTCAATTCCTCATGTGTTTGGCATATCAGCGTACACTGACAGACCTGCAGTGTAAAGTATGAAGGACTGATGAACCTTGAGGTGAGAGACAGTCCGAGGTGAATTTCAGACTAATTTCTGTGGCCAAGGCTAGTTTTAGACATAATGTGGCCCTGGGCAAAATCACAAGTGGAGCTGATTTCAGATAATTAAGGGGCGCTATTCCTCTATATTCACGTAGTTCAGTACTTGTTTACCAGCCATCTTGTACATGCTGATGAAGAATGATGGGAATAGAATGAACGCTTTATCCCGATACGCATCATGTTATCGGCAGCAAATATCCTGTTGACAGCTGGCGATGTGCTGCCGAGAACAATAATTTTTGGTAAATGATATATAAAAACCAAGGCCTATATTACTGCTATTCGGTCACTATACTGTAGTGTAGATACCAGTTCTTAATATTATGTTAAGAGATTACAGTGCAGATATAGAAAGTGATAGACAGGTGACACTGTCTCTCATGCACAACACCTTCCCTCACAGGTAACAGCAGCCGATCTTTAAACCCTAATCACCCCCCTCAGGGCTAGATGGAAAACACCAGGGGGTGGAACCAGGCGGTTGGAAGACGTCCACCAAGGAGTCCAGACAGCCCGGGGCGGGAAAGTAAACAGTGGAGTGTTAGGGGTACTTTGCACGTTGCGACATCGCTACTGCGATCTCGTCGGGGTCAAATCGAAAGTGACGCACATCCGGCACCAGTAACGACGCCGCAACGTGTAAAGCCTAGATGCACCGATAAACGATCGCAAAAGCATCGTAAATCGGTGATTTGTGTAGTGTCGGTCATTTCCATAATTTCGCAGCAGCGACACATCGCTGTGTATGAAGCCGCAGGAGCGAGGAACATCTCCTTACCTGCGTCCCGCCTGCAATGAGGAAGGAAGGAGGTGGGCGGGATGTTTACGTCCCGCTCATCTCCGCCCCTCCGCTTCTATTGGCCGCCTGCCGTGTGACGTCACTGTGACGCCGCACGACCCGCCCCCTTAGGAAGGAGGCGGGTCGCCGGCCAGAGCGACGTCGCAGGGCAGGTAAGTCCGTGTGAAGCTGCCGTAGCGATAATGTTCGCTACGGCAGCTATCACAAGATATTGCATCTGCGAAGGGGTGGGGACTATTGCGCTCGGCATCGCTACAATCAGCTAGCGATGTTGCCCTTAGAGTTCAAGTTGGAGAGGAGTGTGGGCTGGAGCTGTGCCCAGCTCCAGCAGAGGCGAATACCCCCCAAAATTGAACGGCGCCAGGGTAGGAGCCCTGGTGCCACTGGCTAGGAGGCAGACGCCGGTCTCCGTCTGCAGGAGCCAGGAAGACGGCTCGGTGGAACCGAGGTGGACCGGGACAAGGATGTAGCCCGCCAGTACCGACCCGGGGAACCGACTCGGAAAACGGAGCACACAGGGTGGTACTCGGACCCTGAAGCTGGGGCCAGAAGCAACTGGAACCGGTTAATTAACCGATTGAGGCCAGGACTAGGAGGTCCTGTCCCACCCAAAGTCCCTATTAGAAGATAACAGCCCACTGAGGGGGATAGAAGGCCACCGCCAGGGCTCAGAGATCCCACAGGCCAGCGTCTGCGGGCAAGGGCTCCTTAGGCTACATCCAGCCGTTAGCGGACTTCTGAAGTTGCAAGCACAGGCAGTCCACCGTTCTAAAAAGGTGCAGGAGAAAGACAGAGACCACCAGCTGGGTGGGGGAACCAGAATGCAGCCAGCTGCGGGCACCAAACACCATCACCTTGGTTTACCAGAGACTCGTGTGTTTCTTTATTAGTGAGTACACCAGCACCCTGTGGTCGCCCATCTCCCTGCACCAAAAAACCCCAACGGGTCCCGGGGCCACCATCCCTGCCCACGGAGGGGTTAACAACTTGCTGCATACGATCTTCCCCGGGTGCCCCGTAACTGCAGCGATGGTGTCCCACCTCACCACACACTGTGGGTGGCGTCACGAACTTAATACGGCTCAGCCCGTACATATACGTCCTACACCCACCATCCCCCACCCTTTTCATTCGGCGTGTTCGCGGCACCCCCACGTCCGGAGACCCTCGAGCCACCCATCGGAAGGTCCGGATTCGAGCAGCGGCAGGCTGCTGGCACGGGGGCGGCACACCCCGAAACTTGGCGTCATGAACAGGATAGATACCCGTCCACTTACCTTGTGGAAATGCGCCTTGTATTGAAGTCAGCGGTGATCCGTTGCGAAATGTCCAGAAACCGCCATCTTGCCACCATTTTTTGGTGCGAAGATTCCCGTCCAGGGTCACCTTCCCCGAGAAAAGGGCGCGAAAGCCGAAGCCCCACCCCCTGGGAACACGGCTGGAAAGCAAGGCCTGAAGTCGCAAAGCAAAACTTACCGGCCTAAAAGAGGAGTGCCTGCAAAAGACCAAGGGGGGGCGGGTGAGGATTCTGTGACATGTGACCGAGCAGATAAAGGGCAGGGACTCCAGGACCCTGCCACATTCC
Organism: Anomaloglossus baeobatrachus; assembly: GCF_048569485.1. Taxonomy (NCBI): domain Eukaryota; kingdom Metazoa; phylum Chordata; class Amphibia; order Anura; family Aromobatidae; genus Anomaloglossus; species Anomaloglossus baeobatrachus. Next base: position 548,868,967 of record NC_134355.1, on the reverse strand, counting down.
CCGTTTCTGGACACCAGCCAAGCAGGATGGCCGCACCATCTGGCAAGCCCGTGGTGGAGGAGCCCGCGCCCGCCACAGCGGCCTGGGTGGAAGCCCGAACGGAGCAGATGTGCCGCCGCATCCAGACCGGAAGCCAGCGCGGCAAGAAACGCTGGCCGCTCCTAGACTCCCGACCTCGGCTGAGGTGCAGCGGAAATGTGCCTGTGGGGCAGCCGTACAAGCCACGTCTCAGCGGGGCCCTCCGTTGCAGAAGGTGCCGGTCGTAGCAGGCACGAAGGTACTCCGGCTGGGCTCGGCCCCCGCGCAGGTCAACCTGGAGCAGACCGCAGACGCTCCATATTGGGAGCGGCAGCAGCGCCAGCTGGGTCGGGAGATCGCCGCCCGCGAAAAGAGAAAAGCCGAAGTTTTGTCCCGGACCTACACGGAGAAGGACAACCTCCGGAATGCAACCTTCCGGGTGAGGGGCCCGACACATGAAGGCCAGGTCCGGCACTTCGACCCCTGAAGAGGATGGGGTTTCATCTTTGAGCCGGGCATGGAGGCCAAAATCTTCGTGTCCCGGAGGGACGTGTACCTGCATCTTTCTGGTCCTGTCCATGGGTCCGCAAAAAAGAACTGACCAGGACAAACGGAACGATCATGTGAATGAGCCCAAAGGTGGAAGCATCTAGGAATGGCAACAATTCAGTCAAAAAGTAATAGACAGAGCTGGGCCACAGAGTTCTGCAGCACCTGGCACATTTCATCATTTGTCAATCTGATGGGTGAACCTGGAATTTGTGGTCATTTAGGCAACGTTACATGCCAAAGGCTACAGCCCCAACTAAAGTTTGGTATGGGGCTGTTGAGAGCTTGGGCTAGGCCTGTTATTTCCAAGGAAGGGTCTTGTTAATGCTATCCTCTACCCTAGGACTGAAAAGTGACTATACATTTTCTCATCTATAGAGACCATACCTCCGTTTGTCTCCCACTACCTCTTGTGTTCAGGTTCGTCTGCTTTCATGATTGCCACTGAAGTGGCCAAAACGCAGGGAAAGCTCATGTCTATACTCCCCATGCCATTCTGGTAGACATTTTGGAAACAATAAGAAAGAAATGCCAATATAAGCAGAGAAGGAAACTATAGGCAAACAGAGGGCACCAAGTAGTATGACTACACATGAGAAATGTATTGACAACTTTTAGTCTTAGGATAGAGAGCCACTGTAATGTTTCAGCATACAAACACACTTTAGACTACTATTTATTATGCATTTCTTATATAGCGCTATGATATTTAACAGTGCTTTACATACAGTACATTACTAAATGAGTCGCCATTGGGGCTCACAATCTGCTTTCCTTATCAGTATGTCTTTGGAGTGTAGGAATCAGAGAAATCGGAGAACCGGGAGGAAACCCACAAAAACCCAGGGAGAACATACAAACTCCTTGCAGATGTTGTCCTTGGTGGGATTTCCACCCAGGACCCCAGCGCTCCAGTGCTAACCACTTTTGTTCTGAGGCACAGACTAAACTAGCCGATCCAAATCAGTAAAAAAATGTCAGCATGCAGATGCCCTCCAAATATCAGCCAAGTGCTGTCCTTTCTTTACTTTTTAGTGGGTAGAAGAAGCTTGTAAAAATAAAAAATTGTTTCATATGAGAAAAATGTATTCCACACTGACATTGGAAATGCAGATATGAACCAAAAATGGCTGAAAATCTGATTCACCAATCAGATTGTAGTAAGATTATAAAAATTGTGACTTGGAAAGACAGAATTGAAGGTAATTGAATACAATGTACAATATATTACAGAACAGAGACTTTTGCCTTTACCAGGGGGCATACATCTAGCAGAGGGAAAGTTTCACATTCAGCATATAGACAGGGATTCTGTACAAGCAGTGAAATTATGGAACACTCTGATGAAGTTGTCTTGGTGAATTCGGTAATATAAAATGAGTCTAGGTATCTTTCCTGTTAGAGGTTATTATAAAAATTGATATATGATTGATGTGATAGGTAAGATGTTATCCAGAAACATATTCTGACTGCCATGTTTGGAGCAGGGACATTTATTTCTTCCAAAATCAGGATAATTGCTAATTTCTTCAGAGGAGTTATTTCTCATTTCAGGAGGAAAACACAGCATATTGAACTACACAGACATATACACCCTGTAACGCTGCCAGCGTCCCTGCTGTTTTTTCACTTTCCTCCTGGCGGAGGGTCGCCAGCATGCTCTCCATCCAGGCCACTCTACAAAGTCTCCAGCCCTCGCTGCAGCTTCCTTTTCCTAAGGTCTGCGCTCGCCGCACAGGTCTCCAGGGAGCACGCTTACGGGGCGCACATGCTCTCTCCCCTCTTCTTAAAGGGGCAGCACATTTTATCCGAAAGTGCCTTTAAGCCTATGGCACTGGGTACTTAAGTCATCTTCCCCTTTAGGGAGGTGCCTGAGCAATGTGTCTTGTTAGTTGTCTGTATATTTTCTAGTCAGGTTCCTCGTACCCCTGTGTTCCAGAACCTGAGTTTCAGAGTCCACTGCAGTCCTGTGTTCCAGATTCCGAACTACTAAATCTGGTCCATACTTGTGTTCCTGTACTCGTGTCCAGTCCGTACCAACCGTCATGTCAGTACCTGCCGTCTTGTCTGTACCAGCCATCCTGCCATTACCTGCCATCCAGTCTGTACCAGCAGTCATGTCAGTACCTGCCATCCAGTCTCTACCAGCCGTCCTGCCAGTACCTACTGTTCTGTCTGTACAGCCATCCTATACTTGCTGTCCAGTCTGTACCAGCTGTCCTGCCTGTACCTAAGTCCGTACCTGCATTCCTGATCCCTGGGTTAACTGCCGCAAAACTGGGGACTGCCCTGGAGGGTCACCTGGCAGCTACTTTCCAGCAGACGTTTAACCCCCCCATCAGAGGCTCTAGTGAGGATGAGGTAGTCACTTATTCACACCCCTCTGAGGTAAGCCTGGACCAGTGGGGCAGTGGGTCTACACCCACCAGCGTGACATAACTTCTGAGATTAAATGGGGCACTATATACTCATACAGATACAGTTAGGTCCAGAAATATTTGGACAGTGACACAAGTTTTGTTATTTTAGCTGTTTACAAAAACATGTTCAGAAATACAATTATATATATAATATGGGCTGAAAGTGCACACTCCCAGCTGCAATATGAGAGTTTTCACATCCAAATCGGAGAAAGGGTTTAGGAATCATAGCTCTGTAATGCATAGCCTCCTCTTTTTCAAGGAACCCAAAGTAATTGAACAATGGACTCTAAGGGCTGCAATTAACTCTGAAGGCATCTCCCTCGTTAACCTGTAATCAATGAAGTAGTTAAAAGGTCTGGGGTTGATTACAGGTGTGTGGTTTTGCATTTGGAAGCTGTTGCTGTGACCAGACAACATGCGGTCTAAGGAACTCTCAATTGAGGTGAAGCAGAACATCCTGAGGCTGAAAAAAAAAGAAAAAATCCATCAGAGAGATAGCAGACATGCTTGAAGTAGCAAAATCAACAGTCGGGTACATTCTGAGAAAAAAGGAATTGACTGGTGAGCTTGGGAACTCAAAAAGGCCTGGGCGTCCACGGATGACAACAGTGGTGGATGATCGCTGCATACTTTGGTGAAGAAGAACCCGTTCACAACATCAACTGAAGTCCAGAACACTCTCAGTGAAGTAGGTGTATCTGTCTCTAAGTCAACAGTAAAGAGAAGACTCCATGAAAGTAAATACAAAGGGTTCACATCTAGATGCAAACCATTCATCAATTCCAAAAATAGACAGGCCAGAGTTAAATTTGCTGAAAAACACCTCATGAAGCCAGCTCAGTTCTGGAAAAGTATTCTATGGACAGATGAGACAAAGATCAACCTGTACCAGAATGATGGGAAGAAAAAAGTTTGGAGAAGAAAGGGAACGGCACATGATCCAAGGCACACCACATCCTCTGTAAAACATGGTGGAGGCAACGTGATGGCATGGGCATGCATGGCTTTCAATGGCACTGGGTCACTTGTGTTTATTGATGACATAACAGCAGACAAGAGTAGCCGGATGAATTCTGAAGTGTACCGGGATATACTTTCAGCCCAGATTCAGCCAAATGCCGCAAAGTTGATTGGACGGCGCTTCATAGTACAGATGGACAATGACCCCAAGCATACAGCCAAAGCTATCCAGGAGTTCATGAGTGCAAAAAAGTGGAACATTCTGCAATGGCCAAGTCAATCACCAGATATTAACCCAATTGAGCATGCATTTCACTTGCTCAAATCCAGACTTAAGACGGAAAGGCCCACAAACAAGCAAGACCTGAAGGCTGCGGCTGTAAAGGCCTGGCAAAGCATTAAGAAGGAGGAAACCCAGTGTTTGGTGATGTCCATGGGTTCCAGACTTAAGGCAGTGATTGCCTCCAAAGGATTTGCAACAAAATATTGAAAATAAAAATATTTTGTTTGGGTTTGGTTTATTTGTCCAATTACTTTTGACCTCCTAAAATGTGGAGTGTTTGTAAAGAAATGTGTACAATTCCTACAATTTCTATCAGATATTTTTGTTCAAACCTTCAAATTAAACGTTACAATCTGCACTTGAATTCTGTTGTAGAGGTTTCATTTCAAATCCAATGTGGTGGCATGCAGAGCCCAACTCGCGAAAATTGTGTCACTGTCCAAATATTTCTGGACCTAACTGTACGTAATATAACCAGACATACACTTTAACAATTGAAATACTCATCCTTTATGTACCTACTGTATAGCTAATTTATTTACTGATTTCATGTACAATAAAATAAACCTTTTGTAAGAATGACCTAGATGCCCGATGTGCCCCTCTACCTGCAAACGGGGAGCAGCTGGCCGGCAATTGCAACTTTCTTCTGGCCATTCCTAAACAAGAGTCCGCTGGAATATTGTAAAGCTTTTCAGAAAGAACGGTAATATAACACTGTTAATTTACAGCTCTGCAGAGAACAGTTTTACACTGCGCAGCAATGTTCAGCACTGTTATTAATCCTTCTCTTGTGTTTTATAAAAAATGATCTACACAGAACATACTTTTGCAGATAAAGCATGTTTTACAGAACTGCAAAGGTCAATAGGCCATAGGTTTTATCTATATTATTGCATTACATTACAGACAAAGGTCTGATTCACTAGTGGGCTTATGGGACCAAATGAGAGATGATAATGATACCAAGATTCATTAAAATACACAATATACAGTATTGTGCCAAAGTTTTCAGCAGACGTGAAAAAAATGCTGCAAAGTATGAATGCTTGCACAAATAGAAGTGTTAATTTATTGTTATCAATTAACAAAATGCAAAGTGAATGAACAAAAGAGAAATCTAAGGCTGCTTTCACACATCCGGTTTTTCCTGTGCGGCACAATCCGGCGCTTTGCAGAAAAACCGCAACAGTTTTTTTTGCATAGACTTACATTAGTGCCGTATTATGCCGCATGGGCTTGCGTTCGGTCCGTTTTTTGCCGCATGTGGCAGATTTAGCCGATGCGGCGGCCGGATGGAACGTTGCCTGGCACGTTTTTTGTCCGGCAAAAAAAAACCGCATCGCGCCGCATCCGGCCGATGCGGCGCGATTTGCAATGCATGCCTATGGACGCCGCATGCGGCGTCCTGCGGCAAACTCCGCATCCGGCCGCCGCATGCAGTTTTTTCCACTGCACATGCTCAGTAGCCTGCCGCAAGCGGCAAAAACCGGACGGGCCGCATGTAAAAAACGTATGCAAAGGATGCGGTTTTGTCACCGCATCCGTTGCATAGGTTTTAGAGCAGGATTGTCCGGCTCTGCTAAAACCGGAGGTGTGAAAGCAGCCTAAGGCTATGTGCGCACGTTGCGTACAGTTCACTGGAGAAATTTCTGCAGCGATCTGAAGAGCACATGTGTGCTTTAAATCGCTGCAGAAATGTCCGTAGTGAAGCCGATTCCATGCGCTCTGCCTGCAGCTCCTGCCATAGACAGAGCAGGAGCTGCCGGCAAAGCGCACGGAAGAAGTGACATGTCACTTCTTTTTACGCAGCGCTTCGGCATCAGCCGAAGCGCTGCGCTCTAAAACGCCACGTGCGCACGGCCCCTGCACAATCTCCATAGACTGTGCAGGGGACGCAGGACGCATGCAGTTACGCTGCGCTACAAAGCGCAGCGTAACTGCATGTATTTACGCAACGTGCGCACATAGCCTAAATCAAGTAAACATTTGGTGTGACCGTCCTTTGCCTAGAAACAGCATCAAAGCATCAATTCTTCTAGATAGGGTACGCTCACACGAGCGTGAAAATCGGACGAGTGCAATGCGAGAAATTCTCGCATTGCACTCTGACCAATGTTAGGCAATGAGGTTGAGCTGTTGGTCAGCTTTTCTCGCATCCAGATTCTGGATGCGAGAAAAGCGGCAGCATGCTGCGTTTTGCTACTACCGCCGTATCTCTTGCACCCATTCAAGTGAATGGATGCGAGAGATACATCGGACTGCACTCGGATGTTATCCCAGTGCAGTGCGATCTACGCACAGGCTGACAGTGGAGGAGATGGGAGGATTAACCCCTCCCTCTCCTCCGCAGCGCCTGCACTCAGCTTCACAGCTGTGACCCGATCGCAAGATCGGGTTACAGTCGCATGACACCCGGCTCACGCTCGCATTAGAGCCTGAGCCGGGGGACATTAGCATATCGCATCCGATGCTCTCGCATCGGATGCCATACGCTCGTGTGAGTCCAGCCTTATACTTGCACACAGCTTTTGAAGGAACTCATCAGTAAGATTATTCCAAGCATCTTTGAGAACTAAGCAGAGATATTTTGTGGATTTAGGCTTGTACATGTTCTTCTGTCTCTTCACGTAATCCCAGACTTACTTGATGATGTTGAGATCAGGGATCTCTGGGGCCGTATCGTCACTTCCAGGACATCTTATTCTTCTTAATGACGTTGGCTGTATATTTGGGGTCATTGTCTTGCTAGAGAATAAATTTGGAGCCAAATAAATGCCTCTCTAATAATACTGCATGATGGATAAGTACAGTTGAAACCAGAAGTTTACATACACTATCTAGAAAGACACATATGCATGTTTTTCTCACTATGTGACATGAAATCAGAATAAATATAAATAAATATGATTGGGTGAATAATGGGAGAATTTATATGCTACACCAGACACAGCACCACTATGTGTATTTAAGAAGGGAGAATCCTGGTAACTAATCATATTATAGTAGTCCAGGAGGATTACCAACTAAAAGTACGATATCCAGTGGATCACTGGTTATGGCGTGTTTTATACCCTATGGTATCTTTAATACACAGTAGCAACTGTCCTGTTGTGTCTATTAAATTATACGGACATAACTATTATTTTTTTCTTAGCCCTCCTACTATATTGATATACTGTTAGAGGAGGGAGGGTGCTTTATAGGGATATGATACCCTGTGGAGCACTGTCTACTGTTTATATTTGTTCCTTATGATATCTCTAAATACACAGTAACAACTGTCTTTGTGTGCTTATTATCTATACGGATATTATAATTAGTCCTTAGTATTGTCTACCTCTTCTACTATATCTATTCAATACTAGAGTAGGGGGGGATGCTGTCTGTACGGACCAGTTTACATTGTGTATTGTCCCTAAACCTGGGACATAACCATTGGTCCTTTCTACATACTGTGGCTTGAAATCTTTATTTTCTGTCTGTATAAATGATGCTGTGTCTGGAAATACTGTTCTGATTTTATTGCACTTTGCACTTTTGTATCTTGGTGGTGGCTATTCAATCAGGTAGTTAGGAATAGTGAGGGTGAGCCGCCGTGGAATGGGGGCACCACAAATCTAGGATGCTTAAAGCCCCATTGGTAGGTAGGACACAGATCAGGGATAGATATAACCCTTCCTGGTCCATATTATTAATACTTCATCTATACCACCCTCCGACCCCTCTATAAGCTCTCCTACACCTGGCCACTCAGTGTGCACCTTCACACTACATGCACTTCTGTATGTGTGATGTTTTGTCTGATTGAAAATCTTTTAATTGATTATTAATAATGTTACTATTTTTATGGGTATTAATTTCTAGTCTGTATACTAAGGTACCCTAGTCTATACATTTTTTCTGGTTTGGTCTTTGGGCCTGTGTGCATTTGCAAAAATTAATCTGGCTTTTTTATGTTTTATTTGGAGTAATGGGTTCTTCCTGGCAGAGTGGCATTTCAGCACATGTTGATACAGTTCTCCTTTCACTGTGGATAATGACACAATCTTACTAGCTTCCGCCAGCATCTTCACAAGGTCTTTCACTTTTGTTCTTGGGTTGATATGCACATGTCTGAGCAAAGCATGTTCATCTCTGGTATACAGAACCCATGTTCCTGTGAGCATTGGAACTCACAGGAACACAGCATTTCTGCACCGCTCTGATCAGGAGAAGCGATCGGACAGTGTAGCCATAAAGTTCCCTAAGGGGACTAGTAAAATCATTAAAGAAATGTCAAGAAAAGCTATAAAAATATGAAAAAATCCCTAAAAGTTTAAAACACTCCCTGACCCTGCTCTATCATAGTAACACATCGGCGCCCCGTGATTGCATCATCGGGCTGCCAATGGCAACAGGGTACAGTGCGATCCCTATCACGCCGCTTTAAATCGCACCATCAGATTTTGATGGTTCAGCTTTTTGTTACGCTGGTTCTTCCATCGACCAGTCAGGATGTGATTACGGGGCCTATGGCATACTGTAACAGCTGGGAATCTGCTGAAGGCCCCTGTTGCTGTCATCTCAGCATTTTGACACATTTGTACAAATCCAATGTATTAAAATAAGAAATTTATTAAAAAAATGTTAAAAAAAACCATATTTCATTTTTTGGTTATCTCACCTCCCTAAAAAATGTATTAGTAATCAAAGCATCATATCTACATGAAATTGGTATCAATAGAAACATCAGCTCACTGCGCAAGAAACAAGCGCTCATTCCACCCCATCTCCAGAATAATAAAAATGTTAGGAGCCTTGGAAAATGCCGATAGAAAGCAAAAAACATATATTTTCATCACGTAAATAGAAAAAAATTGATATATGTTTGGTATCGCCATTGGCAATCATTATTCCAGATCATTTTCATCGCATAATCAAAGTTGTAAAAACAAAACCCAAAAAACGATGGGCTAAATATGGTTGCAATTTGCTTATCTAAATGGTGCTCTGGGTTGAGAAATTTTGAGTGGCATTTTTTGAACACTGCAACAAAACATTTTTTCTTGAGGGTATGATAACTGGTGGTGGCAGGGGAAATGACTTGCTTTTATTTCTTCTGATTAATGGTCTTAAAGATTCTAAAGATTATCAGTTTTAGTGTAGACGGCACAAGCTGCTGAGCCCAGTGATTGGCTGCAGTGGTCATGTACACTGTTGACATGGCATCACATGCTTCCTGTGAATGCTGGCAGAGTGCCGACACTCATAGGAACACAGCATTTCTGCTGTTAAGAGCGATGCTAAAGCATCACTCTGATCAGCAGAAGCCATCAGGCCCTGTAAAATAAAAAATGTAAAAAAAAAGTTTAAAAATAAAAAAAACAAACAAAAAGCAAAAGATCAAACTACCCCATTGATAATAATAATAATAGTAATTATAATAATAAAAAAAATACATACACATATTTGGTATCGCTGTTTTCAGAAATGCCCAATCTATCAAAATATAAAATCAAGGAATCTGATTGGTACACGGCGTTGCGATAAAAAAAATCAAAATCCCAGAATTAAGTTTTTTTTGGCCCCAATAAATTGCAATTACAGTGGAACCTCGGATTACGAGTAACCCGGTTTGCGAGCATTTCGCTATATGAGCAAAGCTTGCTGCAAACTTGTAACTTGGTTTGCGAGCAATGCTTTGCTGTACGAGCAAATACTCACCGCACACACTTCTGGTTCCGTACTTTCACCGCGCTCTGACCTGCTTTGGCTGCTTCTTGTGGTCCACAAGCACATGGATCCGGTAACAATCACAGCTGCTGCTGTCTGTGCTTCATGTCTGTCCGCACTGAGCTCTCTCTGCACACCTCCCAAAGCAAGCATGCTGACCAATCAGAGGCAAACGGCTCATGCGTATGATGTCAGCGCGCTGGCCAATCAGAGGCAAGTGTCTCATGAAGTATGACGTCTGCTGCTGAAGCAATGACAGCGGCAGCTCCTGCATCAGCCGCGATCGTTACTGGGTCCACATGCCTGCAGACTGCAAGAACCAGGGAAGAGGCCACCAAGGGAACAGAGGATAGGTGAGAATAATGTGTGTGTGTGTGTGTGTGTATGTGGAATGGCACAATAGGGAAGTTGTGGAACGAATTGTCTGAGTTTCAATTGTTTCCTATGGGAAAAGTTGCCTTGCTATATGAGTAACTTGGATTACAAGCACACTCACAGAAGGAATTATGCTCGTAATCCAAGGTTCCACTTTATAGTCAATCAAAACATAACATCTACATAAAAATGATATAATTAAAAATGCCAGCTCAAGATGCAAAAAATAGGCCATCACTGAGCCCCAAATCCAGAAAAATGAGAACACTATGGATTTTGGAAAATGGCAACAAAAGTGTAATTTTTTTTTAACAAACGTCTGAATTTTGTGCACTACATAGATAACAGTAAAAGTATATTTGTTTGGTATCTACAAACTCGTACCGACCTGAGCATCACACCGACACATCAGTTTTACCATATAGTAAATATAATGAATAAAACCACCCCCCAAAAATTGTGGAATTGCACTTTTGTTTGCAATTTCACCACACTTGGAATTTCCCCCCGTTTTCCAGTACAATATGGGTCAGAATGAATGGTTTCATTCAAAAGAACAACTCGTCCTGCAAAAAATAAGCCACATATGGCTACTTTGACGGAAAAATAAAAAAAAGTAATGGCTCTTGGAAGAAAAAAAAAATGGAAAATTGCCCAGGGGTAAAGGGGTTAATGAGCAGCCACACATAGTACTGATATGGATCATTTGATGCGTTTACTTATTCAATAAACACCAGCTTAAGAAGAATGGCTACATAGCTTAAAGGGGTATTCCCATCTCCAAGATCCTATCACAAAATTTAGTAGCTGTAATAATAATATTAGCAAATACCTCCAATTAGAAATGTAGTATAGTTCTCCTGAACAGCTATGTCGCTTACCTCATGTGCAGGGCTTAGGTATCCAAGGTTTCAGCCACGGATGGATACCTCAGCTACTGTAATGCCCTGCACATGAGGTAAGTGACATAGCTTTTCAGAAGAACTATATTACATTTCTAATTGAAGGTATTTTCTAATATTATTTTTACACCTACTACATTTTGTGATCTTTGAGATGGGAATACCTCTTTAAATACATAAATAAAAGATTTGATATTAATTGTTACATTGTCATTTCACACAGTAAATTAGAAAATAGAATAGCGACTAAAACAAAAAAAGTGAAGGCTGAATAACCAATGTATAAGGCAACAGCGCCACCTAGTAGCGCAGTTATTCACTGCAACACAAACCCTGTCCCAAGAATTGTCTTATAGTCACAAACCAACAGTATTAAATGAGTACAGTTCTATTTTGAAATTGAGTTTATGTAAATTGACAATTTGTTATGACCCATTCTCTTCTATTGGATTTATCAGGGTTTTTTTTTCATAATGTTTAAGGTGTTTATTTGCTGTCAATTAATGTGTCAAATCTGGGAAATCCCTGTGAGCTTAATATATTCACTCAATAAATGCAGCTAAAGCACAAAAATCCAGTTTTTATTGCATTCAACATATTCAAAAAATGCTTTACATACAAATATATACTGCTCAAAAATGGGCAACTAATGCCAAACAACAAAATTAATAAAAAATTATCAAAATATATTATATTACAAAATCATTATTAAAATATTATTCTAGACATATCAGGATGTACAAAATACATAGTAGGTGCAAGGTAAGGACTGATGACAGCTGCCCCCTACACCGGCCGACATCATCGAAGGGTCTACGTGCCCGTGGTCTGCAAAAGGCAGGTAAGAGGACACCAAGGGAACAGAGAACAGGTCAGAAGAATTTTCTGTGTGTGTATGTGAACAACAGCATAATAGGGGACAAGAAGGGGACCAGTATGAGGATATTACTAAAGGATGGGCACATTACTACAGGGCAGAAGGATGGGGCACATTACATTTTATTGATATCTATTTTTATTTTTGAAACTTACCAGTAGCTGCTGCATTTCCCACCCCCGGCTTATACACGAGTCAGTAATTTTTCCCATTTTTTTGTGGTAAAATTAGGGGCATCGACTAATGTTTGGGTCAGCTTATACTCAGGTATATACGGTCATTTTTAAGGTTCAATCCGCTTGGCACTCTGGTATCTGAGTATCCAAAAAGCCTCCCTGAATAATAATGCCTTTTGCCAACTACTACCTCTAGTAGGATTAGAGACTCTTTCTATTCCATATATAGAAAAACCTGACAGATGTACATTGTGTGCGGTCACAAAGTGTCACACTGCACCCGAATACGAACTGTTCTGATTATTTATATTGGCTATATGTTCGGCTATTCGCTTTTTTATTTTTCGAATAGTACAACCAATATAACTTTTTTGGCAAATGATACATTCAATGGAATAAATGACATTTTGTGAATCACAGTTTATT